>NC_084648.1:9374230-9687307 GCF_019802595.1 Syngnathoides biaculeatus | reverse complement strand
CCGTGGGATTTTTCAATTGTAAAACATGTGCCTTGGCTCTATAAAGGTTGGAAATCACTGGGGTAGAGAACCCAAACATTAAGGGTTTTGTTACTTTCAATCAGGGGTGGCCAACCAGTCACACGCCAACATGGTAACAACAACAAAAACAAAAACGTTGGGGAAAACGTCCTATGTTTATCCACATATTTTTGTTTGGACGTGCATCCGTTCCCTGCAATTTTGAGAGTGAATTTGACAACTTATTTTTGCGAAAGATCGCAATCCGACTGGGAAACATTGGGCTATTTTCATTTAATGCACATGCCAGTTTTGGAAAAAAAAATGTGCACTGTAATAGCATAACAAACTCAAGAAAAATAATAAAATAAAAAAATAACTTCGATCTGGTTTCAGGCCTTGAATCGGCTGCAGGAAAACGGGGAAAGAGCCATGGGTTCGCCACCCTTGTTTAGGGCAACAGGACCTCATTAAGAATTGTAGTCCTCCAAAAACTAAATATTCTGTGAAAAATACAAGTACTGAGTAACTGTGGTAACTTATGATTTATTATTTTAAATAGCGCATGAATGGGAAATAGACACAGATATGAAGTTGGAATACAGTACGTAATTTCAAATTTTGCGTAAAATATGACAATGAAATGGACTTAAATTAACTTTTTCTTTGAAAACACGCTTAAAACAGCACAATAGGCTCAGCAGGCAGATATTCGTGACTATATAATTAGATATTATTTGATAATATCTTACTTTGATAAGTGTACTAACTCGACTTTACACCTATCTGATCAGCTTGATCGGTATCGGCCAATAATTAGCAATTTATACTGATCGGCTTTCATGACATAATGGGCTGATTCGATCAATGATGTCCGCCAAAGACATGTACTCTGGATCACCATCGTGTGCAGTATATTTGAATTTAAAAAAATTCAAAATTTTTAAAATTAAATAAAAATTACGGTCATTTTGGGCTTATTTGACGTATGTTCATGTACTTTTAGTACAATACCACTCACAAGCAGGTAAACAAAATGTCATGTAGCCTAGTTAGCAAGTGCTAGCACTAACGCATAGGTGTCAAACTCAAGGCCCCGGGGCCAGATCCGGCCCGCCGGATGATTTTATGTGGCCCGCGAAGGCAAATCATATGTATCAACTTTCATGATTTCTGTTCAAATCTGTACCAAAATTTCAAATTCTCACATCACATCATAAACGATAACGTTGAGATATTACCAGCATTTTTGTGTTACCAAGCAACAATAGTTGTAAAACCCATTACTGTCGATTTCTGATTCTAAAACGAGTTCATAAATTTCATATGTAAATTTGATGAGGCGGTTAAAGATTTTTATGGTTTCACAGTCATAAAGGCCCTCCGACAGGAACCATAAGTAAAATGTGGCCCGCGACAAAGATGAGTTTACACCTCTGCACTAATGGTTGCGCGTAAAGATGATGTTTATGTTAAGCATGCTCTAAAATTTTGGTGTGTAGGAATTTAATTACAATAAAGTAATGAGACCAAAGTAAGTTAGCTCCCATTATTTCTGTCATGTTTTAATGTTTCCTTGACCTGATTAATTCGAAAAGAAAAAAAAAAACCTTTATGGAGCAATGATTTCCAACCTTTATGGAGCGAAGGCACATATTTTGCGATTGGAAAATATTTCGGCACACCAACAAACTAAAATGTCATAAAAAGTAGATACACAGTAATTACTATATGTACTGTGCCATCTAATAATTTGTTGAGTCTGTCATTATGCCTCACTGGCATAGAGAGAAAAAAAAGATACATTATTTCTCGTAAATGAATAATCTTTTGACCAGTTAATCATTTCAGAAGTTAATGCTCACGGCAGACTAGTTGGGAATCGCTGGACTAGAGAATAAATAGTTTAAGATACTCAGTATACAGGACACTAGTATATACAGTAAATGAACAAGTCAATTAAATCGCCACATTGCTCCATTTTTGTGATCGGTTGTCAGTTTTCTAACATCCCTGATCTGCCCCACAAATCCCGATCGTCATCTTCAGTGCTGTACCTTTTCTGCCTGCTGCTTTTGAACTTCCAAGCGGATTTTTTTGGAGGCGAAATTGTTGACCTTTTAAAGGAGACCCACGATAGCCCCGTGACATTGCCGTTCTTTCTACTTATCCATCCACCCATTTCTATGCCACCCATCCTCAGTAGGTGAGCTGGCCCCTGTGAGGTCAATATAGATTTGTGCCATGTTTGCTTCTGTGTGGGGTTGTGTAGAGACTCTACGAAGTTGACTTGACTGCTTGGCTACGTTTGATTGGCCAAATGGAGTCAGATGTTACTCGGTGGTTTTGTTGGATTGGTGAAACTGAGTCATGTGACACGAGCCGCTCTGATGAACCAAAATAGGTTGAGCAAGCAATAACAAAAAAAATATATATATATATATCATTGTTAAATAAAACCGGCAATCAGAATGGAGCTCAGTATGACAGAATAAACCAGATGTGTGTGTCTTCTTCACACAAAAAAATGGAGTCAAAGTCAATTGTATGTTGCAATAAAACAAGTTAATCAAGGGCTAAAGTATCATACTTCTCATTTTGCACTAATTGTACAAATATGGCTGTCGGATAATTAGACTAATTAATTGCAGCGTACCAACACACAACTTCTGTTCTTTTTCTTTTTAGATTCATTTACATTTATTTAATCCCTTATCAACGCTCTGTTGTTGTTTTTATTTTTGTACTATATAGAATTAAAACAGGTATACACAGTATGTGTGAATAATGCCGGTTTAGCAGTTTAATTTCTCTCACTGGATGAATCAAATCCTTTATTATTGTATCTATTAATTATTTGGCATTCTCAGTAGGAATATGAAATCAAGTGTGTCCTCTTGCTGTACTCGATGGGCAGACAAGCAAGTGGGCGGGGCTGTCAATCAGTCTTCAAAAGAGCTTTGCGGCGACCGTTCACTGTCGCTCACTTTTTGCCGGTAGTGTGTGTGAGAGCCCTCGTCCGTTTACGCAGCGTCAGCCTTCAAAGAGCGGCGTCGCGCCATGTCGACTCTCACGCTGGCCGGTGAGTTTTTCATCACTCTGGCGTCGTTAGCGCGGGAGAGGAAAGACTCTGAACAACAAACAACAGAGTCGACCGTGGCTTGTTTGCCAAACCCCAGTGGAGGACATGCCCGCTGGTAAACGACGAAAACGACTGGCCGAAAGGGCACCTAATTATAACAAAGCAAAATAAAGCAAATGCAGATATAATAACAAAATTGTACAATCGATGTAATCAAGTTAATTTTTAATTAAATATTAAACTAAGGCCAGGACTTGAATTAAAAATCATCAAATTAATTTTGATGTCTTTTTTTCTGTACTAAATTTGTCCTAAAAAGGAACATTTTTTTTAATGTAAATGGATGGCAGGAGGAATGGATTTAATTGCATTTTAGTACAAAATACAAGGGAAACAAATCATATCATATAGCAATTAAATTAAACATATGCCTTGCCAAAATTACGCAGACATGATTAAAGACAGTATGGCTTTTAAATTTTCCATTGCACTTTGAAGAGACAGATCAAATGTTGCTGCCTATGAAGTAGAGTTAAAAAACATCATGTATTTCTGTAGTTCAGTTAAAAAACTCATAAATATTCAGTACAGAGTAAACTCTTTTTTTATGATGTTCTTTGTTATTATTTTTGATGGTTTGGGCTTACAGCTAACGAAAATCCACATTCTACCGTTGCAAAGAAAATACTGTTATATGAGAAACAATCATTTCAAAGATTTTAATATGGGAATGAGGTTGGAATTGGCCTTCTTAACCCATTTGTGGGCAGCGTCCCATTTTTGGGACATTGTGATTTTCACGCATGATATCCTTCAGTATATCAAAGTCTTGAAGAATTTTAATCTGATTCTGATTCTGGTTTTTGGGACGATCTACTAAGACAACCCAAGTACCCTCTCGCGTGCAGTGTCCCATTTTTGGGACAAGATTATAAATGATTAAGCTATCATATAACTTAACTATAACCGAAAAAGAAGTGTTATTTCCTTGATTGTGCCACCCTGCCCAGGAATGGGTTAAAAGTATTTTCTTTTGTTGAATGAATCAGTATAAGTGAGTTTCACTTTTTGAATTGCTGAAATACTTTGAACTCCCCTATAGTATTCTAATTTGTTGACGTACACTTGTATGTAAACAAAATTTTTTGGGTGTGTGCTTGCTGTAACAAACTTTGTAGACAGACTTGATAGATCACCATGCTGGAATAAGGACACCAAGCAACTTTCCAAAGTAGAGCCGGGTAGTCTGTGGGGCTTCAGAAACCTAAAATTTCATGCACTTACAGTACTTTGAAAATAAATAAATAGCAGAAAAAGAAAAGACGTACACATGAAGCTCCCTTATTGTGATTGTACAGGATTGTGAGACCAATGTGCAGGAATCCTTGTTTGCTTTTCCAGCTGTCCACAAACATGGACGAACTTTGTCCGCCTCCCCACACTCAGCTTTGCGGGCACAGCCGTAGGCGAGCAGCTCAATTTGTACAAAACATTTGTTAAGGTTTCCATTGGGAAGTTTTTTTAGATTATGAGTCCTATCGACGCCGTTTCATTCAATACCTCCATTTTAGCATCCGACTAAGCCGAGCTCTGACGTGTGCGTCATTAGAATGGGGAGTTGTTTGGAACGCAAAGTGCAATTAAAATATAATTCATCCATCCATTTTCCACCACTCATCTGAGGTCGGGTCGAGCGGGCAGTAACTTAAGAAGGGATCCCCAGACTTCCCTCTCCCCAACTACTTCAGTCCGATTTACTGCCGGCAATGCGGAACAAAATCTGACACCGGTCGTGAAGGGGGACCGACACCATGTATCAAGGGGTTCGATACCCAATACTCCCAAAGCGTCCCCTCCCCCCACAGGACTCCCTGAGGAACACAGTTGAAAGCCTTCTCCAACTCCACAAAACAGATGTAGACTGGCTGGCTGAACTCGCATGGACCCTCAAGGACCCTACCAATGGTGTAGAGTTCGTCCACTGTTCCACGGCAAGGACGAAACCCACACTGCTCTTCTTGAATTTGAGATTCAAGTTCCCGACAGACCATCCAATCCGGCAGCCCTTAATTGACTTGACCGGGGTGGCTGACGAGGAGGAGTGTGATCCCCCTGGAGATGGGGTCAGCAGCGCCCCATCCCCACTATCCACAGTGTTGATGGTGCACTGCTTCCCTCCACCCACCAGAATTTCTCCAAACCCGTCCGGAAGTCTTTTTCAGTGGCCTCACCAAACTCCTCCCATGCCCGAGTATTTGCTTCAGGTCCCACCAAAACTGCATTCCGCTTGGCCAGTCGGTACCCATCCAGAGCGCAAAAAGGCCCAATAGGAGTCCTTCTTGAGCTCCATGGCATGAGTCTCTCCACATCTTGTGTCCAGACCTCATCGCTGGAGCCATGACTGAGTTCCAGGAGAAGCTGCGGCAGCAGCACGAGGAGTCCATGCGCTGCGAGCTGGACGAGCTCCTCGCCACCGCAGGTGACGCCCATGCACAGGTCAGAATAAAGGACGCTTCAAAGTTCACAACAAAATCTGGAGCAGGAAGTCCAGAAGTTGCGTTCCTTATAAGAAGTGCGTTAGAAAAATAACAGTAAAAAGCCAGTGTATTGACTGTTAATGGCGTTGCCTTGATTTGTTTTTACTTTTTAGAGTTGCAAGAATGACTTTGAGGGCTTCAAGAGGCTCTTCCACAGGTTCCTACAGGTCAAACGTCCTGCAGTGGACTGGGCCAAAATCAGCCGCCCACCTGAGGAGAAAGTGAGTACCCGCAACACAACTGCTCCCAAAAATTACCAGCACCACCGCAAACACCACCGCTGCCCCAGCACCACTAATAGAAGTTGAACTTTGAACTCTTCCCGCCCCACAAAAATCCAATGCGGACAAAGTTTGTGTGTGTGTGTGTGTGCGCCCCCATCCATCCATCCATCCATCCATCCATCCATCCATCCATGTTATTAGCCACTTATCCTCACAAGGATCGTGGGAGTGCTGGACCCTATCCCAGCTGTCAATGGGGAGGAGGCTGGGTACACCCTGAACTGGTTGCCAGCCAATCGCCGGGCACATAGAGACAAAGAGCCGCACTCACAATCACACCTAGGGGCAATTTAGAGAGTCCAATTAATGTTGCATGTTTTTTGGGACGTGGGAGGAAACCCGAGTGCCCGGAGAAAACCCACGCAGGCACGGGGAGAACATGCAAAACTCCACACAGGCGGCGCCGGGATTGAACCCAGGTCCTCAGAACTGTGAGGCCAACACTTTAGCAGCTGATCCTAACCCATCAAAACCAAATCTTTATTTTGTCAAAAACACACGAGGAATTTGTCTTCGTTGTAGTACGACCGACATGTCGAGTGGAGGTTTTCCCTTGCAGCTAGTTGATTGTGCGCGAGTTTAAGTTACCGACGAGCGATGGGCCTTAGTGTCCTGTTGGTGGTCAAGAAAGAGCGCACAATTTGTTTCATCGAACACGTGCAGACACGGTCCTGGAATAGCAGCGTCGCTAATAAAGGTCAGCACCAGGAATAGTCGACACCGGAGCCTTCTGTTCAGGTGGCAAGTATGGGAACCTTTGGACATCTGCTGGATTTTGCTTGGCAGCCGCGTTGAAATGCGCTTCGGTGTCGGGACACAACACGGTGGCGGTCTACGTTGCGTTATCATTCATATTTTGTGACCCGCGACGAGTTCAGGGTGTAGTCCGCCTTTCGGACAAAGTCAGCTGGGTTAGGCGCCAGGGTCCTGTGATCATGAGCTGGATGAAAATGTTGTTATTGTGATGGGGGGGGGGGATATTCAAACCTATATATGGAAGTGGCAGGCCACAAAAACAGGACACAAATTGGCGTCCCGGGAGATGAATACACGAAAGAAAACAAAGACCTTACCGGCAAACCGCGGCAGTCTCCTTGACCTTGACCTGTGTGACCCCAAACCGTGTGCGACGTCGCGTTGCGCAGATCGTGGCGTACGAGGAGATCCGCGGCGAGCATCTGCCCCAGGATGTGGCGTTGTGCCTCAACAAGCTGGCGGTGGTCAAGCTGAACGGCGGCCTGGGCACCAGCATGGGGTGCAAAGGCCCCAAGAGTCTCATCAGCGTCCGCAACGAAAACACCTTCCTGGACCTCACCGTCAAACAGATTGAGGTAACCACGTCAACCCCGCCAACGCGCCGCCCTCCTCGACTTCCACGTCCTCCTCCTGTCTTCTCTACTTTGTCATTTCCTCATCCTCTTCACCTCTGATTCTTCCTCCTGTTTCATCCTTTTTCTCATTTTATTCCACTGCCTCCTTTTTGTTTATCCGTGACTTCTCTCTTCTTTTGCCTTCCTCTTGTTCCCTCCGGTCTTCCTTGTCTATGTCCTCTTCATTTCCCCTTCTTCTTTCCTCCTCCACTTTCCTTTTTTCTTTTCAACCTTTCTTTTGCTTCCTGTCTCTTCCCTTTCCTCTTTCACTTCCAAGTGTTTCCTTCTTGCCATCTTTTTCCATTTTCTCCTCCCTCGCTTTTCCTTTTCCCTGCCATCGCCTTCCCTTTTCAACTCGTCCCCGTGTTCTCGCCTCAGCACTTGAACAAGACGTACGACGCCGACGTCCCTCTGGTCCTGATGAATTCCTTCAACACGGACCAAGAAACCAAGAAGATTCTTCAGAAGTACAAACATCACCGACTGAAGATACACACCTTTAACCAGAGCAGGTACGCGTACTCACACTACACAAGATACACACTTTCAAGCAATCCAAGTACACGCATACACACATACCATTCAATAAGAACACACGCACACACACTTAAGCACATGACTTGACGCTGAGCGGGTGTCGTGCGCGCGGGCACGAAGGTACCCGCGTATCCACAAGGAGTCCCTGCTGCCCATCGCCAAGAGTTTGCGCGGGAGCGCAGACAGCACGGCGGAGGCGTGGTACCCGCCGGGCCACGGCGACATCTACGCCAGCTTGGCAAACTCGGGCCTGCTGGACCGTCTCCTGGACGAGGGCAAGGAGTACATGTTCGTGTCCAACATCGACAACCTGGGCGCCACCGTCGACCTCCACATCCTCCGCAGGCTCATCGGCCAGTCGTCGGACAGGCGCTGCGAGTTCATCATGGAGGTCACCGACAAGACATGCGCCGACTTCAAGGTGTGCGGTGTGTGTGTGTGTACCACATCTGGTTGAGGGTGCCTGCTTTAGTGCGTGTAAGCGGGTCAGTGCCAGCGTCGTCTGAGTGACCCGTGCGGGACTTCAGGGCGGCACGCTGATCCAATACGAGGACCACTTGAGGCTGCTGGAGATCGCTCAGGTTCCCAAAGCTCACGTGGACGAGTTCAAGTCGGTCACCAAGTTCAAGATTTTCAACACCAACAACTTGTGGATCTCGCTGAGCGCCATCAAGAGGCTGCTCGACAGCAACGCCGTTGATTTGGACGTCATCGTCAACCACAAGGTAAGTCGTGCATACGCCCCACGCTGACATGTCACTTCCTGGTGCTGTGCACGTTTACATGTGCGTGCCTACTTGCGCAGACCCTGGAGGGCGGTCTGAACGTGATCCAGCTTGAGACGGCGGTGGGCGCGGCCATCAAGAGTTTCCGCAACGCCATGGGCGTCAACGTGCCGCGTTCTCGCTTCCTGCCCGTCAAGACGTCCGCGGACCTGCTGCTGGTCATGTCCAACCTGTACAGCCTGGACGCAGGTTCGCTTACCATGAGCCAAAAGAGGGAGTTCCCCACCACGCCTCACGTCAAGCTGGGCAGCTGCTTCGCAAAGGTGGGTCCTTTTTAGAGTTATGACACGCTCGAGTGATTGGATTAAAAAAAAAAAAAAAAAAATCCATTTAAAGGTCAGGTGTCATCCCTATAAACATTCTAAAATGGATATTGAACTGAAAAATACTTATAACATTATTCACTTCAATGTCTATATGAAAAAAATAAATCTGAGCGGAGATCACGTCATCCATGCGCAAAGTTGCGGAAGTCTAATTCGACATCCGAAGTGGTCGCCATATTGGCTGCATCTCCTGTCCGTGACGTCAAACTGGGACATTCGCCATTGAAAACAGGCTTTGGCCCGTACTATTGGACACGCCCCTTTCAGACACGGAAGCTCTTTTCGAAGAAGAGAACATCTCACAACCGAGTGAAGTGACCGGGGGCAATATTACCCTATTGTTTCGAGCAATATTTAGATGATGTGCGGATCACGGCCAAACCAACAAACCGGCCGTACCACCTCCCTGTCCGATCCACCTCCGTGGCGGAGATGAGCCACCCCGGCGGTGCCCCGTCCGCCGATCACTGCTTTGGTGGCACGTTGACACAATTATCACCCCTGACTTACAGATTACGTACGTCCCCCCCAACACTTTTTTTTTTTTTTTTAGTAGCTGTATACACACATACCTGTCATTTGGAACCCACAAAGCTCTCGTCCTTTGCGGCTGTGCAATCAATTTTTCACGACGAATAAGGTCTTTTTTTAAAAGTACGAAGGGTAAATCCATCCTCCCGAGTGTTTGAGCAATTTACCAGCAATACAACGAGCCGGCATTCACACGGAAGAACAACGAGGTACCTTCCCGGAGGTAAAAGTATTAGAAACAGACGAGTCCACTGGAGGGCGATCCTGCCATGTACGTCACTTCCTGTTTCTTCTCGAAAACAAATCCCTCGAAAGGATTTTCATGGCGGGAGTGACAAAAAGCCACATACGTCAAAATCATGTTTTGTGGTGAAAAAACGGATGGGTCCATCCCCGGCTGCCGTTTTTTTCATTAATAACGTACTAAAAATCATCCATTTCATGACAGTGGACTTTTGAGTCCATTTCAAAATCATCTCTTTATTTTATTGTTGCTTATTAGCTATTTTTAATGAGCTACGAAAACCAGCTATCGCGCAAGAGGGCGTCACACTCGCAAACCTTTTAGAAAGCGACAATGACGTTAGCTATTGATTCATTTCCTGGTTTGAGCTGTAACATGTCAGCAACAGGCAAAAATGTTGAGCATTTTTCACAATGAAAGCAGTTTGCCAATGTTTTTTGATTAAAAACAAAGGTAATCGGAAAGAACTACAGAAATTGGAGACTATTTACTCTTAAGAGGCTGGAATTGGAAAATATGGACAAAGTTAAATCCCTAAACAATTAATCATCAAAATAGTAGACATTGACGATTCATCAAATCGTTCTGGTGTCGTCATTAGTACGCTTTTTATCGTGTAATACACACAATATTGCTTGGATACGCACCAAGTACCGCGATGACGACGCTTACTTGCGTCCATTCACATTAACGAGCTGTTAACGCTACGCCACCGCCGTCAGGTCCAGGAGTTCCTGTCCCGCTTCGACAGCATCCCAGACATGCTGGAGTTAGACCACCTCACTGTGGCGGGAGACGTCACCTTCGGGAAGAACGTCTCGCTCAAGGTGCGTGAACCCTTCCTGGTCGACACGCAAAATGTGGAATTGCCATGTATGAGATGACTCTATGTATATAGTTTATAGTTTATAGCAGGTATTCTCAGTGTGCTTCGAAGCCTCTCTTTGCTGCTAGATGAACAAACTGACTGAAATATTCAACCTCTGCATGTCACTTTTTCAAATCCAGCAGTATTTTTTTTATGTACAATATATATGCACAACAGTTTACAAGCATGTAGGTCCAATTTCCCTATTGTGTGCGACACTTAAAATAAATCATAAAGTTTGCAGTTTGTTAGGTGTTAAAACTTAACGTATAATGTTAGTTTCTTCCAATAATGTTAAAAATATTTTTTAGGAATAAAACTATGGTACTATGATTTTAATGTTGGTGATTAAAGTGGCACTTGGGGGAAAAAAAACAAGCATTTTTGGTAAAAAAAAAAAAATGCACTAAAACGTTTATGCAAACCGTATTATTTCATCTAATGACCGCAAGTTTGATGCCAGCACGTAATAAAATGCCATAGATAAGCTAACAAAGAACAGAGAAGTGGTAATTGTAAACTTTTGGACATGGTGCTTAACATGCACGGAGCGGCAACACATCCAAACGTAGATGGCAACATACGACAATCGGGGTATGTATTTGTGTCGGCAGGGAACGGTGATCATCATCGCCAACCACGGCGACCGGATCGACATCCCTGCCGGATCCGTGCTGGTGGACAAGATCGTCTCAGGAAACCTGCGCATCCTGGACCATTAAAAGCGGACGGCAACAAAAAAACTACACAAGGAAACCACAAGTAAACTCTTGACAATTGGAAAAAAAAAAAAGCACTTTACAATCTTTCAAGCCACTAAAGGTCAAAGGTCACCAAATGGGAAGTTACTGTCTTCAACTGCTTGTCTTTCAGGTCAACAAATAAAAGTCTTTAATAGTCTACATGAGGCTCTTATTGTAAAATACTGGGATGAAGTGAGTGGACTTTTTAAAAAAAATTCATTTATATTATTTTAACGATGACATTAGAAAATTTGAAATAACCTCAATTGACCATTTAAAAGTTCCCAGGCGTCTTAGAAAAGCTTTTGTAACTATACAATGGCCCGGGATGGGTCCCTGCCCCCCATGAATAGTAGAAATTTGCACGTAATCGACACCTATTATCATTGCATTAAAAACAAAAATTTAGCACCCAAATTATTGAATAAGCAGAAACAAAAGAAAACAAGAAAATGCCTTCGAACATGAAACACGGAAGCGCAGAACTGCCAAACAGGCTGTCGGGTCATTTTCTGTTGCGGTTAGGGCACCGGTGTCAAACTTAAGGCCCGGGGGCCAGATCCGGCTCGCCACATAAGTTTATGTGGCCCGCGAAGCCAAATCTAGTGTCAATTTCCACGATTCTTTTAAAAAACTGTACCAAAATTTCAAATTGTCATGTATCGTAAATGATAAAGTTGAGATGTTACAAGCACTTTTGTGTTACCAAATGTGAATAGTTGAAAAAAACATTACCCTTGATTTCTGATTCCAAAACTAGTTCATAAATTGCTGTTGTAAGTATGATGAGATTAAATATTTTTGTTCCACAGTCATAACGGCCCTCTGAGGGAAACCCGAACGGCATCGCGGCCCGCGAGAAAAATGAGTTTGACACCCCTGGTTTCGGGAGTAGGTTGTTCTGGGGAATTAGGGGACCTCCAGGTCACTGCTCGGTCGAAAACTAAGACAATTTAGCAAAACGAGATGCATAACGATAAAATGAGACGAGCCACAGCAAAGGTACTGCAATATACCGAGCTACTTCCATGCCCCCCCCCCCCCTCTCTTCACGTCATCAAATTCATGCAGTAACTTTTTCTTTGAATAGCTAGTAACTGTCCAGCGGCATCAAGGATATTTCTCTAATGACATCACACAAGAAGCACTTGGAAACCGTTTTTAATTATGCACATCAGCTTGGAAACCAACACACATGCATACACACACACACACACACATTCCCTCTTAGTCACACCCACATCGCCACGCGCAGACCAACACCGAGTCACCCACTCATTCACCGTCACACTTAATCTCTCTCACTCGCGCTCTCAATCTTACTGCGCCTACGTGCTGTACATACGAGTCATTTTCATATAATTGGATCAATAACAGTCGCCCCACTGAATGTGCTTTTCAATTCCATTCATTTTCACCCTTTTTCTGACTGAGGACCATCGTCTCAGATTTGGAGGTGCTGATTCTCAGCCCGGCAGCGGTGCGATGCTGAGACCGCCACACCGGACCCCCTCTATCCCTCGGCTGCACCGAGAAATTCTGTCCATAAAAGCTATGAACAGAATCGATGACATAGGGCAGTCGTCCCCCCGCATCCATTTTCTTAGCCGCTTATCCTCACGAGGGTCGCGGGAGTGCTGGAGCCTATCCCAGCTGTCAACGGGCAAGAGGCGGGGTACACCCTGAACCGGTTGCCAGCCAATCGCAGGGTACATCAAGACAAACGGCTATAAACCCCATATTTTTTTTAATTATTACTAGTTTCGTTCATGTTATTGCTCAAATTATATGAAACTGACTTATGCACGCATACACAGTCTTGTAGAGGCACAGTGATGACGGATGATTTTTTTGGGGGGGAGATTTGAAGAAAATGTATCCCAAAACAGTGGAAAATAATGTCACAGTTTTCCTGAGACACATTGATTTAGTGTTGCACACAAAAGTTGAAAGTCACAGTTTGGTCCAGTTTCTTGCTTACATTGGAAAAGAAGGGGAAAAAAAAAAAAAAAAGTCAGCTTCCCATGTTGTCATGACAACAGAGTAACCAGTAGGAAAAGGTTTGGAAAAATCCAAAAGTCTTCAAGGGGAACCTCAACCATTTTTGTTTGGGTCCGGTGGTCCCACACGGCAGCAGCAGGTCAAAAAGTCCCGACTAGCTGACAGCTTTGTGCTCGTGGCACTACAAGAGCCGTTATATAAAATTCTACTAGTTAACATTGAGCACCTCATGAGTAGTACTAGAGCAGTTTAGCCTCACTAGTGACACGGCGTTGTCCTGCTAGTATGCCAAACTTGTCCAAGTCGTGAGAACAAAGTGTACACAGCAAAAACTAAATCTTATCAAGGATCTTTCTTCTTTGCGTCACAATTAATCTGAAGACATTTCAAATAGGACTCATGACCCACGTGAAACTTGACCGGTTTTGAGACTTTTGTTGTCGTTTTAAATGAAAAGTACAACGTACTACACGAGGAATTAGGTCTGTACTTATTTCAAGTAAAAATGAGGTTGAAAACTGTCTCAAAACAAGTCGGCTTTACAGTAAGTGATGAGTTATTTGAGATTTAAGAGTAGAGGGGGGGGGGGGGGACATTCTCAGTAAGATTTGGAGTTCTTGCAATGCACTAGTCGATGGAACTTGAGATGGACATCGGATAAAGGCTCAAAACCACGTCGGGGGCGATCGTCGTCGGCGCTTGGTCACCTCTTGTGGTCCCAGATCTCGGCCATGTTGAGGTCCAGGGCCTCCAGGTTCTTCAGGGCCTGCACGTTCTCTGTGTAGAAGGCCACGTCCACCACCACCAGCCTGAAGAGAGACACAACAGGCCCGCTCAACGCTTGTTTTGAAAGAAGGCACAATTGTTTGGTTTTGTAGCAGCGAGCATCCAGTTACCCGTGTTGCGGCCCGCCATCGTTGACCACGCCGAGTCGAGCCAGCTGGCGCTTCAGGTTTGCCTTCAAGCAGCTGTTGATCCTGACAAAGAGCATCTACGCACACACATCCAGTGTTAGCCGATTGGTCGCGGGAGACCCAAACAGGAAGGGGCAGCGAGGGGGGCACCTGCGTCTGCTCGGCGGGCAGGAGGTCGTTGATGGCCTCGTGCATCTTGACCATTTGCTTGCACACGTTACGGAAACAGGACGACGGCATCGGGGCCTTCACCTCGTACTGGAAGCCAAACCCATCAACAAACGATGAAGAAAAAGAAAAAGAAGCAACCATTGATAGCAGGATGAGAAGAAAATTGAAGTACACGTTGTTCCCCCAACTGCTCAAAACAAAAATAACTCTAGCCTTAGACTTCAGAGAAAAATATTAGTAACATTGATAAAATAAGTCCAACGTAAACCAACTGTGGACACTCTAAATTCCCCCTCGGTGTGATTGTGAGTGCAACTTTTTGCCAGGGTGTAGCCCGCCTCCTGCCCGTTGACAGCTGGGATAGGCTCCGGCACTTCCCGTGACCCTCGTGAGGATAAGCAGCTGAGAAAATTAATGAATGGATAAACCAAGCGTTTGCCACATTCTCCGCTTCAACTCAAAACTCTTTCTGGTGTGTTTACCTTGGCCACGAGGGGGCGGTGTAAAATGGAGACAGCGTAAGGAAGATGACTGGAAGTCAGAGCCTTATAAAATCACAAGGTAATGTGTAATATGTAATGGTGTAACTATTTAAATTACTTTCTCAACATAATATGACTTATTCCTTATGGTTACATTTTGACTACTTTTTCCTCAACTAACCTTTTCTTAACTTTACCAGTCGTGCGATAATAATATTTTGGGGTTGTCCACCAAATGGTCCGAAAATGTTCGATGAAATTTCAGAAGGGGGCTTTCCAAAATTGCATCACAGGCTCAGCTCACCCACCCAAAACACTGGAAGTGGGCCCGGCCCATTGGCGAGCACGTCATCACTTCATCTGGTGTCGTATTACTTCGTTGTTTGTTTGGTTTGATTCGTCATTAGCATTTGCAATTAAACAACAACAACAACAACTATCAGCTTCAGAAAAAAAAACATTTTGCATTAATCGGAAATTTTTATCCAATGACTTGATTAATCGATGGAATTACTGATTCTAAAAATATTTGACGGTGACTGTGCAACAAGTGTTTTTTTTTTTATGTGTGCACGTACCTTCGTCAGAACCTTCTCAAACACGCTGTCCATGATGGCCACCAGCTTGGCCCAGATCTCAGACACGTGGTCATTGTAGTCCTGAAACGCGCACGCGTGTGAAGGAAAAGAAAGGCTCGCACGGGAAACGTACGGTGCGGTTACCTTGGTGATGTGGTCAAAATGTCGGAGGACGCTAAATTGTTTGGGCTGCAGTTTGCTCTCAAAATGTCGGCGGATGACGGGAACGTAGAACATCACCAGCTGCAGGCAACGCGACGCCAACGCTAACAGAAACACACATGTGGCAAATACAGATATTGAAAGTTGCGTGTGTGTCTGTGTAAGTGTGCGCGCTTACCGAGGTTTTTGGTGGTGATGGTCTTGAGGCCCACCACCTGCAGGGCTCCCGCACCGAGCACCAGCTGACAGCTGCGAGAGTTGAAGTGCTGCACCGAACCGACAACACAACACCCGCGTGTTACACATTACATGGACACACCCGAACAAACGCAATAAACACGGAAAATTAATAGAATGAATAAAAAATGCAAATGTTAAACGTGCTAACAACCACGTTACAAGCCTGTGATCAACATTTAATTAACAAAAAATCACTCTCGGTTAGGCAAAGAGGTTTGTTTTAAAATACCCCCCAAAATATAACCACAATTGAGTACTAATTATTTTCCCATTTTCAGCAATTATCTTTAGGCACGTCCAATGTCTGAATAGACTTTAGAACGATACGTCAGAACCGTTTGCGCTCGTGTCCTGACCTTGAGGAGGTCGGCCAGCCGCGTCAGCACGTCCGTGGCTATGGCCGGGATGTCGTTGACGCACTGGCAGTATTCCAGAAAGATCCGGATGAGTAGCAGCACCGTCCTGATGGTGGCGACCGCGGCGGCAAACAAGACAAAAACAAACTTGTGACGAGGCTCGTCGTCCTTTGCGCGTGACTCGCGGCCGTGACGTGAGCCCACCTACCCCACCACGGCGTATTTGTGCCCCTGCACCAGCAAGAACTCGCCCGGCTTCCTGTCGTCTGGACCTGCAACACAACAAGATCCTGCTTTGTAGCTACACGATTGTGTATATTACAAAGTTGTTACTATTGAATATTTTTAGAAATCTGTTAATCTTATCTATCATTCCATTGATTGAATAATTGGATTCAAAGAATTTTGCATGACAGTTTATTGCAAATTATTTTTGCAACAGTTTGGGGGGGGAGGGGGAGGTATAAGACCCGGAAGAACATTTTTAACAATAAATTTCTTTATTGTACTCTCTCTCTTGCACTTTGTTTAATCTTCAAAAGGATTAGATTGGACTAGATAGAGAGAGAGAGAGAGAGAGGAGAGAGAGAGAGAGAGGGATAATCTATGCCACGAAAGAAAACCAATAAGGATCAGATTAATTCCATAAACTGATGATTCAATTTGTGGTGACCATAGAAAATCTGCAAAAAGTCATTTTGAAGAAACAGAAGACAAGAATGGAGATCGACACATCAGAGAATATTTACCAATGAGCGGCAAAAATTTGACAATTTGGGCAGTTAAACAATGGGTCGAAACAGCATTGCTACTTAATTTAATGACCGGTCGATTAATTGAGTAACAAACTAGTGCTCGTTGCTACCTGCTGCCTTGCGTAGCGCGAGCGGGATGGTGCCGTCCGCCATGGAGTCCACCAGCTCCTGAAACTCGGCGGGAACTTCTGCCTGCTTCCAGCGCTCGTTATCCAGCAGGAGACTGCGGGCACAACGACCCGTTGTCACCGCGGTATTCATCGCGGTAGTCACAGGCGAGGCTCACCTGAGTTTGGTCTTGCGCTCCTCGTGGAAGCGGTGGACAAAGCGGTCAGCCTGACTCTGCAGCGCCCCGCGCAGAGAGACGCTGCGCCTGCCGCACAGCTCCTCCGTGTCCCTGGCGAAGGCCTCGACCGCCACCGACAGGCCCACGAACTCAGCCGAGCTGATGCGGTCCAGAGAGCCGTCCTGCCGGGGGCGAGAAGGACTCTCAAACTGGACGCCTTCATTGGAGTACATGTCAACTATGACAGTGCCAAGTATGCTCGGTAGTAAAAATCAGATTCATCTAAATGGGGGTAACTTAATGAAAAGTGCTCACGGTAGCCCCCCGCCCCCATCTCAGATGATCTAAGCCCAGGAGAGGCCAGCGGGGATTCTGGGTGTTGTTGATGTATGACTTTTGCTTGCAAGGTGGAGTTTTAACTTTTAACATTTGGAGATGAAGGGAGAAACCTTTTATTGGTAATGGTTCTATGAAGTGTTCCTAACCCCGCATGGCAATATTATTTGCATAATGATGCTGTTTTTAAAAGCCATATTGCCTTGTGTTTGCGGTCTACCTTGGCTCTGGCAGTGAGCACCTTGACGCAGCGGTCATGGCTAATGTCAGAAGCAGCATGCAGAAGCTCCTGGATGTTGTTCAGCACACGGTTCAGCTCCAAGTCAGACGGCATCATGTCGCCAGACCTGAAAACCACAAGAAACGGGTTGGTATGGCGATGCTTGCTCTGTTTTTTTTCCCCCAATTAGCACAGTAGCATGATCAAAGTGACAGAAACAGCACCCTCTGTTGGACAATAAGAGAACCATCCACGGGAGGTTCAAAGGAGGGAAAGGAAGTGATGTATGTCCGACCTACATGAAGTTCTGCTCCCTGCACGCCAACTCAGTGTCCGGCGTCCCGGCTGTGGCTTGGTGTCCGTCGCCATCTGGGTGGGCGTGGGCGCCGCAGAGGGCGTCGCTGATGAACGGGCCGTCGTGCGTGAGGTAGGCCAACACGGCGACGTCGCCGCACGAGCCGGGCGTCTCGTCAGGCTGACGGTCCTCCGGGTGGGACCTATTCACCAAGGAAGCATTTTGGCTGGTCTCCAGAACCTCCAGAACCACCAGCTGGATGACACTTAAAGTGGCCTGGGAGAATAAAAAAATGAATTGATCTTGCTCCTCCTTCAAGTCCGATTGCTTTGACCACCGCAGTTCAAGATGAGACCATCATAGAAACAAAGAACAGAGTAGCTCTTTGTCACGAGTGTCAGTGACGCGAGAGTTGAACAAATAGCAAAATATTGCAAAATACGATGTAAGTGTTAAAGGACACATGCTTTATATATCTTATGTCATGCTTCATCACTTTTCAGAATTATTTCGACCAAATATCGGAATCGGACATCAACTCAAATTGGCCTCCAAAAATTTGGTCGGGATCTACTGATGACTGACCTTCATCCTCTGGAGGAAAAGCAGGAAGCAGTCAAAGATGTCCTTGAGGAGCTCAAACCACTGAGGGAAGGTCATCAGACGCATCTGCTCGGCCAACCTAGCGGGAGGACACGCCCACAGCGTGATGTCGCCGCGGCGTCATCGCCGACGTCATCAGGGAGCTGCAGGGTCACTTACTTGGTGACGACTTCCGTGTCGATGTCCTCGATGGACAGGAGCCGCTCTGCGACACACTGTTGAAACAAACAGCGTTACTTCCTGTTGCCTTGACAACAATATTTGGGGTGCAAGGGTCGCACCTGCGACACGATG
Organism: Syngnathoides biaculeatus; assembly: GCF_019802595.1. Classification (NCBI taxonomy): domain Eukaryota; kingdom Metazoa; phylum Chordata; class Actinopteri; order Syngnathiformes; family Syngnathidae; genus Syngnathoides; species Syngnathoides biaculeatus. The sequence goes on along the minus strand of NC_084648.1, from coordinate 9,668,307 downwards.
GCCTTGGCCGCCGCCATCATCTCGTCACCGTAAATGTCCAAAAATTCCAACTTCCTCTGGCGCAGCAGGCCGAACACCAGCGACTGTAGACGCTCCTACACGCACACGCACAGGATGTCTTTGACAAGATATGGAATCAAGAAAAGCATCTCTTCAGGGGACACAGACAGAAAGCAATCGATGACAAAAACGATCATCAAGATCAGCAGCGGGCAAACTATTCCATTTGTCCGGCTCACCCCAGCATTCACATAATCAAAAAAATCGTGCAATATTTCTTCTACATATTTCATGGGTTTTCCCCTCAAACTGGTGAATCAAATGTTTTTCTTCATTTCAATATTTCAGTTAAATAACTGGTTAATTAATTTACTGTGAACAATAAAATGGTTGCAAACCTCTTTAGTTAGAACTAAATTGAATACAACTCAAAATATACATTTCATTATGATTTTTAAATTGTAATGATTCATTCTTAGCTCATCAACGAATAAACTCTCATCCATGTCTGTTTTAAAAATTAAATGTGGCATTTGAGCACATGTTTGCCCACCTGCATCTACAGTCACCATCTTGTTGATTTAATTTTGTGATCAAGTGCCATCAGGAATCAAAATATTATGACCATATTTTCACGACAATAAGGCGCACATAGAACTGTTTTCCAAAATGTCCAAAATCTGTAACCGACTAAGCATTTCCTGCCAACACGCTGGATATATAGAGGAAAAACAGACGTGAGAAAGGACAGCATGCTGATGTGAGAGGGGGGGAGGAGGAGAGGGCGCTGAAGGCCCGGCCCCCCAGAAAAAATGTCGGTATGTGTTTTGTGCTAAACAACAATGTTTTGGCTCAGGGCCCCCAAAAATGGTACCAATGAAGAGACACGCTCACGAAGCACACAAGGAGAAACATGAGAATCAAGCAGCTGCGAGGGAATTCAAAATCAATGAATTTATGGTACTTAAGTGGAGGAAGCAGGAAAATGAGAGGAAACAAGGCGAGGTGGCCGAGGCCGGAAGAGCAACTCCAACAACCATTGGAAAAAAACAAGTGCAGCAAATTAATTTGAGGCTTGACAAAGCAACTTCAATCGCTGGAGATATGAGTCAACTTTTTATTTATTGTCACTATAAATAAATTATTTCTTTGCTCATCATTTTGGTTGTTTTGTTGTCTGCTGTTCCGTTTGCTGTGCTGTAATGATTTTTCTTTGGTGTGACACCGTCGGTGAGGATGGCGTGTTGACTGGTGACGTCTTGCACTTGTCACAGTGGCAAAAAAAAAAAAAAAAAGTAAGATTGTTCTTCTGCTTACAAAAATAAAGGTGCAATTGTGCCTGACTCCTTTGTGAGCACCACCATGCCTGTGCCCAACAATACGGTCTCCCTTTAATATTGAAATTGCACCCGCAACTGAGACTGCGCCTTTTAATAGCCGTCTTATGGTCGTGAAAATACAGTAATTAATTATTTGATTGAGTCATTGATTCTCATGCAGCAAGGATGATGAGAGTACACATGTCCCACCTTGGGAGAGGCGGAGTTTGTCATGTGTACCTGTGATGAGCACACAACACACACACTGTCACCATGCACACATACTAAGACGACAAAACGACAGGTCGAGCTAGGAGGGGCAACATGGAATATTACACAAAAACAAGATGATATTAAAGTTTTGCTTTAGAAAAACAAATTACATTAGCGTTATTTGCAACAATAATTTGCTTTTAATTTGCAGGATTTGTTTTAGAAACTATAATCCAGCAATTTCTTTCCCCAACATTTCATTCCTCTTCCTCAACAGAAAACAGTAGAAATTCTGGGGTGCCTTTTCCGATATCAGTGACCCAAATCAGGACTTTACAAATAGGACACCAGGATGTCATCTTCATATGTTCCACAATTTAAAATCACAAAATGGAACCGTCAAACTTCATTTCATCGAGATGAGTCAATGCGATCTCATCAAAATAGTTGCAGCTTGGAACCCTATACCTCAAGTCAAAATTTCCAACAAGTGGATAGATGACTGCTTTTGCCGAACGTATAAATTGTGCATCATGTCTATGGCAATGCTGCCTTGGCTTCCAGTGTGATCCTTTCTTGTCAAAGACGCATCAATGTGAAAAAGATTCCACTCATCTTGTCTGTTTCTTGGATGCAAGTAAACTCGTCAATTGCTTTTTGGAAAAGTCGTCACAAGCAGCTAAGCTAGCAAAACAGATTGTGCTTTTTAGACAAACTCCTCTAAATTTGCAGCATGTTAGCGAGGATGCCATTTGAACTATGTAAGCCACTTAAAAAATATAACCCTATAGAAAACAGTCCTGCCAAACAAACTGAAATGAATAAAGTGGATAAACGGGCTAAGCCCTATGAGACGTGATCTCCAAACAGACCTTCTCCAGGAGGTGAGTGTCATCCCTCAGGCTGTGGTTGAGCTCGCTGCGTGCATACATGCTGAAATCCTCCACCATCATCTTGTCAATCAGCTTCTCAAGCTCGCACAGCTGAGAGCCAAGATGTCTGCAATCGCAGGCACATGCACACAAATAAGCAGACAGACCATCACGGAAAACCCAGCAATCAATCACTGCTTTATGCTTAAAAAGCAACAACATTTGGAACCTAGGACAGGAAAAAAAAACCTACTGCAATTATTGTTGGCGGTGAGCAAGAAAATCAAATATGAGAAGATGGCTAAGTCCGATTCATTCTACCCTTGATGATTGGTTCAATTGGAATTATTCTAAAGATAGACACTACCCAGGATAAGGGGGAAAATGGCCAAAAAAAAAAAAAAAAAAAAAGACAACTGACTTTAAACGGGTATGTTTTTAAAAAGCAGGGCCTGGTCTGGGGGAGTGACCTGGGAGTCGGCGAATGAGAGTGTTGTTGTTGGCCGATGTCAGCTCAGGATGGCGGCTCGGTGTAAGAAGCTAACTGTTAGCTGGTCCACGTGTTGAATGGCTCTGAGCATCAGCTGTGGCTGTCCAGTTAGCATATGAACGTGTTCGCTAACCTAATTATTTTAAGGTCTTTTCAATAAAGTGATTGAAAGTGTACCAATGTCTATCTTTGACTACCTGTGAAGTGATTAAAATTCATTTTAAACAGTAATAGTGGGAAATATTAAATTAGCTTTTACCGTAGATGAGCAATTTCTGCTCAAGTTCTGCTTTGCAGTCAACATTGCACTGTTAAATTTAATTAAGTCAGAAATATTCCAAACTTCAGACATCTACTGTATTTTAGTCTTTTCTCCGAGCTTTCGCTTATTGTGCAATTACATTTGTCCATGAGGGGAAATAATCCCAGTGAAGTTAAGTGGCAGAGATTTAACTTTGAATTTTTTTTTTTTGTAATCAAATAATTCAAGTTATTTGAATAATTGTCATAGCATTATCAAAATGAGAGCAAACGCCAGTGCGCTTTTCAGGTGTTCATTTTGGGATCTTGGCGCATGCAACCTTGAAATGGACAGCAGGCCACAAATGGCCCGTGGGCCGTAGTTTACACAACTGATAAATATTTGGTACCTGAAGCTATGGATGCCTTGCAGCTCCTGCTGCAGGACCTCCTTGGTGGTGGAGATAAGCTCTAGGGCTCCCACAAACTCAGAGGTTGAGAGCAGCAGCTGCACGGTAGGCTGCGTCTGGTGCACGGCTGCCATCAGCTTCAGCTTGTTGTGCAGCTTGACGCAGTTGTTGCGCGTGAGGGCGGCGCGCAGGGCCGCCAGGGGGCCCTGGCACATGACTCGGTCGATGGCGGCAGTGCGCCGCCGCAGCACGGCCACGGCTTCTTGCGTCTCCTTCAGGCGGTCCTGCAGCTCATGCTGCGACGACATTGCGTTGAAGAAGGCCTCCGAGCGCAGAGAAATCTGCCGGGCGATGCTGACCTCCACCACGTCTAGGTAGTGACTTAGCTGAAACAAAGACAAACGTTTTCCTTACAAGATGCTTCTCAGGCTGGATACCTATACGTAACTTTTGATCTATCTCAATGTTAATTTCCAGTGACATCCTGGTCACCTGTTTACATTCATGCAACGTGAAATATACAATAAACTAAAAATATAATTACACATATATATTTATATAATTACACAATATACATAGGGCTGTACAATTATGGTCTAAACACTATTCACATCCTCCCAGCATGGGAGCGCCAGAAAGCACGCTGGGGAGAATGTAAATAGAATTTAATGTGCATGTTTTGTCAATTATTTCTTGAGTCATTCTTTTATTGGTTGGATTATTTGCAAGTTATGCCATTTTGTTTGCTATGGAGTGATTATGTTAGTTTCAATGTGACATCGTGAGTGTCTACAACATTGTCAGTAATGACCTGCCAAAACAGGCAGCGTGTGGGGCAATGTAAGTTTCTAGTTACGGATGTAAAAAGAAATTATTCCTTACTGCCTTGTGAGTGCCATGCTAGCATACATGCTAACAGTGTAACCAGTGTGTTCAAGTGTACTTCATTGGACAAGTCACGCAACAATCGTGCACATAAAGCTTGCTGTCAATTTTGGAGAAAATATAAGACTTCGAAGTAAGTATGAAGTACTGTAATTTCTGGCCTATAAGCCGTGACTTTTTTACACGCTTCCAACCCTACGGTCCATGTGGTGATGCGGCTAATTTGTCCATTTTTTTTTAATGGCCACAACTCGAGCAGAAAAGGTAAGAGTGAGCCCGACGGAATATATGTGCCGAGCAAGTGACTTTTACCGGTCCTGTTAGCGCTGCTCTAACTTGCTAGTGCCGTGTCTCAGTGATGTGGTTTTTTTTTTTTTTAACCGGCCCTGTTACTTTGTCGCTAGCGTTTGCGTGACACTAGCGTTAGCGTTAAACTCTGTGTACCGTCTTTCTTTGTAAATAGCTTGTGTTTCAATGTGGGCACCTGCGGGTTTTACACAGCTGCGGCCCATGTCTGCACCAAATGGTATTTCCTTTACAAATGTACTGGGTGAGGGTTATAAAGGGTTCGCTCTGTAAGACGGGAATTACGGTATTTAAATGGTTTCACTTCACAGTATGCAGCGTAATTGCACCGTAAGAGCGTGTAGAGACGGACCTTCTCTTGCAGCAGTTTGGAAGACGCCGCGTCACAGCTGCTGCGCCCACCACCGCTGATGAAGTGCGACCACGGCAGGACGGCATTGAAGGTCGATGGATCTTCTAGGGCGAAGTCGGGCTTCAGGAACATCTACAAATCCGTCACGGTCAGAAACACCACCAACCGTAGGGAACCACGCACATATTCTCAGAGTACATTTACGACACAGACCTGACCAAAACTTTTGCAGAACTAAATTTAGCATTTAGGTCATGTATGGAAGCCAAATAGATGTGAGGTTGTGCTTTCCAGAATGTCCAGGAGCATCTGCAGCACTGAATTGATCAGAGGCTCCGAATACAAGGTACAACTACTAATAACTACAAAAAAAATCTTGAAAATTCCTTAGAGAAGACTGCTTCATGTTTGCACCACACTTGATGTGAACAATTTATAGAGGAGCTAACATGCAATAGTCAAAAGACTGAGGGAGTGGTGCTTTTGGTAGCTGTAGGAACCTCTACAGCCGTGAACTAATTGTAGCCCTTGAGTTTTAGGAACTGAAAATACCAAGAATAAAAGTTAAAGGTGGAAACGAGGCTTAACGTCACACCACACTTAACTTGATCTTTTCCGTTACCGTGACTTGATTGTACTAAAAACTTGTTTTTGTTTTTTTTTTTAAACCTAAAGACAAAATGATTAAAGATCATGCAACGCTGAATACAAACACATCACAGACAAGCTAATGTACTAACAAGACAGACAGAGGGTAAGTCAAAATAAGATTCTGTTAAGGGGTAGTACTTTCCAAAGGTCGAAGAACAGTTTGGAGTGGTCTCTGCAGCTCTGAACCAACACGAGCCTTTAAATTCCAACAACAAAACAATTCCTGGAACTTTTGGCGCAAAGCAGCTCACACCTGAGTTGTTGCTAACATTTAAAGATGAGCTAATGTGTTATCGGGACAGGAAACAGGAAGCTGGAAAGAAAAAAAACAGAACTGAAAATTGTTACCTTGGGGACTTGGTCCAATTCTGCTCTGGACTTTTCTACAAGAACAAAAGGATAATCTCTTCAGTCACATCATCAAAGCCTGTGCAACTGATGTGAGGTTTCAGCTAGTGCGCTAGTACCTTGCAGGGTGCTGATGCTGGAGATGGCGTCCACAATGTCATCTTTGACGGGACAAAGAGTTTTACATCGCTCGTGAATTCTTTCCCTCTGAAAGCAACAAAGTTATTTGCTTTATTTACTTCCTTCTTGTTGTTCACCCATTTTTTTTTGATCCCACATAACTTTTAGCTTAGCTTTCTTATCATAACCTTTCCTAAGCCCCTTTGAATGAACGAATCCAGCTCTCGGTTGTAAACAAGGCTGTGACAACGTGAACAGGTGATGACGGGACAAAAACTATGATGTGACAACAAAAGGATGGCAACAAGGAAGTTGGGACTGCATAAGGATGGAAAGAGGTAGACGAGACAAAAGAAGGATGGAAATCATGCAGTGGTGATGACAAAGGCCAAAAATGAGGAAGCGGTGATGACGGAAACACAAAAGTTGAAAATGCGACTGACAGCTTGGAGGTGAACGCAGAAGAAGGTGGAAGGAGTTTATAGATTATAAACGTCAGTGTCAGTAGACAACGAAGCTCGCCGTGTCTTAAAATAACATCACACAACGACAAGAGAATTGTGCTTGAAAATAAGTTTGTTTTAAGATTAAAAAAAATAAATCACACCCAAAAAAAAAAAAAAAAAAGGTTTGGTGGGTGTGCTGCTGGGTGACTCACAGGAACCAGAAGATCCACTTTAGGCATTCAGCTGTTATTTTGAAAGAGAATATCTGAAATACTAACGTGCTGACAGTTGTTTTGAAAACGTATAGAAAGATAGCAACGGCAATTAGAAAAAGGACTAAGAATGTTATTATCTCGATTTTCCCTCTTCTTGATCAAGTAATAACACCAAATTATCACATTGTATAAAGACGATCCTCCAAGGTGGTCTTTTGGTCTGGGCTGTGTACAGAGTGAATTTGTAATATTATTGCCGATAAAAGGCTGTGTAACAGGTTGAGTCATGACAGTATGAATTGTCACGTGAACGGAATGTAGCCAATCAAGAAGTGAACTGAATGACAACCAGGAAATGCCCATCAATAAAGCTAAAGTATTTTCGATAAGCGAGTCACCAGACACCAAAAGGTGATTTTCCAAAGCAAGTCTTTACTTATGACATCACTACAACGCTCTCGCCTCCAGTCTGCTTTTACAAATAGCGTACAGTTTCATTTATGGTGCACTTTGAACTTTTTTTATCTGATCCATTTGATTATTTATTTATTTTGTTGTAGAATACCCATTGTGCATTAATTTATTACTATATTAATTAATTAAGCGAAGGACCTGCCGATGAAAACTAGCATTTGCGCTACCTCGCATGCATTTAAAAATGATAAAAAGTTAATGCAAACTGTCCTTTTTCAAAAATACAGAATTTGAGCCCAATGCTCACCTGCGCACTCTCCTGCAGGTATGCGCTGAAGTGCTCCTGCGTAACGTTGGCGAGGCAGAAGGACGGCATCACCTCCGACTCGCTGAAGTCCAGACCCCAGGTCTTGGTGAAAAAGTCCGACTCACGTTTGGCTAGCCTCGGGTCGTTGAGTGCCGCCGGCAGGTTGACCTTGGAACTGTACACCGTCCAGCGGTCGTGCTCCGAAACGACAGAGGGGCCCTCGCGCAGGCCCCGTCCCTCACCTGAATGGGGATATGACATGATCATCATCTAATACATCACCTAAATGCATTCAAGTGCTTTTTCCCCCCATTTACGTGCCACCATTTTGACTATTTCTTTACAACGCTGATGCTCTCAAGTCCTGGTTACTCAGTGATGATAAGTGTTAAGTGTGACAAAGTTGCTACCAGTGGAGAAAATAACTTAATGTAACACTGGTGTGAAGAAAGTATCATTTTCATCACAACTCGAGTGTTATTTGATGACACTGAGCGTCACCATCATTGGTTTTCACTGGTGAGACGTTCAAGTGTCATTTATTTATACTGGTGATACATTAGAGTCATTTGGTTACACCGGTGGTGCGTTTAACTGGAGCACAGGTGTCAAACTCAAGGCCCGAGGGCCAGATCCGGCCCGCCGCATGATTTTGTGTGGCCCAGCAAAGGCAAATTATGAGTATTAACTTCAATGATTTGTGTTCAAATCTGTCACAAAATTTAAAATTCTCACTTTATAAATGATAACAGGGAGCTATTACAACCATTATCGTGTGCCCAAACATCAGCAATAGTTGAAAAACCCATTGCCCTTTATTTCTGATTCTAAAACTAGCTCATACATTTCATGTGTAAATATGATGAGGCAAAAGATTTTCATGGTTTCACAGTCATAACGGCCCTGTTAGGGAAATCGGAACTACAATTTGGCCCGCGACAAAAATCAGTTCGACACCCCTGAACTGGAGGAATCATTGTTGACATTAAGGCTATGTAGGAAGTGATGATGGCTCCATCTGACACTCGAGCCTACCGGAAAAAAGACGACTGCTGATTCATATTTTTTTAAGTTGAATCACAACAAAGAATAATGTTACTCACCTTTTCTGACAAGAGCTGCAACGCACCCATGTCAGTTTTTTTGGGAAAAAAAAAAAATAAAAAAATATTTCAAATTATGATTATCCTTTGTTTACAGCCAAACTCATTTTGACTTACATTTCTGTTGCTCAACAGAGTTAGCTAAAATTTGTTAAAAAGGAAAAAAACAAAAACAAAAAAACCAAAATCTCCATGGAAAGAGTTCATGAGTCGAGCTCCGAAGAGTTACATAGACATTAATGGCAACACTAAAGCTAGAAAGGAGTCACTGCTTGAGGGGGAAGGCGATTGCAGCAGAATGAAAAGGGAAAGTTACTCTAGCACAGCGTGAAAAATGACAAGATGCGGCTCAGTAGCAGCAGTTTGGGCGAAGGCATCAAGGATTTTTGGCAAGAACAGGCTCGAAACAGAAGATCCAGACTTCTACCTGTGAGCCAAGGTATGTTGAGTCCTGGTTAAATTAAGGAATGTGAACTGAAAAGCAGAACCTTTCTGTAGAGAGCCGCAGCAGCTAAAACGGGTCATCACAAACATGTCAGTGTAGGGTCTTTCCGGACCATTGGATAAATTTCAAAGAATCAATCAGAATTTTTAATTCATTGGACCATTACTACGGAATAGCACCAGTCACAAAGATTCGATTCTGATTCAAAGTCATTCGTGAGTGTCAATGCGAATACCGAATCAAGATTTTGCTGTCATCTCTGAGCCCTAATTTACACTCAAAACATTTGAATGTTGTCATTTAGTAATCTGTTCATGTGTCATCATTTGTTTATACTAGTGATGTGTACAAGTGTTGTTGGCATTTGCCCACAGTTGTGATGTGTTCAAATGTCATTGGCATTGCAATATCGTCACGGTTTCACACTAATAATGCATTCAAATCTCATAATTTGTCTACACTAGTGATGCGTTTATGTATTGCATTTATGATCTAGCGTGGTCATCATTTGCTTACACTTGCTTTACACTCTAATGCCGTTGTTAGTTCAACACTGGTGACGCGTGGTTGTGTGGCCATTTGTGCGTGGGCGGTCCTCACCAGTGGGCTCTTTGGGGCACACATCAGGTAGCGAGCGGGCAGGCCGGTGGCGGGAGGACGAGGGGGAAGGGGAAGTGGGGTCCCGCTCCTTGCGGAAGATCCCGTCTCGGCCGCCGGGGCGAGACGCCGGGGACGAGATGGGGCGAGCTGCCATGACATCGGGACAAGCTAGCTGGATGGAGACAACACGGAATGCGCGTTAAAACAATGTCCTGTGTGATGTGCGTCCCTTGTCGGGAGAGGCATAAAAATTAGGAGGGAAGCATTAAGTGTGATCAATTTGGGTGTTCTTGCGCAAAGTTCTGGCTTAGTACTCTGATGTGGTGGTCAAAACCCTGTCTATTTTTTTTGGGGGGGGGGGGGGCTGGGTCAGTGCAGCAAACCCCAGAGGGCATGCAGAGATGCCCAGTCATTTGAGGAAGAAAATAAACATTCCCACGACTTGCAAGCAGATGGCTTTCACTGTTGTGGTCTCTAATCGTCGATAGTATGTGGGGTGGGGTGGGGATCTCTCTGTCTGATGGGCTCAGTGCGTGTTCCTGCGCTAGCGTACATGAAGCTACGGTGGCTGAAATAAGTAGCATGTTTCGTCAAAATTTCTCATATATATACTGCCAAATGTGCTATTGAACTGAAAATGTCCCCAGATATTTGGAACAACCCAAGTAGTCCATACATAAAAATAAAGTGCAACAATTAAGATAAAAACTGAAGTTGTGTAAAAATGTGAAATGACACAGAGAAAAGGGTACTAAACACGAAGGAAACGAAGTTCAAAAAAGGATGGAAAATCTATCAATCATCAAAAAGCAATCAGCTTCCTAAAGGATGCCCGACGAAAAAGTCTCATTGCCAAAGTGTGAGTCAACACTCACTCATCTCCTGATGAGCAGTCAAAGGAGCTCAAAGAGCTGTTTCAAGAAAGACCACCACAATAATTGTTGCAAAACATCACAGCAGCAGTTACATGCGCATATCTAAGCTTCTGAATGTTCTAATGAGCACGGTTGGGCCCAGAATACATAAGTAGAAGTGCCAAACAAATATGCGTTCATGTGAGATGACACGCTGTGGCGACCCCCTAACGGGACAAGCCGAAAGGAAAAGAAGAAGAAAGCAATCATACCACCATAAATTTGCCTCAGGTGCTCCCAGCAAAAGTTCTGACATAGGAGTGCAAAAGAATCATCGGAACAGCTGTCTGAGAGCCAAGGACCACCTGTGGAGAGGGTCAAAAAGACCTGGAATTAGCAGGTAATGTTGCCACAAGGAAAACAAGGAGTAATGCATTCCGCCCCCATGGCATATCCATGCATTACTTAAAAAAGAAAAAAAATTAAAAACAAAAAAAAAATATATACATATATTTATTTTTTACAGTGTCATAAATAAATGTCTTCAAGTTTGAAAATAGGGTTTCACAAATGTCATTTTTTTAGGTTACGTCAACTCAGGTCAAGGTTCTTTATGATTATTAGCACGTGCAAATATTAAATGTTGGCGGCATGGTGGAGTCACACACTCCACACGGGCCCCGCCTGGTTGGCTGGTGGTAGCGGTGCTTTAGGCACCTGCGGCCAACTGAAACTGGCCAGTTTTGGTGTGCCTCGGTGGGGCCTGCGGACTGCCCATAAGTCCCGTCTCCCGGGTCGCTGTTGGGTGAATTCATGAGCCCGACACCGCCTCTTGGGTGGTGCAGGTGCAGGAAGTATAAGTCACTTCTGAAAGTTATTGTCCATGCGAGCCGATGTCAATTAACTTGCATGTCTGTTGATTGTCACTTCTGGGACTTTGCAATAAATAACTCATAACTATGAGAACTTTCTCAGTATTCCTTCACTTGCACTCTGTTCCTATACATGGTTCGAATTTACATAGCCACTCGCCCACTTCAGCCGGGTCCACAGCCTCCGTCCTGCATGTTTTCCCTCTGGTCCTTGTCCTGTCCTTCCTTAATAAAATGTAGCACCATGCCCTCATACAACACTCATATTTAATGTCATTGCACTAGGCATAGAATGTTTTACATTCCTCATCTTTCTTACAGCTAATGTCCTCTCTTCCTATATTATTTACTTATCTTTTCACTGTCTCCCCCTTTTGTTTTTTTTTCCCCCCATCACTCACCTTTAAAATTGTTTTGTTTGGCTGAATTTTAAATGTAAATTCATCAGACCACAAAGACCTATAGCACCATTTTAAAAATCTAAAAAAGAATCAATTTATAGTGTTTTACTGTAATTTGAAGGCCTTTAATGACCGGATTTTCTACAGGAGATATCACAATGAAATGTTCCCTGAAAAGGTATTTATTTTTTTGACACAAAAACCTCAATACCCAACATCCATCTAATCTTCTAAATTATTGGTGCCTGGTACTCAGGTTTATATGGCTATTCTCACCAGACTTGACATTTTTTTAGGAATACAGTTTTGCTACGTTGCGTTACTTAGCTTAATTAATTTTGGTCTGTGGCTGAGAAACAACCCAAGAAGTTGTCCACCATTAGAAACTTGCATAAATATTGTAAATCACTCTTCTGTGGCACACAAGCTAATTATTTGGCTTCAATAACATTTATTATTATTAGACGAACGCTAGCATTAAAAATGCCCACTTTGGAGAGTTTGTGTGTTTAAGGCTGACTTGTCAATCAGGACGAACAGCTGTGACACTGGCTCCTAGCTTTAGCCTTAGCATTAGCAACGGAGCTCGAAACCCGCACCAGCCGACGCTTGTTCCCGAGGAGCGTACTTCCACGGGAACGTCACTCGGACTTTGTACTAAAAGAAACTCGAGCAGCACAGACGTTTTACTTGAAATGATACTGGGTTGTTTTCGGGCGGCGAAGCTAATGCTACAGCTAAATGTCCGCCGACCGGTCGGTTCCACGTCAACCGAAGCTCGCAGGTTAGCCGCTGTGCTAAACTGGCAACCAATGAGCCAGTCAGCAAGACGCACAATCCAACAAACATAAAGAAAAAAAAAAAGCAAACACACTGCCGTGAATGCTCGTTTGCGTACCTGCCGTCTGAGGCGGGACAGCGGCCGTCTTCGTTGTCTTTACCTCTACCGTTGCTCACCATTACATACACATGCGAGGAACCACCTGGGACACTATCGGCTACTAGCACAGACGCTACGCCGACCATCGCGCACTGCTGTACGGTCAGCTGCGCTTTCTCCTGCCCGGGGATCTGACAGGCGCTTTACTGCCGGCTGCTGGACAACCGTTGTAACTACATTGGTCACATTTTTTTGAAAGTGCAGTGAACCCCCGCTCATTGGCGAATTTACCGTATCGCGTTTTCTTTCTGTGGATCCTAACGTCATCTTTCCCAGCCTTTATTGAGTCAAGACATATTTTTCAGTACAAAATATCCCGAAGCCCACCACCAAATATAAATACAACAAAAAATATCCACATTAAAACAGATGGAGCCCATGCATTTGTACCGGGTCTTCACTTTGGATCCCCGAATTTAATCCACATTATAATACCACATACACCAAAAAAAAAAAAAAAAGATAACACATTAAAATGTAAATACATGACAAAATGTGTTTGTTGCATTATGTGTGTTCAGTATGTGCAATAAAACCATTTCATACGATGTTTATCTAATTACAAATGTGCACAATTTTGAAAATATTGCATGACATGATAAACCACATAAATTAATGCTCCATTTTTGAGATTAGAATTGAAAAAAACCTTGTCATGTTTGAGACTACAGCATAATGGCGCGTAATGAGAGAGGGGGGGATGAAGTGAAATTGAAAGCAGCGAAGTGAAATTGAAATGTAATTCAAATTGTAATAGCGGAAACTTGTAAAAGCAATTGCAATTTAACTCCACATTTTCTCCCAGTATTGTAATGGATTACATTGGCAAACTTGTAATCAAAATGGCATAATCTTGTTACATGTAGTATTCCCCAACACTCTACTGCACTGTGTATGCGTGAAGGTGAGATTCGAGGTAAATCAACAATACCAACACGGACTGTTGAAACCATTGTTTTGTTCGTCACGCTACGGCTACTTAGAATGATGACACCCCGAAGACAATCTTGAAAAACGGGTCTATGTTATTTTTGGCAGCTCCCACTAGCAGACTCACGTTCCCTCACAGTAATGGACACTGCCGGTAAGACGTTAACCGCCTTTTTTAGCCTAGCTTTTGTTTCCTGAAGCTGTACAGGAAACGCCAGGAATGTTGACGATAGGAGTCTAGAACTGGTTGATCCACAGTGCACGGACCCAATACATCATTATAAAGTTTTGTTTCCAAGCGCACGCATACACAACTCCCGATTGCCAGGTAAGCTTCTTTTTACTTTCCACCGCTACATTAACTATATACTATCGTATATTGTTCAGATAGCATGATGTAAATCAGGGGTGCGGAAAGTTTGTCCTTTGACCGCCACAAATAAAAAAAATAAAAAGATGCAAGGGCCGCTTTGAGATTCTTCAGCTTTAATTTAGGTAGGGTAAAACGAAGACAGAGAAAATATATCCGGTGAGGAAACAAAGCACAATATTTCCAGTTATATGATTACAATGTGGTAAACCGATGTAATTTCCTCTTATTTTCCTTGAAAATATTCCAATATTATATGTTCGTTTAATACAGGGCGGCTCATGTGCCATAGAGTTCTGAGAAGAAGGGTTGAAATTCAGCTTCGCTTGTGTGGAATTTCCATGTCCTCTCTGTGCCTGCGTGAGTTTTAGCCGGGCACTCCGGTTGCCTCCCAAATCCCCAAAACACGCATCGTAGGTTGATTGACGACTCTAAATTCCCATAGGTGTCATATAAGTGCAAATAGCTGTTCGTCTATATGTGCCCTGTCATTGGCCGGTGACCAGTTCACGGTGTACTTCGCCCCTTGTCTGAATATTACTAGGTTAGGTCGTGAGGATAAGTGGGATGGAAAAAGAATTTATGCACTTTTCATGCTGTGGGCAGTGTGAAATGTAATTTTTAGTACTTGTTCCGCTGAAAAATATGCGCCAGGGTTTGGACCCACCTGATGTAAACGATTCATACATATCTCATTTGTTTGATATCAGCTGTCCTCATCAATTCTGAAGACTGTCATTGGTGTTGTGACGTCATAATGTGCAAAAAAGTTGACATGTACTAATTATGTGTCTGCTGACAGAGGGCGACGACATGAAGCTGACATCTTTGCTGCTGTTCCCGTTGTTGCTGCTGCTGCCGGCGTTCCAGTGCAATGGCCGTACCGTGTCCAGATGTGAGCTGCGAGACAAGCTTAGGGAGAGAATCATGCTGTCGGAACGCACAGAAAACCTCACGGACGTCGCGTTGACTTTGAGTGAGTAACTGCAAGATCACCTACAACGACATAAGTCTTGTAGTCTGTCTTTTGAAGGCAGTCTGGGTATAGGTTGGGTGAAGGCAAGTAATCAACACAAACACTGCGTTACCTCGGTCGAACTTGATGGAAATGTCGCGCTGTGTGGCCCGTAGATGTGAATGTGAGTGTGAAGGCTGTCTTGCACTTCCCGCTTTCATCGGAACGTAGCAGCGAGTAAACCTCGCTTCACCAGCTGTCCTAAATTTTATTTTAGATTTGGCCTGCTGCCCACCGCGCAATGCACTCAAACCTGATTGGACCAAAAAGTTGTGCGAGCTCGTGCGCGTGACGTCACCATTTTTACGGCGCCATATTGCCGGTCAAATGGAGCCGCTCGACATTGTGGGAGACATTGAACCGGAGGAGAATATTCACAATGCCCGAGACTTGTTGTGCTGTTGGTTGTCACAACAGACGAGACAGATATTCAAAGAGGTCATTCTATGGAATACCAGCTGAAAGAATAGAAAATGTCGATGGATTTTGGCAATTAAACGTGATAAATGGTGCCTAACCAAAATACACACATTCCTGTCTATCGATTGCTTCATTTCAGGTAGGAATTGTTCTTCTCAATCTCAAATTACCAAGAAGCATTTACAATGCCAAATTGGCTCATCTGAGAACAATGCGTGTTCAAAAAAAGAGGTTTCCGGAGGTTAAGTGTGGCCACAATCTCTTCCGTGTACGTTCCAAGGAGATGACTCCGTGCTCTTTTTTTTTTTTCAATCATAGTTAATGACTGAGAGTTTGTGTAAAACCAAGGCTCATTTATTTAAATATTGGCATTTGTATCGAATACTAGCGGAAAAGATCGATGGATTCCGGCAAAGGTTAATGTGTTGCCAAACACACCTCCGCATTCACGAGCCGTCAAAAGCGTCACTATCTGGGATTTATTCCTGATTGAGAATAGATCCAGCAACTAATTATCCGTATGCGTTCAGACTTTTATATGCTTTCAGACTTTTCCGTGTAAATCTCAATGACTTACTCACCAGACCCATGTGTAGATCCAGTTGTCCAAAACAAGCGGAAGCGAATTAACAGTCCAATTTCCTATCGGCGAAAACATCAACTTCGGCATTAAATGCAGGTCCTCTATGCCGAGTTTATCTATTTTTTCCACGTACCGTCGTTTATTTTCACCTTCCCTCTGGCCGTCGTGCTATAAGACATATTTCCGTGTCATCTCCAACCGACTTAGCATTGAGCAATGCTTAGCTTAACCGGCAATATGGCAAGGTAAACAAAAGTCACGTGATTTTATGACGTAGGTGCACGAGCTCTATACACATCCTCACTCAGGGTATCCTGCTACGTGTTTGATGGTGTATAAACATCCATCCATCCATTTTCTGAGTTGCTTATCCTCACAAGGGTCCCGGGAGTGCTGGGGCCAATCCCAGCTTTCCATGGGTAGGAGGCGGGATGCACCCTGAACTGGTTGCCAGCCATTCGCAGGACACATGGACACAGAAACACAGTCGCACTCACAATCACACCTAGGGGCAATTTAGAGTCTCCAATTACTGCATGTTTTTGGGATATGAATAGTTATTCACTTTCAACTGCATACATTGGGAGAAGTCTTTCCCCCCCTGCACTATCACTTCAATGGGCATTCTCACTGCTCTAAATTCTAGAAGACTCTTCTTCCTTTGCACAACTGTGAGTTTAAAAAAAATTGTTCTCTGTCAACTGACTGTCTGTCTGCTGTCATACACAACATGGATGTCAAACTAGGGCATCTCCAACCACCAGGGACAAATTCCTTATGTGTTGTTTCAATGCAGTACTTGGCCGTTAAAGATAATTTTGATTCTGATTCTTAGGCAATGCGGGTTAAGTGTCTTGTCCCATCTTTAAACCACATCTCGAATCTTGGGCCAATTGATATTACTCCAATTTGGATCACAATGTCTATATGTGCCCTCCAATTGTCTGGCAACCAGCCCAAAGTCAGCTGGGATCAACTCCAGCGCACCCTTCAGCTAAGTGAAAATAAGCAGTCCACAAAACTGATGGGTCTGGAAGGACTACAGAATTCATACAATAAAGATCATAAACATTTTCCATTTTTTTAAAGTAACGATTTACTTCATTTGTTCTTGCCACAGTCGTGTGCCACCTGGAAAAGCTCTCCCAACTGAACACTGGCACGGTGCACATCATAGGCCATCGCATCACCACCACCACCACTCCCCCTACCACCACCACCACGACAACCACCACAATCCCCACTACCACAGTAGCCGCCAACCAAACCAACGTAAGCAACCAAACAGTCAACTCTAATACCACTGTGCCACCTGCCTTCGCCAACAGCACCACTGTCAACACCACCTCCGGCTCCACGACATCAGCCAATCAAACCAACATAAGCAACCAAACAGTCAACTCTGGCTTAACCAATTCCACCTCGGTCCTCAATCAAACACTCAGTGGCGTCAATAACACAAGCAGTGATGGTGGCCAAGACCAGGACCAGGAAGAAGAACCTTTAGATGAGGATGAAGACCAGGAAGAAGAACCTTTAGATGAGGATGAAGACCAGGAAGAAGAACCGTTACTTGAAGATGAAGAACCATTCGATGAGGTGATTGGAAATATTTACAACGAAGAGGACTCATACCTTTATGGGGACGAGGAAAGCACTGTCGACTTCCACATGGAGGACTGGAGGAGGCTGATGGAGCTTCTGAATGAGGAAGAGAATGCCTTCGATGAAGAACAGCTGAGGATTGCCGACGACAAGCTCAGCGCCGACGGTTTCGGCGGCGGCAGCGAGATGTTTCAAGTGAATTGGTCACTTGGATACCATGGCATCTTCCAGCTCTCGGACAGCTACTTCTGCCAGTCATCTGCCCGATTTAGCCAGAATGTCTGTAACAGCACCTGCAGCGGTGAGTACCTCCATGGTGGAAAATGAACATTACAATCATAAAGGCCCAGTACCGATTAACGAATGGATACACTGTTGGGTATGTTTTTGGTTGTGGAGGGATAGTCCCAGTTTGATTAAATTAGAGGAATCAGAAACACGTATCGAACAACTCAACAAATGGCAACCAAACTTGAAACAGCACCACATGTAGAACAAAGTCAACGACCCAGAACTCCACACTAAACAACAGTACGTAAATGCTACTCAAAGGCCCAGGACTACATATACAGGGAGTCCTCGGTCTATGACTGAGATCTGTTCCTACAGTAGCGACTTACTATGCGACATGGGGACAGAAACCCTTCACATGCGCTAAAATATGGGCTTCGTCTTTAATAATTGTCACCACGGTCGACCGACTGAAGCCTTGGTGGCGTTGGTGTTTCTCCTTTCTCCAATCGTTTTATGAGCTTCGTTTCCATGGTAATGGATTGTCTTTTGGCTGCAGAAGCATTGCTAAAAAAACACAGCTTCCTTATAAGTGGCGATAATGTCTAAAAAGGAGGGCGAAAAATGCAAAGATACTCCCGGCGCACAAACACGGACAAGTATTTGCCAGACAAAATGGCGGACAGGAAACGGGCGTTGTAAAGTCGAAACATCTTCGGTCAAGACCGTCTTAACCCCAGGACTCCCTGTAACATAAACTCAAAGACTAAGAACCACAAGCAGGGCACACTCGGGGACACAGAAGCAAATATAGAACCTGATCACAGAATTGCCTGTTGAGGCAATTCACCTCAGGAAGCAAAACAAAGAACATGTAAAACCAAATCAGGGAGCTAGAACCACAGGTAAAACCTACTCCACAACCAGGAACCAAACACACAAAACTACAGTAACTCCCAGAAATGTATATAAAACCAACTCAATAGCCAAGAACCACACACACAAAAAAAAAAAAAAAACAACACAGTGAACTAGAACCATAGGAAGACCCAATTCATTGACCCAGAACGTGTTAAACCCTTTAAGAATATTTTCCAGGGATAAAACAAAAACAATTGTAGTCAGATGAAGCATAGTCAACATTTAGTGAAAATAATGGTGCCTGACTATCAAATGTATAAAAGAAGCTCGGAGAAGTATTCTACTGTGTTAGCTGCTTTTATTGTATGGTTTCTATACATTCATGTAGAAATCTGAATCATCTGCGACCTTAGATTTTATTTAAGTAATTTTAACTCAAACAATTTCTAAGACTGGCTACCTTTTCCATCAGTTTAACCCCTCCCCTTTCTTTCCGCCACAGCTTTCACCGATGATGACTTCACCAACGACTTGGATTGCTTCGTCGACAGTCTTTACTGGCTGTAAGTCGCATCGCGCATCTTCACCAAAGTAACTTTAGCGATGACATGAGACCAGTCATTTCTCAACTGGTGGGTCGGGTCATTGGTCATGTCCAACTACTTACGGCAGTTTGCCATTTTGTTGCCAGTGTATTCCGTTGCCGCCGATATCTGAACAATCCAGCCCTATGTTGTTATGTCTTTGCATACGTTTCCCACACTTCAAACAAATTTAAAATAGGGGGAAAAAAACACTGAAATGCTCTTTGAGCCTCTGTAAGCAAATAAAATGAAGTAAAGGAGAAAAATTCAGACACATTTTCAATATACAAGTTCACTAGTGCCCCAAAAGTTTTTTTTTTGTTTTTTTCTTACTTATATGGTAATTTGTATATTATTGTTACTTGATTAGGCGGCATGGTGGCTCAGCTGGTAAAGCCTTGGCCTCACCGTTCTGAGGTGTTCAATCCCAGGCAATCCTGTGTGGATTTTGCATGTTCTCCCCATGCCTGCGTGCGTTTTCTCCGATTTCCTCCCACATCCCACATCCCAAAAACATCCAACATTAATTGGACACTCTACATTGCCCGTAGGTGTGATTGTGAGTGCGAATGCTTGTTCGTCTGTATGTGCCCTGCGATTGGCTGGCGACCAATTCACGGTGTACCCTGCCTCCTGCTCGTTGTCAGCTGCGATAGGCTCCAGCACTCCACGCGACCCTGATGAGGATAAGCGGCAAAGCAAATGGATGGATGGTTATATCACGTCATGTTCGGTGGGCTGTGTGCTTTAATGATAAATGATTAGCGACACGCAAGTCGACAAAGTGTTTGGCACAATGTTAAGTAGTGAAAGTTGCCATGAAAAAATCATTAAGTTAGCAGCCGAATAAAGAAATAAATAATATATTAAAAATATATATGCCGTCACACTATGCTCCCTTAACATTTCATGAATGGATTCCTAGAACTGGTCCAAACAACAATATTCACAGGCATATTTTCTCTTTGCGCTGTGGAAACAACAAATATTAATGCGTCTCAGTTGGGGACCTTTTCTGCCTCTTCTTTCTGTCTTGTAGACAGATGAGGTTAGACTGGAATCCCCCTTGGACCATGATGTTCGCAGATGATATTGTGATATGCAGTGAAAGCAGGGAGCATGCAGAGGAACAATTAGATAGATGGAGACATGCACTGGAAGGGAGAGGAATGAAGATTAGCCGGAGTAAAACAGAATATATGTGCGTGAATGAGAAAGGTGGACGGGGAAGAGTGAGGCTACAGGGAGAAGAGATAGCGAGGGTGGAAGACTTCAAATATTTAGGGTCAACAATCCAGAGCAATGGTGAGTGTGGTAAGGAAGTCAAGAAACGGGTCCAGGCGGGGTGGAACAATTGGTGGAAGGTGTCTGGTGTTCTATGTGACAGAAGAGTCTCTACTAGGATGAAGGGAAAAGTTTATAAAGCAGTTGTGAGGCCAGCCATGATGTACGGATTAGAGACGGTGGCACCAAAGAAACAACAGGAAGCAGAACTGGAGGTGGCAGAAATGAAGATGTTGAGGTTCTCGCTCGGAGTGAGCAGGTTGGATAGGATTAGAAATGAGCTCATTAGAGGGACAGCCAAAGTTGGAGGTTTTGGAGACAAGATTCAAGAGAGTAGACTTTGATGGTTTTGAAATGTTCAGAGGCGAGAGAGTGAGTATATTGGTAGAAGGATGCTGAGGATGGAGCTGCCAGGCAAAAGAGCGAGAGGAAGACCAAAGAGAAGGTTTATGGATGTGGTGAGGGAAGATATGAGGGCAGTTGGGGTTAGAGAGGAAGATGCAGAAGATAGGCTAAGATGGCAAAAGATGACACGCTGTGGCGACCCCTAACGGGACAAGCCGAAAGGAAAAGAAGTAGAGCTCAGTGCTGCCAAAAAAATTCAGGCCGAATTTGGTACTGCATTAAAGGATAGTCATTAAAGAAATTTAAAAGGGTTTGTCAAAATTTCCCCTTGCAATCCGACACTCAAGATCCCGCCCAGGAAAAGAAAACAAGCCAGTCTACAAAGGATGCGAGCGCCTGTAATGTCTGTTTTACACTCACGGTGGCAGCATTGCATCTGTCGCCTCGAATATGTTTCGCAACATGAGAGCACGCAGAACTTGTCTTGCCACACTTTGAGACACTTGCTCATTTGCATAAGTGGTAACATAAAGGTCATAAAGGGTAGCATTGTTTCACAAGATTAATAGATAGTATGTCACACAACTGGCCCATCCAAGGGCGGGGCTAAGGACACTTTTCTTGGAAAGACTGGGGGGAGGAGTTACGACACGTTTGGGGAGAAAAAAAAAAAAAACCTAATAAAACACATAAGATGAAGCATATTGGAAATTCCCAACTCCTTTCAGGCAAATTGCGACATCGTCCTCATTGGCATCACAATCAGGACGCAGATCTGCAAATTCGGAAAATGTCAAGCCAACAGTTTCCAGTTGGTTTCACGGGAATTTACAAAAAAAAAAAAAAAAAGTCACTAAATGCGCATTACAGTCTATAGAAGAACATCTGACATGTGTTATACACAGTGACATAATTTTACCCTTGACACAGAAACGGTAGAAATTTTCGCATTCAAGAGGATGTGTGTTTACATACGAGATGTATGGACGTAAATAAGTGCCACCAGGATCTGAATTTGAAATGCAAAGTGATCACATTTTCAATTGTTGTATTTCAGTGTAGCTTTTCAATGTTAACAATCTAACTGGCTACAATTCGCTGTCTAAAAATTCACCTCCTGTGCCACCAGGCAGGGTTACTTCCGGTCAGAACCAGCCAATCGCAGTTACGCTCTTAGTCACGTGACATCACATACTAAGAACGACGGTGAATTTGACTTGTTAAAAAAGTTACATTGAAATGCAACTCTTGAAAATGTGATCACTTTACATTTCAAATCCAAATCCCGTTTTCTGTGGCATTTCAGATTCAAATCCCGGTGGCACCTATTTACTACCATAAAGACGGTTTAACATTTTGTTAGCACGAAACTTGGAGTCATCGATCAGCAACCAAATCGATTATCAAATTTGCAGGTGTTGCACCTTTGCAAACTTGCTCAGTACCATCTCAACACCTGGGACATAATATATATTTTTTAACTTACTACATGACGGCGGTTCTTCAGCCGTAGATTTTCTGATGTCAATACAAAACAACTTATTAAAGGTTATCAAAGACCTATTTGCGCTGCGGTGCGCTTACGCCTACAAAACTTCCGACACAATAGTTTTATGACAACCCAAACTCCAAGCCCAACAGGAAGTAACGTATTACTTTTTCCATTGGCATCTGTGAAGCGTTTCACTCCAGTTGCATGGCTCATACTTTTGCACTTATCCTCCAGCTGTGGTATCCAATCTACAGCTTTCGAGGCATCTGCGGGCTATCCTCCAGTTTTGTGTGGCTCGTATTTACTCAATGTCATTTCTTTTCAAAATCATGCAGCCGTGGTGCGTGTGGGTGTGTGTGTGTGATGAGTGGTGTCCAATCCACAGCCCGAGGGCATTTTGCAGGCTGTGCTCCATTTTTGTGCGGCCTGCATTTGCATTTACACAACATAACCATTGACACGGCTCATTTGTACTTGTTGTCCTCTACTAGTGGTATCTAACCTGCGGCCTGGCAGGCATTTGCTGGCCATTCTCCGTTTATGCAGGGCTTGCATGTACTTAACGTCATTTATTTTCAATATTGTGTAGCCGTAGTGCGTGTATGTGTATGTGTATGTGTGAGTGGTGTCCAATCTACAGCCTTGGGGGCATTTGCGGGCCGTCCTCCATTTTTTTTTTTGTACGCGTGCCTTTCACTTACTCAAAATAACCATTAATATAGCTATAGTAATGAGTGTTGTATGCTGGGATATAACAAATAATCAGAAACAAATTATGATTCGTAGCATGAAGTTGTCAATATTCATATATTCCAGTGTACACCATTGTATAGTATTTGTATGTATTTCTTTCGGCTTGTCTCATTGGGGGTCACCACAGGGTGTCACCTCAGATGAATGCTCATATTTGTTTGGCACAGTTTTTACGTGTGTGTGTTGAAATAAAAAATATTTTTTCATTTGATTCATCAATAGAAAAATAACTTTGATTAAGTGAAGAAATAATCAACAAATTGATGGTTTTTAAAATAATCATTAGTTGCAGCCCACAACAGAATACATCCAAGATGATTTTTTACAAACAAGATTATTTCACATTTGCATATGAATGAATGGATTATTAAATTATTAAACGGGAAATTATTTCTCACATTTTATTCGATGCGAATTTTACATTTTGAGTATGTAACTGATATTTCTTGATGCTTGATTACAAGTTGAGTCCCAATTTTTCAATTTCCTACAAGATGATTTTCTCCGTGTTTGATTAGGTATGAGACAATTTCACATTTGATTTAGTATAAAATTATTTGCTGTTGGGCGGCATGGTGGGTCAGGTGGAAAGCGTTGGCCTCGCAGTTCTGAGGTCCCGGGTTCAATACCGGACCCGTCTATGTGGAGTTTGCATGTTCTCCCCGTGCCTGCACGGATTTTCTCCGGGCACTCTGGTTTCCTCCCACATCCCAAAAACATGCAACATTAATTGGACACTCTAAATTTCCCCTAGGTGTGATTGTGAGTGCGGCTGTTTGTCTCTATATGCCCTGTGATTGGCTGGAAACCAGTCCAGGGTCTACCCCGCCTCCTGCCCGTTGACAGCTGGGATAGGCTCCAGCACTCCCCGTGACCCTCAGATAAAGGATAAGCTGGTTCACACATCTGCCTCACAGTTCTGAGGACTGCGTTTCAAATCCTGGCCCCACCTGTGTGGGGTTTGCATGTCCTCCCCAAACTTGCATGGGTTCTCTTCGGCTACTCCAGTTTCCTCCCATATCACACAAACATGCATGATAGCTAATGAAATTTCTTCTATACCCTGCCTCTCGCCCTGAGGTAGCTGGGATAGGCTCCAGCCCACCCATTACCCTTGTGAGGATAACCGATGCACAAAATGATTTTGTTTTTGAAGATGATTTCATGTCTTTTATCTCACGTGCAAGAACATTTTGCACTTCGTGCTTTATTGCAAGGGTTTCAAGATGATGTCATGTGTTCAAATGTGATTCCACATCTGTCACGTACAAAACAATTTCCCATTTGATTGTGTTCCAGATAAATACAGCTGTTTTGATATGTTCAAATTGATTCCGTCTGTTTGAAGATGTTTTCACACCCGCGAGACCGCAATGATTTAATGAATAGGTTTGCTTTCGCACACAAGATGAATTCGGACGTCATACAAGGCGAAACGACACGAGACCAGGCGATCATTTGCTGGCGCTAAGCCATTTGCTCTCGTCAACTTTCCAGGTACGTGCTGAGGACGGTGGGATATCAGTGCTACGAAACCACCAACTTCTTCGGACAGTGCGACTGAGCTGCTCACGCTGTTGCCTTTCATGATAATTACAATGTGCACCCGATACAACTGTTTCCTTTCCAAAGATAAAAATGTTTTTTACTTTTGAGTGACACTCTTGGAGAGGCCTCCAACTCACGTCAGGTAACATTCAAATTATTGCTGGGAATTTCTCTGTGACGGCATAATTCAAGAGTGAGCAATATCTTCGTAAAAGTACAACTTGTGGTGGTAGTGGTGTGTGTGTGTGTACTTTTATCCAATTTTGATTGGATGACGCGTGTGACATCATTAATGACAGCGCCATGACAAAGCAACTTTTGTAAACCTGTTGAATTAATCAGAATAAATCAATAAAGGCAAACAGAATGTCAACATCACTATTGTCATCATTCTTTGGGAAGTTCAGGTTTCGCACGACAACCGGAAATTGAGGTGTGTTTGGGGGGGGGGGGGGGGGGCTTGGTCGCCGTTGTCAACTTAGTAAGAACACACCTTGCTGGAGAATGCTTTTGTTGGGCACATCAAATTAAAACATTTTTCCTTTACCAACCCTCAGCACGGGTTCATTTTTGGAATCAGCTGAGCAGGAAATAAATTAGAGCGTGTGATTGGATGACGAACATCACTACGAGGAACTCGTTAGATCAGTGGTGTCAAACTGATTGTATTTCAGGGGCTACAAACAGCCTAATTTGATGTCAAGTGGGCCGAACTAGTAAAATCATTCCACGCTTCATGTAAGTGGGTGTTTTCCCTTTTGTTTGACTGCAACGTGATACAATGTACAAGCGGACGAGCTTGTCTGAACTATTCTCGTACAAGTAGAAATAGACAAATATGGGCTGATACCGAGGATAAGTAGTCAGAGAAGTCGATAACCAATATTTGGAGCTGATGTCCATTTGCTGTGAAAGGGAAAAATATTGTCAGCAAAACTTTTGTGTAAAATATAGCTTTACATATCATTTAAGATTTGCAACCTCTTAGTTTATTTTTTAGTCTCGGACGACAGACATCTCTGTGATAAAATTCTCAGAGCAGGGAATTCCGAAGGCAAAGGTGCGTATGAATGCTGAATATGGGCATAAATAAGAAATAATCGGCCCGGTTGAGAATGGGCTTATCCCAAGTAAAATAATAACATGAATAACAACCTCGAATCATTTCAGAACGAGATACAATTTGCTTAAAATCCTCACAACGCATACCCAAAGGGCCTTGACATTTTATTTTAACTTTCTAATTCTCCTGGGGGTCGGGGAAAAGCCTGTGGTGGGCCAGCATCAGCCCACGTGCTTTATGTCTGACACCTGCTCCTCCCACGGCGTTTTGACCGGGGAGCAGACCCAGCAATGCCAACTCTGTTCGCGTTCGTCAAATGTCACCTGCCTGGTTCATGACTTTGTTCTCAGCGCTCAGAGACGCTGCAGGCACGCACTCTTGACTGGGATCCAAGTTAATGGGGAGGAAATGACGGATAAGGATGTGAAAAGTGAAAAATACAAACAGGTTTGTCCACAGCAACACATATACATGATAGGCAAGTGACACCACCAGCAAGCCTACTCAGACACAAGCAACACTCAGACGTGGTGAGAACATACCTGCTTTATTTGCATTTCTATGATGGCCCTTATCCTTAGCGATATGTTTGTGTCTTTTGTAAATGCAACCCTATTATATTTATCCTAGTGTCATAGTCACACACATACAGTACAGTGTAATACTATGGTGTTGTTTAGTCATGCTATGTTGCATTTTTGTCACGACATATGAAGAGTTTGTTTTCTAAACGAGACATAGGCATTTTTTTCAGATTTACGAAAATCGCACCAAAATTATCCATTCGGAGCTGGATAATTTTGGCGCGAGTTTCGTAAATCTGAAAAAAATGCCTATGTCTCGTTTTGAAAACAAACTCTTCATATATATATTATATATGTTATCTTGTAGTTGTGGCTTTATCAATGCACACATATTGCTTTTTTACTCTTAAGTTTGTTTAATCTTGTCATGTGTAGTCAGCCTAATATTGGGATATTTATCAACACGCATGGTGGTGGTATAGATTCGTACAAACAGAATACATCATTTTGAGTTCATATATGTCATATAGTCACACACGGGATATTTTGCCATAACGTTGCCTGATTACCTTGCTATTTTTCTAAATTCAAGCGTACGTTATATGGCCAGGTTGGTTAAATCGCAAAATGTTGCTTAGTCATCCAGTTACATGTAGACATACCTATCACACTTACAGCATACACATTCCCATCTGCATGTTATATGCTCATAATGCAATACACTATGTTCAGTTTGTCGTTTAAACATGTCTTGTTGTTCAAATGTATAATATTTGTCTGTATGCATATGTGGCATTTATTAAGACACATACAATAACTAATGCTTATGTTATCTAATCATGTCATGCTATTTATTATCCTTATAGTTACAGCAACTAATTCATTCCTGTGTTGGGCATATACTTGTACACGTGCAATACTCTATCCTAATTTCGTTAAATCAGTCTGCTATCATATTTAACTGTATGGGTATGATGTATATTCACCCACACAATAACCCATACCCATCGCCTTTAAATCAGGTCATGTTTATCGACTGTACTGTACACACGTGTATGGCATATGAGTGTACTGTTAAACATAACAAAATGCTCCATGCTGTTGTTGTTTAATTGCGTCTTGTTGTTTAATCGTCCTGTTTGCCAGACACTGTACCCCTCCCACAACATGCACGATGAACCGCTTGGCAAGTTAGCGTTTGGCAGACGCAATGCAGCGTGAGCAATTAGGCTGGTGCCAGTGTTTGCAAGGGCAAAACTAACTCACATGTTTCTGTTCACTTTAAAGGGGAATTTCGGTGCCTGGCATGAACAATGTATCCAACCGGTCATGTAATATGTACTCTATTTTGACAATGTGATGTTAAATCCTCTCTCCTTTAATAGTGTTTTGAGAAGATTTTTTTCGACAATTACGAATTTTCGCGAGTCACATGACTTAGAGGTGACGTGTAATGTGCTGCACCAAAGGCTCGATTACATTGTGCCCAGGACTGATTTCTCGGATTTATCCTCATCTGATGAAGAAATAGCAGTATCGGTTGAGGGGAAGACGGAGGAATTCTTCCATACAGATTTGAACCTGTGGCTGTAAATAATGTTGAATATTCGGATGGTTCTTCGGGCGGAATGACGCAAGAGTCTGACCACTCGGAGCCGTACGCGGGGTACGTAAGTGCGTAAACAAAGGCCCCCAAATGCAGCCGTGGATGGTTCTTTGGATGGGAATGACGCGGACTCTAACGAGCGAGCCGAGCTTCAGCGGCCTCCACCACTGAAGCTCGGCTCGCAGCCTGCCGCCGGAGCTCGCTTGTCAGGCTGCGCGTCATTCCCGTCCGAAGAACCATCCGCGGCTGCCGGCCCGGAGCGCTGGGGGCGTTTGATTACGCACTTACGTCCCCCGCGTATGGCTCCGAGTGATCAGACTCTGGCGTCATTCCGCCCGAAGAACCATCCGAATATTCAACATTACAGCCACAGATATTGTACAGATATTTCTTCATCAGATGAGGATAAATCCGAGAAATCAGCGCTGGGCACAATGTAATCGAGCCTTTGGTGCGGCACCTTACACGTCACATGCACGCAAGTAAGTCATGTGGCTCGCAAAAATGGCAACGCCCCTGAAAATTCGGAATAGTCGATAAAAATCTTCTCAAAACACTATTAAATGAGAGAGGATTTAACATCACATTGTAAAAATAGAGTACATATTACATGACCTATTGGATACATTGTTCATGCCAAGCACTGGAAATCCCCTTTAATGACAGTCGGTGAAACTAGCATACGGTACATTGTTTGGGCAATTTAGAATTTCAGTTTATCTAATATGTCTCTTCGCATGTCCTGAGTCTGCGTGGTTTGTCTGGACAACAAAATATAAGACAAAAATACACCAGCCATTTCTTTGCCCAGGCTGGGCTGGAGGTTAGCCCGCTTTCCCGTATCCTCAAGTTCTTCAATTTACTGGTTGATCTAAAACTGGTTTGTTTGTTTTATTCCATCATTTTTTACAGGTCTCAAGTTCTGAGAGATTTATTTCATCCTCACAAAGCCAGTGAGATGAGGTTGGAGTGGACAATGCTGCTGCTGGTCTTGTGGGTTCTGGTCCCAAGTTTTTCCCAGGGCCGCATGATCACCAGATGTGAACTCAAAGAAAGACTTGATGATGCCATCTGGCTGCCTGAAGGCATTGAAAAGTTCAGAGAGACCATCATCTCAGTAGGTGAGAGGATTATTGAATACTGTCCATGGATTTTGCAAGATTATCTTTGTATATTCAACACAGAAAACTGAACGTTAGGTTCTAGACACAAACCTACGAATAATGTTGACTTCATGATTTGCAGTAATATGTGAAATAGAGAAGATGTCAAGTCTGAACTCCAACATGATCAAGACTACTTCTGTCATGCCAGTCGTCCTTGAACCAACAACAAATGCCACAAAACCCCCTGCACCTTTACCAACAACCAAGACAACAAGACCCCCTGAGGCTCCAACAACAACCAATACCACAATCCCACCAGACGCTCGAGAAACAACCAATACTACAATACCCCCCAAGCCTCTTGAAACAACTAATACCACAATACCCCCTGAGCCTCCAATCACAACCAACACCACATTCCCCCCTGAAGCTCTTCCAACAGCTAACACCACAAGATCCCCTGAGGCTCCAACAACAACCAATACCACAATCCCCCCCGACGCTCTAGAAACAACCAATACCCTGATACCCAGTGAGGCTCCTACAACAACCAACACAACAAGATCCCCTGAGGCTCCAACAACAACTAGTACCACAGTACCCCCTGAGGCTCCAACAACAACTAACACCACAATACCCCCCGAACCTCTTGAAACAAGACCCACTGAACCAACAACCAATACCACAATACCCCCCGAACCTCTTGAAACAAGACCCACTGAACCGACAACCAATACCACAATACCCCCCGAACCTCTTGAAACAACCAATGCCCTGATACCCAGTGATGCTCCAACAACAACCAACACAACAAGATCCCCTGAGGCTCCAATAGCAACAAGTACCACAATACCCCCGGAGGCTCCAACAACAACTAATGCCACAATACCCCCCGAACCTCTTGAAACAAGACCCACTGAACCAACAACCAATACCACAATACCCCCCGAACCTCTTGAAACAAGACCCACTGAACCAACAACCAATTCAACAATACCCCCCGAACCGCTTGAAACAAGACCCATTGAACCAACAACCAACACCACAATAGCCCCCGAACCTCTTGCAACAAGACCCACTGAACCAACAACCAATACCACAATACCCCCGGAACCTCTTGAAACAACCAATGCCCTTTTACCCAGTGATGCTCCAACAACAACAAACACAACAAGATCCCCTGAAGCTCCAACAACAACTAGTACCACAATACCCCCTGAGGCTCCAACAACAACTAATACCACAATACCCCCCGAACCTCTTGAAACAAGACTCACTGACACAAGTCCTGTAGAAGTCACAACCACCACTACCACAGGACCCCTTGAGTCTCTCATAACCACGACCACAAGACCAATTGAACCAACAAGCATCACAACAGCAGTCAGGCCTGTGTCTTTAAACGTCTCTTTCCAATTTCCTGACGCCGACGTGGTCCAGATAGCGCAGCAGGCTGAGATGGAGGCGCTGAAGAAGCACGTGGATGGCTTGTGGAAGACAGAAGAGGAGATGAGAGAAGCCAAGCGCCGGCGGCGGCGGCAGGCCTCAGAGTTCAGCGCGGCAAGCCCACCATCTACCCGCACTTATTATGGACTCTTCCAGCTTTCAGACTCGGATTTCTGTTTCTCAACTAATCCTTGGACGGACAACATCTGCATTACATCCTGCGCTGGTGAGTTATCAAGTCTACTTTACATTGACAGCATTTGCAAAGTCTCACATTTTCAGATTTTTTTCATGGAATCTATCCCCCTTATTCACCAAAAATTCAGTTCAGTGTTTTTGTGCTTGAACCAAACCTATAAATGTATTACTTAGCGGCTCAAATTTTTAAATACAATTAAGAGGCAGACTACACAAGTATTGGTAATTTAATGGACTAGAGCAGCCTGGCAGATCTGATAGTGGTTGGGCGGTGCCACTGTGGGAATGTTGACAGACGACTTAATTTGACTCCTCTCATTCCCTTTAAATGGTGACATTTCTGTACAGAAAAGGACAATGCATAATTGCACCGTGGGCGAGTAGAACATTGTCACTGTTCTCTAACCACTATGTGGCAACAACGTGAGCGGATATACAGCTGGGAATAACCGCTGGTGACTTACAGTAA
Source organism: Syngnathoides biaculeatus (assembly GCF_019802595.1). Taxonomy (NCBI): domain Eukaryota; kingdom Metazoa; phylum Chordata; class Actinopteri; order Syngnathiformes; family Syngnathidae; genus Syngnathoides; species Syngnathoides biaculeatus. The sequence goes on along the minus strand of NC_084648.1, from coordinate 9,637,071 downwards.
ATATTTCTGTGGCGCGCAATATTGAAAATTCACCAAAATCGCATTAGAGCTGAGGTCTCACCGGCACCAGCAGTTTGACACCGTCTGAGCAGGCTTAAGTTTAGATCGGCTTCCTTTCCGCCAGGCACATGTCCAAGGACACATCCTCCTTCCAGCTTGGTGCAGTCTGAGCTGCAAAATTATTAAAAGTTCTCATCGCGAAAATCAGAATTTATTAGCATTTGCGCACCACCACGTATGTGTTGTCGACAAAAACAGAGCCCTTTATTTTCAGTTGGGCACTTACTGTAGCTTACCTTGAGCAGCTAGCTGCTAGCACTTGATCAGCTGTTAGCATCCACCACAACCAATAGTCATCTGGACTGTTGTCCATGTCTGAAACCTTTCTTCTCCGGTGATAAGCACACAAGGAGGCGCACTTGACTGCCAGACCACAACTAGAATCTTCCATCATCACATCGCTGTTCGCTGTCAAGTCGGCCAATATTTGGCCAGTGGGGAACGCTAGCTAGACTTACGCTAACATTGCCACTTAGACAGAATCAGGCGTTTAGAGACCATCTTCAAGCGTCACAGAAGAGCACAAATATATACAGATTGGTGCTAAAAGGTGAGTTTTCCAGCGAGTAGATGTACCATAAATTACTGCAGGTTCTACATTAAATCTTACGATTAGGTGAGTTTGACGGGGAGGAATTAACTGCATATTATGCAGCCATTTTCCAAGCCGCTTATCCTCACAGGGCTCCCGACTGTGGGATTATGTTTATGTGTATTAAACGAGCTCTTCTTTTCCCATTCAAGCCTTCATGGATGACGACATCACGGATGATATTCAATGCTTTGTGAACAGCCAGTACTGGATGTAAGTGAACGTCACGTCAGCTTTTGTATTTATCTTTCTTTTATCTGTCTTACATAACCTCTATCTTGTGACATACAGTAGAAGAACACATCAATATGATGTACAGTATATAAGGACTAAAAATATTCCGCTTGTGACCAATTAAATATCCTGAGAATAAAGTTAACTGGATAAATGAAAACATTCACAGGACACCAGTGTCAGTAACAAGTGAAGAAAGTGTTCAGTCAAAGATCTGTTTTCGACTTCGCACACAAACATAGAAACAATCAAAAGCTAAAAATCTCTCTCAAAACGTCCGCATCAATTTACATGCAGGTGCCAAAAGCCTGGGAACAAAGAAGCATTTGCACATTAAAATTGCATCGAAAACTTGCTCAAAATAGGCACCAATTGTTCTTAATCCACACAAAAAGCACCGACGTCTGCACAAAAGAATGAAAACTCGTACAACACCCGAAAAGGTGAGGTGTGAACAGCAATTCTTGAGTCGCTCGACAGACGTGGCTAATCGAAAACAGCAAAGATAAGAAATTATACAGTATATGGAAATAGCGCTTCAAATATTCACAAAATACATTTAATTTCTTCGCAACACACACAAAACATTTTTAATTTACACCATAGTAAAAAAAAACAGATGGAAATAATTGATGATGGCACTTTTTCTCCCGCCATACTTCCATCTTCAAAATAGTTGCATAGGGAGCTAAGTTAGCTGTTAAAACCGAATATAAATAAGGCAATGGAATAGCGCTTGAAATAGACTCAAAATACTTTAAGTTTTCTTAATACACACAGAAATCACTCGTGTTTGTACAACAGCATGTCAACCTGAAACAAAAAATAAGGAAATATGAATGACGATTCTTGATTGGCCTTGGCAGGGATGACTAATCAATCCGAGAGAACTGATTCACATGAAGCAGGCATTGAAACTCAAGTACTCAAATTGAAGTACTTGTACTTTAAAATAATAGGAGTCACCCAGAAGTAAAAACTAGTCATTTAAATGATTACTTGACCAAGAGTTAGTACTGTAGTATTCAGTGGTTAAATGTGACTGGCGAGTAATTTCAGAATAACTTTTGAAAAACAGCATGAATGTTAAAAAAAAGATATAAGATAGAAAATCAAATCCATACATTGCTTAAAACAATATCATTTACAATTAAAAAATGGCTAATTATAAAATAAGAATGAAGGCAAATTCACACGAAATGGTCTTCAATTAACTTTCTTTTTTTTTTTACACTACTTGAAAAGGCTCATCAGGCAGAGTTTATGATATACGGTAATTACGTCAAGATAAAAACATAAATAGTTAATGTAACAGACTGAAAGTTGTGTTAATCCAGAACAAAAATACTCAAGTTATAGTGAAAAGCATGTAATTATTAAAAGTACTCTGACAAGCGCAATTTATGAAAAAATAAATCACGTATGTCAACTTTCCATCCATAACAAAATTTCAAAGCGTCATGTGTAATAACTATTGGGATATGGAAAGCATTCATTGTTTTTTTTTTTTACTGTAACTTGAACAATACTTGGACAAATGATCATCCTTGATTTCTGATTTCAAAACGACTTATCTATCAGTTTTGTTGGTATGCCTGTGTAATATGATTTTTTTTAGGAACAGTTATGAACTGTTTATCTAATACGGAACCCCTCCGGTGATCTGAAAGAAATAAAAACCACTTTGCGTTCACTCGTAACAAAATAGGGAATGCAAATAATTTTTCAAAGGATGTCACCTCAGGATTTAGGAGGTAATCCAGCCTGTGATTGGTGGATTGATTGAAGTGCTTTGTGCATATGGCATATTTGCCGTTGATCTGTTTTCTTCTTGTCCAACCGCCAGGAATCTCTTCCGGACGGCCAGCAAGGAATGTTACCAAACTACCAACTTCTTCGAAGAATGCCTGTGAAGCACCGATTGGCGATTTTAAAATCTTTATGATTTAAACATACATACTGAGGTTTACTGGATTTTTTTTAAAAATTCATTTAACCCCCCACACCCCCCCCCCACTTTCCTTCATAAAACATGCATAACAGATTCCTACAAATTAAATATTTTTGTTTCTCTTGATTTTTCTGGTGACGTCGTCAAGATGAGAAACATGCGGCTTGTGTTCCACTGTTTTTTTTTTTGTTTTTTTTTTTAATCAGGTCCTGTAAAACAAAATCCACTTTCAATGAGGTTGGAACATTCTGTTAAACGTAAATAAAAATAGAATATAATGATTTGGAAATCATTTTTCAACTGCATGAACTGCAAAGATGAGATATTTCCTGTTCAAACTGATGAACATTGTTGGGGTTTCGATCCCTCAGGCCTTCAAAAAAGGGCATAATTGTATCACGGACATTGCCACGAGGGCGCAGGAACACTCCAGAAAACCAGCATTAGTATGTAAACACAGTTCAGCTCAGTGGTACATCCATAAGTGAAATTTAAAACTCTACTATGCTTTTCAAAAGTCCTTTATCAACGCCACCCAGAAACGGCCCCCGGGTTCTCTGGGCCCGGGCTCATCTGAGAAAGTGTGCTGCGGTCTGACGTGTCCACAATTCAAAAACTGTTTTTGGAAATTGTGGACGCCGTGTCCACCGGGCCAAAGCGGAAAAGGACCATATGTATATAAAATATGTATTTTCTTTTTTTTAATGGGATTGATTGGTTGATTAATCATAATTGCATCCATTATTAAAAAAACGATAACAAATATATTATTTTTTTTCACCAGAAGTATTTGACTCATATTTGATCTCCAACTGCCACAAATTGATGACCACTTTGGTACTTTTTCAACTGGATTTCTTTATTGACTGTTGGGCAGCAGGGAGCAGTAGAACATCACAAACAAGCAGGCATCACACGCAGGAAGAAGAACTAGAAGCTCATGATCAAGTCATTACCGGTCACGTTTCCATCAGGAGATCCGGTCTAGTTGAAGATTTGGAGCCACAAATCCTGATGAGTGTGTAGGCGGTAGGCGGGGGTCTGCTATGTTAATATTGTGACGTCACGGCATGACATCATAGCATGTAGCTCAATTCATTTCAATGGGGAAAATGTGTTGGAGTAAACTGAGTTACGAACTTGGTCACGGAACAAGTTAAACTTGTAAGTCAAGGTATCGCTGTATTTGCAAGTGTTCTGTGGATTATTGCGAGGAACTGACTTAAAAGCAAAAGACGAGATGTGACCATGGAAATCACAAACAGGAGAGTCTTGTCACACGTAGCGACCGCTGGATCTGACCTCCGGGCACAGCTTGGCTTCCAGATCCTCGATCTTGATGGACTCGGCGTCCTTGGAGCTGCCGAGGCTGGCGGCCCTGCTGATCTTGGTGAGGGTCTCCTCGTAGGGGGGCGGCAGGTAGACCATGACAAAGACTCCATCTGAGCCCGTCGAGCTGGTGCTAGCGTGGCGCTCGGCGTTGCGGGTCAGCGATGACAGCAAGTCGGCGCTGCTCTCGGCGCCTTGCAGGTCCAGCGCAATCACGTTGGTTAGGCCCAGTTTGGAGCCGGAGGCAGAGCAGGAGCGGTAGACCAAGACCGCCATCAGGACCAGCAGGAGAACCGACACAGCTGGGAGGACCACGTACACTAGGAGCTCGAATTTCCTGTCCTCCCCCAGGTCGTTCCAGTTGAACCCCTGCAAGAATGAGAGTGCAAGTTAAGCAGTGAAATTTTTTTCCTACGGTTGGGCGAGTATTGATACCAGATATCGGCATCGGACCGATACCGGCCTTATTTCAGGGTATTGGGTACTTGTGAAGCCTGCTGATGCCGGCCACCAATTTTTAAGGCAAAAAAATTATGATAGAGGAAGTCCTCCTCACCTGTAGTTGGCGCTACCCTGTGGTTACTTGATTCACTACGTGCATCAGAAATAACGATCTTTGTACACAATTAGATGTCATTGTGTTCATTGAAATTTTATGATGTTAGTGGTATCGGTATCAGTGAGAACTCAAGAAAAAAGTGATATCAAACATCACGTTTTGACAATAATGCGTACAGGACAGTCAAAATTTTGCGGGTGGCGCCGTCAGTGCCGTACTACATTGTGCCACAACCCTTAAGTATTTGTTGTTCGATGTCACATAGAGCATATATGATATTGAGCATTGTTGTATGCTGCATTTGTATGCACTGCTGCTCCATCTTCGCTGAACGTTTGGAATTAGCGAAAAATCTACGCGTGTTAATTTATGTTAGCCCGTCTTTGTGGTTTTGCATTATATGCTAACATTGAGCCATCTTACATGGTTTGGTTGAAAAATTGTTGTATGTGTTGTGTTCAAGTACCAGTTGTTTGAAGGTTTATGATTATTGTAACAATGATGCTTGTTTCTATTAGTCTGTCTGTGGTCCTGCAGAATATGCTAGCATTAAGCTAGCAGGCATAGGTTATTTTATGATTTGGTGAAAAATTTCAGAGTTTAAATACACAATGTTTAATTCTCTTTGTTGTATGTGGTACTACTTTGCACGTGTTAGAGTAGCTGTTATTTGAAGCTTTATAATAGCCGTAGCGTCAATGCTAATTTCCATCAACCCCTCTAAGATATGGCGTTACGGAATTATGTGTTAGGGTTAAGCTAACTCACTTTTGTTCTCATATAGTTTGGTGGAGATATTGGGTGTTAAAAAATGACAATGTCTTAATTGGCAGCGTTAGTTTTACAGTTAAGCCCGACTAGGAGGGGCTGCTTAAACGCTCAATTTTGACTGACGCGGTCAGAGTGAGCGCAACTCATTTAAAGAGTGCGTCAGTGCTCTCACGGAGGGGAGCTGCGGCTTCAAATCCTCTCATTTCGAGCGATCAACTCGCAAAAGTCTGATCCGACAACAACATGTCTCAAATGCACGACGTGCCAAAGTCTTTTCGTCTATGTACAGTGTCTACGTTATCTTGGGATTTTCTGTGATGTGGTTAGTCTTTTATATCTATATATGTATATAGGTCAAAACATTTCCAATGTCTAAAAACTTTATGTTTAGTTTTGTAAGTTAAGTGGAATTCTTTTCAATTAAACTAGTTTGTTTGAATTAACAGCAAAAGTGCTTTGGTGGAGGTAATACAGTATATTATCACTGGTGCATGGAAATAGGATAGCAAGTGTATTTAGTTTAGTGCGGTGATGGCTAAAGTTTTCATTTTTGGGGTGCATGCAAGAAAAATTGAAGCATTTTTACATTTTTGTGTGGTATCTTCCAATAGTCAACTTTTTTCTATTTGTAAATTAAAAATATATGTTATATATAATAACTTGTAACAGTCAACATTTTATTCAATTATATATTTTTAATGTCTAATTCGGCGTTAAAAAAAAACTATCAAACTAACTCAACTATCTATTCAACAATAGATAATGTCTGAAAATTTTAACATTCACTGAGAAAAAATATTTAGGTGCTTTTTTGTAATATTCAACCATTCAAAAATATATTTGATATTGGTTTCTACATTTAAAAATGACTGTTTTAAAAATAATTTCACATGAAGAAAAATGTATATTGAATTCGAAAACAGCACATCTTGTAAGTCGTCATATTAAACTGATGTTTTTTTCCCATTCATTTCCTGAGCCGCTTATCCTCACTAGGGTGGAGGGTACGTTGGAGCCTTTTCCAGCACTTTGGGCACATAGAAACAAACAACCGTTCACACCAACAGGATAGTTATAATATTCAGGTAATCTTTTATGCATGTTTTTGGGATGTGGGAGGAAACCGCAGATCCTGGAGAAAACATTGTAATAGTCAATTATATTCTTTAAACTTTTTCCCAATGTGAAATTAAATTAAATTCCCAATTAATCCCCCCCAAAAAAAGGTGAATCTCATTGAATATGTAAGTGGCAATCACAAATACTGTATCTTAGGGAACACTGTAATTAAGGTCAGGTACAAACTACGAGTTATTTCCCAGCACGGGAAAGAAATAAAGGAAGGTTCCGGTGGGCCTCACCTGCTGCTCGTGCCCCGAGGGCGCCGGCGTGGCCCAATCGTAGGAGCCTCGCCCCGCCGGGCCGAAACGACGCCAGCTGCTCTCCAGGAGGCCGCGCATGCTGCCCAGATATGAAGATGTGTTTTGGGTCCCGCTCACGGTTGCAACTTTGAGGGGCAAAAAAAAAAAAAAAAGGGTTGGCGGTGGCGGTGGGAGGGTTAGTGTCATGGCTGTGGGAGGGGGCGGAGACTCACGTGTGCACACATGCATGCGACCCAACATCAGGATTCAGGCCAGTCGGGAGATTTACTGCTGCCCCACATCACTCTCTTTGCATGCGTCTGTGTGCATGTGTGCGTGTCTACATATAGTATATTTATGAATATGTAAAAAAGAAATGCAGCGTCATTTTTCCTCACGTGGAACACTTGAGGAATCGAATCGCAAAGCCATGGAAGATATTTGCGTTTGTGTCGTATTCACATCCAGACCAAACGCTCGCTCGCTATTCCAATACACGTTCAACTCTCACCTTCACTTCTTCACTCTCATGCTCACTTCAACACACTCTCACCCACTCGCTCGCCCTCACATCACATCTGTCCCACTCTGTCTTGCTCTCTTTGACACACTCTTTCATATACAGTGAAGAACAGAAGTATTTGAACACCCTGCTATGTTGCAGGTTCCTCCACTTAGAAATCATGGAGTGGTCTGAAATTTTCAACATACGTGCATGTCCACTGTGAGAGAGATAGTCTAAAAAGAAAAATTCTGAAATTTGTGTGATACAGCTGCAAATAAGTATTTGAACACCTGTCTATTAGCTAGAATTCTGACCCAATAGACCTGCTAGTCCGCCTTCAAAAGTACACCTCCACTCCTGAATCAGATGCACCTACATGAGGTTGTTAGCTGCATCAAGACACCTGTGCAACCCATACAATCAGTAAGACTCAAACTTGCAACATGGCCAAGACCAAAGAGCTGTCCAAAGACACCAGAGACAAAATTGTACAACTCCACACGGGTGGAAAGGGCTACGGAGAAATTGCCAAAAAGGTCCACTGTTGGAGCAATCGTTAGAAAATGGAAGAAGCTAAACATGGCGGTCAATCTCAATTGGAGTGGAGCCCCATGCAAGATATCACCTCGTGGGGTCTCAATGATCCTTAGAAAGTTGAGGAATCAGCCCAGGACTACACGACAGGTCTTGGTCAACGACCTGAAAAGAGCTGGGACCACCATTTCCAAGTAATACACTTAGACGCCATGGTTTGAAATCATGCATGGCACGGAGGGTTCCCCTGCTTAAACCAGCTAATGACCATTTGGATGATACAGAGGAGTCATGGGAGAAAGTCTTGTGGTCAGATGAGACCAAAATGGAACTCTTTGGTCATGATCCCACTAACCGTGTTTGGAGGAAGACGAATGATGAGTTCCATCTCAAGAACACCATCCCTACTGTGAAGCGTGGATGTGGTAGCTTCATGCTTTGGGGGTGATTTTCTGCACATGGGACAGGACGACTGCACTGTATTAAGGAGAGGATGTCCGCGGCAATGTATTGTGAGATTTTGGGGAACGTCTTTCCTTCCCTCAGTCAGAGCATTGAAGATGGGTCGTGGCTGGGTCTTTCATCATGACAATGACCCGAAGCACACAGCCAGGAAAACCAAGGAGTGGCCCCGGAAGAAGCGTATCAAGGTTCTGGCGTGGCCTAGCCATTCTCCAAACCAAATAGAAACTCCGTGTTTCTCAACGACATCTCCCCTCTTCACTGTGTTATACCCACGCTCCCTTTTGCACACTCTCCAATGCCCTCTCGCCTGGTATCGCAGCACCCTCCCATGATAATGCTCACTCATGAGGTTTGAATACCCCTCTAATAAGCTCTGTCTCACAATCACACTACCCGTCTCACTCTCAGTTACGCTCACACTGACACCCTCTATAATAAACTCTCGAAGTTGCTAGTTTTCCTCTCTAAACATGACTCACCTCGCGTTCTAATACACGCTCAATCACACCAATTGTCCCATCGACACCCTAACGCTCACGTTCAAACGATCTCGGGCCATTTGTCCCACCGTCACCTTCACCCTCTCACTCACATGCAGACTTCAACACGCTCTCTAATTCACACGGCCACGAGCACACTCTCACTTACACGCAGTCGGCTCCGCGGTGTCACACCAAAACAGCCCGTTGGCGTGCCACCGTCCTCCATTAATCCTGATTGAAATATTATGACACACACACACGACCTTGCTTATATAGCACATGAGCATGTGTACTGTAGGAATGATTACACGCAGATTTTTGTGTGGCAACAAAAAAAAAAATCATAAACAATCGTGACTTACATTTATATAGAACAGATTTGTTTAATAATAAATATGATAAAGCCAACTCAGCAGTGAACATGCAGGCTAAACTTTACCGAGTGGTGTTAAAAATCCTCTAGCATTATACACTGCAGGGTACTTGATGGAATCCAAACAGTATAAATAAACAGCTTAATTGCAATTTCTGTGATTGACTTTCAAATTGAAATTCTGTGAGGTATATCTTTACTTGTCATTGATCCAAATGATGTGAAAATGACCTACATACAGTAAAATACAGTACTGGAAGGAGGTCAGTCTTCCCTTTGATGAAAAACTTGATGAACTTTTCAAGATCAAAATGCCAGACTATCAGATCCTTTAATTCTTTCTGGCCTAAATCCTCCATGCAGACGCCTTCACTCACACCCCACAAACAAACACACACAATTACAGACGCACGAGCACACACACACACATACACTCCACACACAAATATGAACACGCACACACAAACATTAACACATTCGCACATAAACATCGTCAGATGTACATACGCGCCCACAAACACACGCACACACACAAACATAAACACCCAAACATGAACACACAAACATGAACACACACACACACACACGCACACACAAACATGAACACACACACACAATCACACATACAAAAAACATCCACACACGCAAGCGCTCATAATCTACACACAAATATGCACACACACACACATTCAAACAAGATGAACACATTCGCACATAAACATGGACACGCACACGCACGTGTAACAAACACCCACAAACACACTCTCACGCTCACACTCCACACACAAATATGCACACATGCACGCACACACAAATATGGACACATTCACGCACACACAAACATGAACACACACACACAATCACACATACAAAAAACATCCACACACATACACACACACACACGCAAACACTCATAATCTACACACAAATATATACACACACACATCCAACAAGATAAACACATTCGCACATAAACATGGACACGCACACGCACAAACATTCACACATACGAAAAACATCCACAAACACATGCACTCACAATTTACACACAAACATGCACAGGCACACACACAGCCAACAAGATAAACACATTTGCACATAAACATGGACACCTACACGGACCTACAAAAAACATCCACGCACCACACACACACACACACACCATACACTCCACACACAAATATGAACACGCACACACAAACATTAACACATTCGCACATAAACATCGTCAGATGTACATACGCGCCCACAAACACACGCACACACACAAACATAAACACCCAAACAGGAACACACAAACATGAACACGCACACGCACTCACGCATACAAAAAACATCCACACACACGCAAGCGCTCATAATCTACACACAAATATGCACACACACACACATTCAAACAAGATGAACACATTCGCACATAAACATGGACACGCACACGCACGTGTAACAAACACCCACAAACACACTCTCACGCTCACACTCCACACACAAATATGCACACATGCACGCACACACAAATATGGACACATTCACGCACACACAAACATGAACACACACACACAATCACACATACAAAAAACATCCACACACATACACACACACACACGCAAACACTCATAATCTACACACAAATATATACACACACACATCCAACAAGATAAACACATTCGCACATAAACATGGACACGCACACGCACAAACATTCACACATACGAAAAACATCCACAAACACATGCACTCACAATTTACACACAAACATGCACAGGCACACACACAGCCAACAAGATAAACACATTTGCACATAAACATGGACACCTACACGGACCTACAAAAAACATCCACGCACCACACACACACACACACACGCACACACACTTACACGCACGCACCTCACAGTCCACACACAAATATGGACACGCACACGAGCACGCACGCACGCACGCTCGAGCACGCACACGCATACACGCACACTCCACACACAAATATGAACACGCACATGCACAAACAAACAGAAACACGTTCGCACATAAACATGGACAGACACACACGCACGCACGAGCGCGCACACGTACACGCACACACACGCCACACATAAATATAAACACGCACGTGCACAATTAAACACGTTAGCCCATAAACATGGACACGCACACGCATTCACGCGTACGAAAAAATATCTACACACCCACACACGCATCTACAATCTACATATATATGCACGCGCACACGCACGTACAAAAAACATCCACACACCCCACACACCAAAATGCGCAAAAACACCGACCGACACGCACACATGCGCGCACACACGCACAATGAGTTTATTTTTATCTATTGAAATGTTCTTTTATTCTGTGAAATAATCGACTCTTGTCTTTTATTTCAGTTCATTTCAACGGGCAAGGTTGGCTTGACATACGAGCGTGCACTCGGTCAGGATCCGGCTCTGAAGTCGCGGCAGCGGCGTCGCACTTGTTGCAGTCGGCCAGCGAGCGAGCGTTGAAGAATTCAGCGAACTCGTCAACATCTGCGCGGCGAATGTGGTCGTCCTCGCGGGATTATGCGGTTTGCGTGCCCGCCCGAGTAATTACTGCTCACGTGGCTGTGGCAGTGCGGGATCACGACTAGCGTGCGGGGGGCCCGCCATGACACCATGATCATGCAGCTTAATCCTCAAACTGCCGCAGCCGCCAGGCCGCCAGTACGGGCGCCGTCCGTCCGTCCGTCCGTCCGTCCGTCCGTCCGTCCCAGATGTTGGCCGCACAGCCGCGGCAGCCCGCCTGCCAGCAACAGGGGGCGCTGTGTCACACACAAACATCCAACCATGCATTTTCCAAGCCGTTTATCCTCGCATACACCCCGAATCGGTTGCAACCGATCAGGGTACATGATAAACTAAATGTATGACCATATTTATTTATTTTTAGAAAAAGGGGGCAACGTCATTTTACTGTATTAACCCAAAGGTTCGGGATTTTTCCCCGTAGAATTGTTTGATTCGGCTTACTTATCTGATTGGTGATTTAATGAACTGGTTGAATGCTTGCTGGGGTTGGGTTGGTAAGGTGATTGGTTAGTTACTCGCTTGATTGAGAGATTTGTTGGTTCTTTCGTCAGTTGATTGGTTTGTTGGTCGGTTGTGTAGTTTATTGACGGTTGTGGTGTTATGTAGACACTTGAAAAATTCATTTAATGGTTTGTGCAGTTGGTTTGGTAGGTTGGTCAATTGATTGGTTGCTTTATTTGTTAGTTTGCCTAGTTGATTAGTAATTGATTGATTGATTGATTGATTGATTGATTGATTGATTGATTGTGCTGTCTGTAATCCTTGAGGTTTTTTCAACAGCCAACGTGAATAATGCAGTGACATAAAGTGGCCTGCAGGTGGCGACCAATACGGTAATATCCCTTTAACCTGGGATCATACCTTAACAATAAAAGTCATTTTTAAATGAATTCTATTGCAAATACCAAGTCACATGACTAAGAATTGATTTGCATGCCTGTTCTAAAAATAATTATTCTGTTTTTGCATGATCTCACTTCTGGGAATAAATGTGGTTGAACTCACTTATTTGAAAAATAAATCATTCTCAATCCTTCAAGAAATAGATTAAAATTAAAAACGTATCACTCACAATAAGTTTTGATTGTCTAGTTGGCTGGCCGAATAATTAAGTTTTCCAACGTTATGCCTTAATTAATTTATATTTTTAAGTCATTTGTTCGCCCACACATTGTTGTGTAAGATTGTGACTCTGCTGTTTGTTTGTTTGTTTGTTTGTTTTTGACCGCACCGTGCAGCGTTTGTCCCTGTACTTTTCTGGTCTTATTTCCTGGTTTTAATTTGAAAGCGGATATGACATCACCCAGGTGATTTACGGTCCAGCTGCAGGTAAACTAAAGAGCACTCAGTGAGGGCGCCACCGGCTCGCATGTTGTTTGGGAGGGAGCTCACCACAAATTACCGGAACTTTTTTTTTTTTTCTCGTGTCGATTTATGAATTTTAATGTCTATCTGTAAAGTGTAGCTCGTTTTGCGATGAGGGAACGCGTGACTTCGGCTTTGTTTTTTGTTTTTTTTTGCTTTTTATCTTGATTTTGATTAGTGTGACAGCAATGCTGGACGGTGCTGCGTTCATGGCCTTCCTGATCCTGCTGGATTTCGCAAGGTCAGCCGAGCCCCCTGGTATGTTTATGGACTCGGCATTTGTCTCTTTTCTCTTCCAAGTTTTACGACTTGTCTCTTTGTTCTCGTTCTTCTCGCTTTGGCTGATCTTTTCGTGGACGTCCCGACGCGCTATAAATTGAACATTTTACTCAATTTCAATCTTGTTTTTGGTGAAGTTTGGAGTTCGAATCTCGGATAAGTTGAACTCTTGACGTCCACGTGCCACTTAAGTATCTGCGTAGGTCGAAACATCCAGAACTTCATCGCAGACGTGGGCAACATCTACATTTAGAATTAAATAACTGGTTAGGTTACTTATTGACAATAACTAAATAACAAAAATCTGTAAATTGAACAATTAAAAGAATAAAAAAAATACTTGTTTAACATTTTTTCAAGTACGATAACTACTACATTAGTTGTCAATAGTATGAAATCATTAAAATAAAGCATTTTACATTTAATACCCATCAATTGTGTTCTGTATATGGTCCACTTGTCATAATAAATTGTATTATGAATATAATAATTTATGCTATTAAAATAAATGACTTCCTTTTTTTTTTTTTTTTTAAACCTGACCAACAAATGTTACCCACGCTTATTTAAAATCTGAAATGTGACCTTTGAGCACAAAACTTTGCCCAACCCGTCTACCTCACTATACTGACGCAGTACTCAAGTTGTGATAAATGTAAGCGTGTAAACCATAAAACAATTGGAGAAATTTTAAGAGAATTCCTCATTTATACTCGTGTGGTTATGCAGCGTCAATTAGCATTTAATTAGTTTAGAAAAAAAAGATGAGTTTAGGGGCTGAAATATTTTGATTTTTTTTTTCGTTCTCTTTTTGAAGTAAACAAATCAAACTTTCAAAGAGACTCGAATGGGAACTTTTACTGCAGTCAAAGTTCAACACGTACATGACGTTCACACCTTTATTGCGCCGATAAACTGTGAACACGCTACCGATTGACCACAGCAACAAGCCAAAGAGGTAAACTAATTTAGAGGAAGTACCAAGCGGTGAAAAAAAAAAACCCCAAGATTCAAGCGCATAATTCCTCGATCCGATCGATGACGTCATTGATCAGCAGCGAGAAAGACATTTACTCCGCGTCGCTGTCGTGCGCAGTATGTCTTCATCGAAAAACTACTTTATTTTTATACAGTGGTATTTATATAGTTTATCTGTTCTGTTGACATAGTAGGCCTACTGAAAATATCTGACGACCAATAAAGTTATTTAAAAAAATGGCAAAATGGGAGCAAAGAGACTGCTGAGAAACAGCACATAACGTGCGGATCAGACTACAACGCAAATTTGCAAATCTTTCGTGGTCGAATCTTATGTTCCAATAACTCGCACTCCATTTTTTTTTTTTTTTTTTTTTTTTTTAAACAATCGTTGGGCTTCTCTTGTTAGCTCAAATCCGACCACATACACTCGTTACTGTGGGGATGATAAAAAGAGTGGAAGGCGCCGACCGTATCATAAGAACAAAATGTGGCGGCGTCGTTTTATCAACGCCGGTCGGAGATGGATCGGGCAGGGAGGTGGTTTGGCCGCATGCCATTTGGCCGTGATCCGCATATCATCTAAATATGGCTAGAAACGATAGGGTAATTTTTCCCCGGTCACTTCACTCGGTTGTGAGATGTTCTCTTCTTCGAAAAGAGCTTCCGTGTCAGAAGGGGCGTGTTCGTCTCCCATAATAGGGGCCACGGCGTGTTTTCAATGGCGAATGTCCGGGGTGGATGTCGAATGAGACTTTCGCAACTTTGCACATGGATGACGTGCTCTCCGCTCGCATTTATTTTTTCATAGAGACATTGAAGTGAATAATCTTCTATGTATTTTTCATTACAATATCTATTTTAGAATGTTTATAGGCATGACACTTGGCCTTTAATTTGTTTTGTCTATTGCGATGCCTCATTAGCGTAGATAGATGAACAAAGGTACATTATTTGTTGTAAGTACTGTATATATATTTTTAATAGTTAAGTCAACAAGTAAATACAGTCTTTTAAAGAGTCATTGATCCATCTTGTGATCAAATCGGCGATCATTTTCAGGTTTTTTTCCCAAATCACTGACCGGTGATCGGCCTCTTTTGTAATGACATTTAATCTAACAATCGACCACATTTTTTTTTTTCTGATAACACTCCAACTTTAATCATAAAAATAAGATTGTTGTCCTTTAAGGATTTATTCCTTCTAATGTTACCAGTTGAATCCCAAATAGTTGACTTTAATTATATATTTAATTATACATATAATTCGTGGATCTGGAAATTTTAATCTGGAAAATATCACTCTCACCCCCTGAGAAAGGGTTATCCCAAATATAATTTTGTTCTTATAATATTACGAATTTAATCACCAAATTTTCCTTTTTTTTTTACTGAAAAGTACAACTGAATTCTTAATTAGGTAACTTTTTTTTTGTCATATACAATTTCATTTTCTGAATTGTACAAGTCTCCAATTTTCAACGCGTTAATTCAGATACAACTTTTTTCCCCCTCAAATTTTTGATTTTTTTTTTTTTTTTTTTTTTTTTTTTTTCTCTCATATGACTTGAGTTTTGAAAACCCACAACTTTGTTCTGCTGATAATAACAATATAATCTGTTTAATCACAAGCAAATTATGTTCTGTTTTATTTTCTTATTAAATGACTTGAAATCTCATAAGTGACTCAAAAAAATATTTTCAAAAATATTAAGAAAATATATACAGTATTACTTCATCCTCATAGTATTCAAATTTTATAATTATTATATATATATATTATATTAATAATAATTTTCCTTCACAATGATATGGCTTGATTCTCCAACATAGGATGGAAGTTAAATTGGAGGTTTTCCAGAATGTCAGGAAAGTATATCTGACATTCATCCATCCATTATCTTTGCTGCTTATCCTCACGAGGGTCGCGGGGAGTCCTGGAACCTGTCCCAGCTGTCAAAGGGCAGAAGGCGGGGTGCGGGTTGCGTTGGGTGTGACGGTGAAGAACGTGGTGACGTCGCATGTTTGCAAATTCTGAAACGAAACATGTGGCAAAAGAATACAAAACGGAGGCATGTTGTCAGGCAGGCAGGCAGGTAGGCGGGTGGGCAGGAATGTTGCAGAGCAGGCGCGTCAGCAGCCACAAAGTACTCAACTGCGCCTTGGCGAAACCTCGAGCAAAATTCGATTTTCAACACCTGCTCATAATGATTATTGACCATTTTTGATCGTTCGCCCTCATCAAAATCCATCCATCCCGTTACAACACAACTTGGATGTTTTGCAGCCAACAAATCTTTTAAGATGAACAAAAGCAAGGCGGCGCGGTGCAAGAGTGGTTG
Source organism: Syngnathoides biaculeatus (assembly GCF_019802595.1). Lineage (NCBI taxonomy): Eukaryota > Metazoa > Chordata > Actinopteri > Syngnathiformes > Syngnathidae > Syngnathoides > Syngnathoides biaculeatus. Next base: position 9,620,323 of record NC_084648.1, on the reverse strand, counting down.
GAGCCTTGGCCTCACAGTTCTGAGGAATCCCAGCCCCGCCTATGTGGGGTTTGCATGTCCTCCCCGTGCCTGCCTGGGTTTTCTCCGGGCACTCCAGTTTCCTCCCACAAAACATGCATCAATTGGAGACTCTCAATCAAACTCGCGGCCCGTGGGTCATTTTTGGCCCGGGAGACGATATTTTGTGGCCCCCACCTTAACATGAAAGTAGAATGCTGGTGCGGCCCTCGAGTTTTATATGGATGGCACTTTTACAGTGTCGTGTGCGGAGCTGACTAGGCGACCAATCACAGTGGGGCTGATGGCTATCGGGGGTGTGGCATCGACCGGGGCTTGGCGCAAGCAGAAAAAACAATTTTCAATAAGAGGAAGTTGCAGCAGCGTTGCCAAGGAGAGTTTTATTTTTAAAAAAATGTAAAAATGTTTTGCACACAAGTTGTAAACACCAGCATCCTCCTTCATCTTATTTTTTGTTTAAAAAAAAAAAAATGATGTTTGAGAAGATTGTTTTTTTTATTTCTAATTTAAATTCCACATACATCCATGGGTTGCGGGACAGACTCGGTCTCCAGCGGCGGCCCCAAGGTAAATTGGATTTGAGACCCCTGCTCGAAATTGCCCGTAGGTGAGATTGTGAGTGTGCCCTTGTGAGGACAAGCGGCTCAGAAAATGAACCGGTTATAATAGTTTCATGGCCGGCCTTCAGTTGAACTGCTTTCCTCGTGTTGGGCAGTGCCTCCGCCCACAGACGTGACGGTATCGTGCCACAATACCACGGGCTCCGCGCACTGGCGCTATGACGAGGACGTCGAGGTCCGGTTCCTGGTCTACGTGGGCAGCTCGGGCTCCCTCCGCCTGCAGGATGTGACGTCGCGGCGCAGCTACCACAACCTGAGCGCTTTGGCGTGGGACTCGCTGGAGAGCGTCATGGACGTGCACGAGGTCAAGGTGGCCGCCGAGGCGCCCGACGGACGTGTTTCCGACAACGTCTCCGTCAGCTTTACGTACAACATCATCAAGATGGCCGACGTCATGTGTGAGTCTTGGCGTGAAGTCTCTAATTACCCCTCGAGACTTACCTCTGACTTCTCCAGATCTTCACTTCTTTCTTTTTCTGTCCAGGCAAGTTGGACTTTCCTCCAGCAGACATGACTGCGAACGGGGAGCACGCCACGATCCGTTTCCGCAATCCGCTGCGCTACTACCCGGAGCTGCGCCACGCCACCTGCTGGGACACCGTCTCTGTGGATGTTAGCGCTGTGTCTGATGCCGTAAGAACACTTTTTGTCACCAGCAGGGCATGTGGGTGTTTCCCACCAGAGGTGTGCTCGCGACTCCCATAACTTGGACTGTAGTTGGATTTGAGTCATGAATTTGATGGTTCTTGACTCGACTTGACAAAAATGTCAATAACAAAGAAAAACTGAAATATCACAAAGCCACAAGTATTTCAACCCTTAGCTGTGACAAACGAGAATCATGAGAGAAGAGAATTGCGGCAAGGCGCCGATCTGCTGCTGCACTTACGGTTCCTAAGAGCAGAGTGGCCTCCATCATCCTTAAATGGAAGATGTTTTGGATTAAGATGGTGAGAAATAGGATTCTCTGGTCTGATGAGACAAAAACAGAAGTTTATGACCTTAATTTTAATTGGCATGTGTGGAGAAAAGCAGACACTGCTCATCACCTGCCCAATACAGTCGCAAAAGTGAAGCGCGGTAGTGGTAGTAAAGGACACAAACCTCCTCCGGAGTGCGCAGAACCTCATACTTGGCCGAAGGTTCACCTTTCAACTGAGAACATCACTAAAATGAGGAAGGCGGGGCTTCAGAACAACTTTCGAGACTGTTCTTGAATGGGCCAGCCTTAGCCCTGACCTAAACCCAATTGAGCATCTCTGGAGCGACCTAAAAATGGCCATGAGAGAGAGAGAGAGAGCGAGAGAGAGAGCGAGAGAGAGAGAGAGAGAGAGAGAGAGAGAATTTTCTACTTCAATTTTTTTTTTTTTTTTCCTCAAAAGTACAACTGAATTCTTAATTAGGTAACTTAAAATGCTTTTTCTTTGTCAAATATACAATTTCTTTTTCTGAATTGTACAAGTCTCTAATTTTCAACGCGTTAATTCTGATACAACTTTTTCCCCCTCAAATTTCTGACTTTTTTTTTTTCTCATACGACTTGAGTTTCAAAAACCCACAACTTTATTCTTCTGATAAGAATATTATAATCTCTTAATAATCACAAACAAATTATGTTCTATGTTTTATTTTATTTAATGACTTGAATTCTCATAAATAAGTGCAAAAAATCTTTTCAAAATATTAAGAAAATATATACAGTATTCATTCTCATAGTATTCACATTTTTACAATTAATATATATTAGATTTATACTCAATGAAAAAAAAGCTTCTTTTTTTTCTTCAAAATAATATGGCTTGATTCTCCACAATAGGGTGGAAGTCAAATTGGAGGATTTCCAGAATACCACAAATGTATAGCTGACATCCATCCATCAATTGTCTTTGCTGCTTATCCTCACGAGGGTCGCAGGGAGTGCTGGAGCCTGTCGCAGCTATCAATGAGCAGTACACCCTGAACTTGTTGCCAGCCAATCGCAGGGCACATCGAGACAAACAGTCACAATCACATCTAGGATAGAGGATATAGAGGATCGCCAAATTCAGGTGTGAAAAATGCGTTGCATTCATTTCCAAAAAGAAACCAAAAAGTGTGGCGCTTCTACCGAGTACTGAGCAAAGGCGCTGAATACTTATGGCTGTGTGATATTTCAGGGTTGAAAAATGTAAGGGGGGGGTCTAAATACTTTCTGTACCCGCTGTGTGTGTGTACACAATGACATACGCTATGATGTCACACCATCGTCAGTCACGCGCCCAACGGCGTTGTCGTGTCGCTTCTGCAGGGAGTCGACCGGTATTCCTGCCCCCCGGAGAATATTCATTGCAATATGGAAGTGTCGTTCCCGGCCGGCTCCGTCGAGTGCGTCACGCTGACGGGAAGCGTGAGCGACTTGGTGGGACGCACCGTCGCCTTCGGGACATCGCCGCGCATCTGCGCGCAAACGTCGCCCGTAACCGACCTGGCGCTGGGCCTCCTGCTGGGCGTCACGTTCGTCTTTCTCGTTTCTGTGGCCGTCGCCATCTGGAAGGTAAGGAGGAAACTGTAGCGGTACTTCGGTTTTCAAACGCCTTGGTTTTCGTATAAATCGGTTTTCGAACGAAAATTTAGAGATCGTTTTTTTTTTTTTTTTGGCTTTGGTTTTCGAACGAAAATCGGTATTCGAACACCCCGACCGGCTGACCCACGACGATTTGTTATCGTGCTTTTGAATGCACCCCCGAAAAAAACGGAAAAGACGTAACGTGCGGACGTTTCCCAGTACTGTAGTGAGTTTTTTTTCTTCAAATTGAGCAACATTAACCCCCGATCACGGCTCCAAAGAAGGCAAGTGGAACTGCTGGTGCTGAAAAAAGGAAAGTGGTGCGTAAAAACCGTCGACTTCAAGAAGGATTTGATAGCCGTGCACAAATCTGGTGTGCATGTTTCTGAGCTATCTAAGAAATGTGGCATGGCGAAATCGACGATCGGCACCATCCTTCAACACAAGGATGCCCTCAAAGGAAGTGACGTTGCTAAAGGAGCAACCGTGTTGACCAAGCAGAGGACACAGATCTTGGAGGAAGTCGAAAAGTTCCCTCTTATTTTCGTGAACGAGCAGCAGCTGGATGGGGATAGTGTTGGCGAAGAAGGGGGGAGATGTCGTCCGATAAGGCTGAGGGCAGGAAGCATGTCTCAAGTGCCGATATTAAAGCTATCTGCACTAAATGGAACGACATCCATAATTTTGTAGCGCTTCCATCACCCGAGTAAAGCTGAATGTTGCAGAGCACTGCAAAATTTGAATGATGTTGTTATGAGCCACTTCAGAAAAGTGCGTAAAAGACGGCAGAAACAAACATTCGATTCGTTCTTTGTGAAAAAGGGGCGAGTCACCCCCACCGAAGACATTTGAAACTGTTGTTTTGCATTGCTTTTTTCTTTTGCTCCATTAACCCTACCTCTAGCTGCAAGTTAATTGTTTTCTACGTTACGTACTTTCTGTGAAAATAAAAATCACTTTGGTCCCCCCCCCTCATTATTGCTTGTTTAAAGTTATTCTGAAACTTTTGCTAATAAAAAAAGTTCACAAGTCTTGGGGCCGAGGCGCTGCAGATACAGCAATGAACTCCCAGCCTAGCATACTCTACTAGGCTAAAGCATACATTTTAAGCAAAAAATGAATATATTTCTTAAATGATTTAATTATATGAAGTATTGAAACTATACATATGTTTCTACTATGCAGTTTATTATAAGGAAAAGCTAAAAAAATTGCTTAACTTTTTTTTTTTTTTTTTTTAGGCTTGGAACGCATTATTTCATTTTCCATTCATTGTAATGGGAAAACGTGCTTTGGTTTTTGAACGTTTTAGTTTGCAACCAGCCTTCTGGAACGGATTGTTTTCGAGAACCGAGGCACCACTGTATCTCGTAGTCTGTGATTCAAGAGTAATGGATTACAATGATTTTTGTCGAGCGCCACGGTTTCCCTCAGAGGGCCGTTATCACTGTGAAACCATAAAAATATGGCATCACCTCATCATATTTCCATCAATTTATGGTTTTGGAATCAGAACTCTAGGGTAATGGGTTTTCCAACAGTTGTTCATGTTTGGTAACACAAGAGTGCTTGTAATATTGCAGCGTTATCATTTATAGTATACGATTCTTTGTAATTTTGTCGCTTGTCTGTTTCTAACCAGCTACTTTTGTGCCAATTGATCTCCGTAGGTGATGGCCTGGTGCGCGAAGGCCACCAAGGAACATCTCCCCAAGTGTCTCGTTCCAAAGACCGACTTCGCCGCACGCTCGCGTCTTCTCCCGAACGCCGACTCCGCCGCACTCTCGGCCACCGTCGAGACGGACAACGGCAGCTGCGCGGTGGCTGTGGTCGCCGTCCGGGACACGCAAAGCGTCCCGCCCATCTCCCAGAGAGACAGTGACTCTTCGTGCGTTTCCACAGAGATGGAAAGCCTTCCCGTCTCTGAAGAAGAGCGAGAGGAAGGACAGGAAGAGGAAGAGGAAGATGAGGACTTTGTGTCCAATTATGACTGTCATCATGTGAACTTTTCAGTGGATCTGGGTGGCGGCGAAAATGCTTGTGGTTACACAGCAAGGTAACCCAAAAAAAAAAAAAAAAAACATTTATGAAATAGCCACATTTAAATTTTAAAGTTGACACGTGGGCCGGCACGTTCATAAAGTAAAAAAAAAAAAGTGGATGCAAAAAATGGTTTTCAGTGGGACCATGTCTTACAAGTGTTTTGAGGATTCCAGGCCACCTCGTGGACATTTTTTTAAAATTATTTTTCAATTTCTTAGGGGAGGGGCACTTCAGGAAAAAATGTTAAATTGCAGACCAAACTGGGAACCACGGCGGATCAGCTGCCAAACAGTCGGCCTCACAGTTCTGAGGATCTGGATTCGATCACGGCCCGGCCTGTGTGGGTTTTCTCCGGGCATTCTGGTTTCCTCCCACATTCCATAAACATGCAACATTAATTCAGCTATCCCCGTGACCCTCGTGAGGATAAGCGGCAGAGAAAATGCATGGATTGATGGCTTTCATCTCTTAATCCAAAGCTTCTTAATTTTTTTTCGTTTACATCCCTCCCTGGAAGCATTTGTACCTCTGCACCCTCCACAACTGTACCTCTATATAAAATATTGATCATGTAAAATAATTTTTTTAGACTGTATTACAATAGATCAATTTAATTGTTGGAAAAAAAAAATGAATGAAAACAATTTAGGGGAGGAAATGGCTAAATAAATCCAGGCCAATCCTGTCTAAATATGTTCTGTCATTTTATGTAGACGATAAAGCACTGGTGTCAAACTCAAGGCCAGGGGCCCATGACATGATTTTACGTGGCCCACAAAGCCAAATCATGTCAACTTCCATGATTCTTGGGAAAATTTCAATTTTACACATCATAAATGATAACGTTTAGATATCTATAAGCATATTTGTGTTACCAAACATGAACAATATCTGAAAAACCCAATCACCCTTGACTTCGGTTTCCAAAAACTAGTTCATAAATTTCGTGTGTGAATATGATGCGGCATTTAAAGATTTTTATGGTTTCACAGTCATAAGGGCCCTCTGAGGCGAAAAAAGGCCCGCAACAAAATTGAGTTTGACACCCCTGCTATAAAGCAACGTCAGAATAATCTGTAACCTACCAAAATGTGGGAAAAGTAAAGGTGTAAATACTTTCTGGTGTGTGTGTGTGTGAGGACAACGAAGAGGCATGAGGACCTGTTTGAAGTATGCCTGCCTTGCCCATTTTGGAATGAACACACACCCATTCCGTTGGCAAGCAGCCAACTTGGAAAAACCAGTTGAGATGAGAACTGGCTTTACATAATTTCGTATGGAAAGGACCCTCTCAGATAGTCAGATTCGCAGATAAGATTCTTCATGGTCGGAGGAGTTAGTTTCAGGCGACGTGGTGACGGGAGGCAGATCTTGCCGTATTACGGGGCTGGACTCTGAATACTGACAATAGCTTCCACCCTATCCTATCCGTCAGACTTAACTTTGTATTTTGTAGTGGAGAGTGAGTTTTGCTTTTTTTGTTTTTTTGGCTTGGCTCCAACTGGGCGGAAAGGGGTGTGGATGATTGAAAGTGCTGGCGCATGTCATTTGTCATTCCCTCCAATTATCTCTTGCCCCTCCACTTTTGCGGAAACAACTGCATCCTTTCGTCCTTCAACTGTATTAACGTGGCCATCGCTCTCTCTTTGGGCCAATGAATGACATACAAAGTAATAAAAAAAAAAATGTTGTCAGCCATAACTTAAAGGGCCACTATCATGAAATGCATGATTTTTAGTATGTTATTGGTGAAAAAGCGGCAGCTGACATGCATTTTTTCACCACAAAACATGATTTTGATGTATACAGCTTTGTATAACTCCCGCCATGAGAGGTCGAGGGATTTGTTTTCGAGAAGAAGCAGGAAGTGACGTACAGGGCAGGTGCGTCCTCAAGCGGACTCGTTTCTTTCTATTAGTTTTCCCTGCGGGAAAGTAGCTCGTTGTTCCTTCGTGTTAGCCGAAATGCCGGCTCGTTGCATTGCTAGATAATGCTAGAGGATGGATTTACCCTTCATAAGTTTCCAAGAGACCCGGTTCGTCGTGAAAAATGGATTGCACGGGTGCAAAGGACGAGAGCTTCGTGGGTTCCACGCTGGTGTATATACATCCACTAAAAAAAAAAAAAAAAACGTACCGAAAGATCCGCGTACGTATGACAGGCGTGGTAAATGTGTCGATGTGCGCTCCCGACAATGGCACACTCAGCCGCGTGCGACGACAACGCCATAAAGCAGTCAGGCTCGGGTCCGTAATAAGCCACCTCGGCCAAGGTGCTGGGTCCGCCGGTCACGACTTCGGCGAAGCCTGCACGTCGGGCTCGCGGATGGCGGCGGCTCTGAACAACGCTGCAGACAATGCCGCACGCGACGACAACGCCATAAAGCGACCCGGCTCGGCGGTGTCGTTCATAGCGGACGGCGGCGGCTATGAACAACGCCGTAAAGCGGCCCGGCTTTGCGCCATAAGCCACCTCAGCGCTGAAAATGAGCCACCGCGGCTGGCTCGTCCACACCGCGGAAGTGAATCAGACGGGGAGGCGGTTTGGCCGTGATTGCATATCATCTGAATATGGCTCGAAAGAATAGTGTAATATTGCCCCGGCAACTTCACTGGGTTGTGTGATGTTTTCTTCTTTGAAAAGAGCTTCCGTGTCAGAAGGGGCGTGTTCGTTTCCCCTCAGTAGGGGCCACCGCGTGTTTTCAATGGCGAATGTCCCAGTGTGACGTCACAGGCGGGGGATGCAGCCAATATGGCGACCACTTGGACCTCGAATGACACTTCTACAACTTTGCGCATGGATGACACGCTCTCCGCTCATATTTATTTTCTCGTATAGACATTGAAGTGAATAATGTTATACGTATTTTAGAATGTTCATAGGGATGACACTTGACCTTTAACCTGTCTATGTAGTACACACTTCTCCTCTTAATTGACGGAGTAGAGAAACGTTTATCTCCAAATTTGATGAGTGGGGGAGGTCTGCTTCAAAAAACCTCAGCATCCAAACACCGCACCTTTGTGAGATCGATGAACAAGAAAGGAGCCAGAAAGCAAGCGATAAATACAAAGACTGCATTTGGGCACAGAAAGACTTGAGGAAATTAAAAAAAAATCTGCAAAGTAGTCCTGCGTTTGTCGTCTGTCTATGAGAGTTTGAGGCCCTGAATGTTGTTCCTGAGGTTGAGCATCTGCTTCTCCTGACGCACTTTCTCCTCCTTGAACGCCCTCTTGTTGGCCTTCTTCTCCACGCGCCTCTCCTGCAAACGCAAACAGAACTTTTCATTAGCACACTCCGTGAACAAATATTTTGATGCTGACACGCAGGCTGGGATGTTTTATGTTATTTTTCTGAAAGTTTCCAAGCTTAGAATTTTCCCACAATTTTAGTTTCAAACCAAAAATGGTTGAGCAATTACATTTAGAGCGTGGGTCCAAGAGACTTTTTGACCGTCCAAGTTCTTGTCATTCAGTGAGACTGGTGTCAGGGGTAAATTTTTTAAATTTGGTGTCGGGGGCTGATTATTATTCTTTTTTTCCCCCCAACTTCCAGTGGCTGTTACTGAATGCCTTTTGTGCGGTGTTGAGGTTGGTGTTGACCTTGCGCTCCTCTTTGATGGCGCTCTTACGGGCCTTCCTCTCGTCCTTGCTCTCGTCTCTGCCGCGCGGCAGAGTGGCGGCCCGCGGGAGATCCGAGTCGTCGATCCTGCTCATTCGCTCAGCTTGCTTGCCGGTGGGCCCTCTGGCGGGGAGAACGTGCAAGGGGACGCCCGACTTAGCGGAGACGCGGATCGGCTTCACCTGCAATCCACGGGACAGCGAAATGCACTTTGATCATTCGCGTCTGTGCTTTTTGAACTGCAATAAATGATTGTATCATTTGATATATATATAATTTGAAAATGTCAATACCAACATGACATATGGGGACCGGCATAATTTAATATAATCAAATTTCTTAATAGCTCAAACTTAATATCCATCCATCCATCCATTTTCTTCGCCGCTTATCCTCACGAGAGTCGTGGGGAGTGCCGGAGCCTATGCCAGCTGTCAATGGGCAGGAGGCGGGGTACACCCTGAACTGGTTGCCAGCCAATCGCACGGCAGCCACACTCACAATCACACCTAGGGGCGATTTAGAGTGTCCAATTAATGTTGCATGTTTTTGGGATGAGGGAGGAAACCGGAGTGCCCGCAGAAAACCCACGCAGGCACGGAGAGAACATGTAAACTCCACACAGGCGAGGCAGGGATTGAACACAGATCCTCAGAACTGTGAGGCCAACGTTTGACCAGCTGATCCACTGTGCCGCCTTAAACTTAAAATATATAAATGTTTTTTGGAATAATATAAACTTTCTATATGTTTTCAATTTAATGTATTTAAAATCTTTCAGGCTGAACGGTGGAGCAGCTGGTAAACTGTTGGCCTCACAGTTCTGAGGTCCCGGGCTCAATCCCGGACCCACCTGTGTGGAGTTTGCATGTTCTCCCCGTGCCTGTGTGGGTTTTTTCCGGGCACTCCGGTTTCCTCCCACATCTCAAAAACAAATATGCAACATTAATTACACATTCTAAATTGCCCGCAGGTGTGATTGTGAGTGCGGCTGTTTGTCTCCATGTGCCCTCCGATTGGCTGGCAACCAGTTCAGGGTCTACCCCGCCTCCTGCCCGTTGACAGATGCAACCCTTGTGAGGATAAGCAGATAAGAACATGGATAAAATCTTTCACAAAAATTGGCCGCATGCAAAGGTCTTCCTTTTTTGAGGTCTGCCAGTGGATTTTAAACACGTGTGGGATAATTGACTATCAGGAACAGATTAAAAGGCTGGACTGCTACACGAGGAGAACGGCAGAACTTCAACGGTAACTCGGGATGAAAATGACACTTGAAGCGACTGAAATGGTGCGTGACAGATTTTATGAGGCTCTTCAACTCTGATACCGGCGTATGGTCAGGTGTCGCTAGTGAAAAAAATGTGCGGTCTATGTGGTGAGCGATGTCGTCCGGAAAATATGTCCTTGCAATTGAACTGCGTGTCTTGAACTTGCTTTAATAAACATTTTTAAAGCTTTGAAAAAAATACTTGTTCTTGTAAAGATGTGATATCTGTACATATTTCCTGACAACAATACATTTTTGTTCTTGAAAAGGTTACCTTCTGCTTTTTTCATGGAAAAATAACACTTCAATCGCTTGAATGATTAATTTTTTCCCAAAATTGAAAATGAAGGCCTTTTTGGGGACAGAGTAATTATGTTTAATTGTCGTTAAGATCGGGACGCTGTCCTTGGAGACCTTTTCTCCCTGAAGCTGAAAAGTTTGCGAATGCCTAATTGACTTGATGGCAAACCCAAGGTGGTACCTTTGGAGGGTGTTCGATGACTTTGGGTCTGTTGTAGAGGTTGGAGTAGGTACCTGCGGGCAAACAAAGTCACAAGTGACACCACATTGGCAGGCTATCAAGTATACATCGCAACAACGTGGCTCTATTAATAGCCGTGACGCAACTATTTTTGATTTTTTATTCACGAAAGACTGACTTTAAATTTCATAATTCTCCCCCCCACTGATGACTCACTGATGATGGTCTCACAGTCCCACTTCTCCTCTGGAGCTTCGATCAACTTCTCCATCTCCTCCTCTCCTTCGTCGTCCTCCTCTTCCTCCTCTTGTAGCACATGAGGTTCTTTTGGGCCCAGGTCACCGAGCCTCAATGACCTGCGCAAACGGTGACGGCAATTGACGACGACGACGAGGATGATATGAGAAGGGGCCCACTCACTCTTTCTCCTTCTGGGCGAAGTAGTCTTTGATGACCTCCTCCAGCCGAGCGCTGTCGTGCGTGATGTACCCTTCCAGCTCGGCGTTGTCCAGGGCGCCAATCTCGTCTTCGTCAAACTGCTCATAAAACTGCAACACAGTACAACAAGTACTTTTTAAAATAATCGATGAACCTGACGGAAGAAAAGCTCATTTCTAAAATGATTTCAAACCGACATCGTAGAAAATGAGAACACATACTATATATTTATGATTCAGTTACTTGTTTGGTCCGTAACGTCAGAAAATCTGCAAAAATTTGGCGTGTTGTTTTCTATTGTCAAACCAGACGAATACAAATGTCTTATTTGAATCAACACAAACGATAATCGGTCTGCTTCCAAGGATGATGACAGAAATTCGAGAAAGTTTACAGTTGAGAGGCTGTTCTCGGACCCGTCTTGTTCAGCCTGTATATGCTACCCCTTGGGTCAAATTCTTCAGAACTTTAATTTTGACCATCATAGCTATGCAGATGACACCTTTAGCAGTGTCTCCAGATGACTACAGTTCAATTGAGGTGTTGTGTCATTGCGTAAAGCAACCAAAATTTTCTTCAACTACACCACAACAAAACTGCGATGTTTTGGAGATAAATAAAAGAGGATTGTTGTTAGCAAAGACCTGGTCTCACTATCTTTAAAAACCGAAGACCAAGTCCAAAACCTTGGTGGTTCTGATTGATTCCGACTTAACTTTTAACAGTCATATCAAATCAATCACAAAAACTGCCTTTTACCATCTGAAGAACATATCTAGAGTGAAGGCTAGCACGTGTCAAGCAGACCATGAAAAGCTCATCCGTGTCTTTATCTCAAGTAGACTTGACTATTCTAACGGTCTTCTGACTTGACTCCCCCCAAAAACCGCATTAAACAGCTGCAGCTCGGGTTCTGACCAGAACAAAGAGATCAGAGCATATTACTCCAATTCTAAAGCCCTTACACTGACTTGCAGTCAGCTTTAGAATAGATTTTAAAGCTCTGCTACTGGTCTATAAATCACTAAATTGTTTAGGTTTTGAATACATTAAAGAAATGCCTTTGGATTATAAACCCAAAAGGGCTCTGAAATTGAAGGACTCAGGTCTAATAATGGAGTGCCGAGTCCAAAGCAAAGATGGTGAAGCAGCATTATTGCGTATGTGCCTGTGAAAGGCGGGGCCTGGTGGAGTGGCGTATGACGACGGGGAGTCTGTGTGATTGTCTGCCATGAGCTGTGGTCCACAACAGCCGCAGCATGAATGTGCTCAGTGTTTTAATGTCGTCCTTGCGTTCAACAACTGTGGCCATCCTTTTCAACATGTGAGGGCATTACCGAAAGTATACTCTAGATATTAAAAAAAACTATAAATCATAAGATTTGCACAATACTGTGTGACAACACCTTTGACTGGGGAGGGAAAAACAAAAGGATACGGGGTGGGTCAAGACCAAGTTCTGCCATATATATTAAAAATCCAAGTAAATGTAACCCCCTTTAAAAGGGGATTTTATAATTAACTATAGATGCTGCAAGATGGCGCCAAAGCAATACTTTTATTTATTGCTCTTTTATATCTTCATGTACAAAATGCTACAAAACATTGACTTCCTCCCCATCAGGATGATAAATGACTCCATAGAAAATAAAAATAACTAAATGAATGAATGAATGACTAAATAAATTAAATAACATCACGTGCACGTGAAGAAATGCTCGAAGCGATAAAATACGACGTAGTTTACGGACCTTCTCAAAGCGGTCGTCCAGCAGTGTGAGCTGCTCGTTCCTCCGCATCACAGATGAGGTCATGGAGTACTCCGTGAAGCGAGTCCTGGTCTCCTCGTCGGCAAACAGAAACTCCCGGGCGCCGCCCTCCTCGGCTGAAAAGGCGCCATCGGAGTCAAACTCGCTGTCCTCGTCATCGTCTGTGTCCTCCCAGGAGTCGTCGTCGTCATTTCTGTCAAATAAGAAGCTCGTCAGATCATGGGAAGGCTGGGCCATACGACCCGAAAATGTAATAAAAAAGAAATTCCACAAAAACATGATTCCTGATTTTCATTGTTTCCCCTCCCCTCTTTGTTTAAATACATTTTCCCATTTCAGTCCATTTTGACTTCATTTACAGAACTTGGCTGTGTGGGGAATCGCTTTCTATCTTTATAATTTTGCAAGGTCGATTAATGTGTTCCACATGCTAGTTTTCGGTGTGCTGGACTTCACCATTTTTCTCCCAAACATGTACTTTTGATGTACTCTAAGTAAGTGTTCATTGACAGTCTGCCAACATCTCAACGATTTTTCGCATATCAAACACACTGCAGGAGGTACGGGGAAAATCCAGATGCAAAAGTGCAATTTGGGGAGTGAAATTACAGTAATAAACAGCCCCCGGGAAGTGTTCCAAAAACTATTTTTTATTTCACTGACGCGTCAATTTCTCAAATAGTGATTAAGAAGCAAACACGGACATTGTGGCAGCCTTCAAGTCTCACCCGGGCTGGGCACGCTTGGCACTGTTGGCTATGGCGATGAAGTCGTCCTCCAGCGCGTTGTCGGGGTCGTCGTAGTCGAAGTCCTCGTCCAGGGCGGCCACGATGTCGGGGTCCATGTCCAGACGCGGGCCTAAAACCAAGTACAAAGAACCCCTGTCACTAATAAAGTGCAACTCTATATTCCTTAGGGCGGTGGACCAGCTGGTAAAGCGTTGGCCTCACAATCCTGAGGTCCCGGGTTCAATCCCGGACCCGTCCGTGTGGAGTTAGCATGTTCTCCCATTGCTTGCGTGGGTTTTCTCCCACATCCCAAAAACATGCAACAATAATTGCCCCTAGGTGTGTTTGTGAGTGTGACTGTTTGCCTCGATGTGGACTGCGATTGGCTGGCAACCAGTTTAGGGTGTACCCCGCCTCCTGCCCGTTGACAGCTGGGATAGGCTCCAGTACTCCCCGTGACCCTTGTGAGTATAAGCGACAAAGAAAATGGATGGACTATATTCCTTACATAAGTTTACATAAGAGTGTTCGGTGGTGATTAATGTTGATCATGATATTGATTTACTTAATTAATAAACAGAACACTATGTGGTTCTCATTGGACCTGTGTGTATGGATTATTTTTAGGGCCCAACTAATTAATCGGACTGCATATTTAATCTTCCATTTGTCCTTTTCAAATAGGCCTTGTTTGTTTGTTTGCACACATTAACATATTACAACATAAAATCTTTTATTTTCATAAAATCCTGTTAGGGCGGGGGGTGGAATTTGGAAGGAAAAGGATAACGGGTGATTTGATGCTCTTGTATAAATGTATGTAGAAATCTAATGTTTGTGATGGGATTTTTAAGTAACATTTGTAACACGGTACCTGTACGGAACTAAAGCCTAAACTAGTCGTAGTAGTAGTAAACTAGTCGATACACGTTTATAAAATGCATGACATAAATGAGCACTACAACAAGGTAAACGACTAACGTCAACTACATTAGTATGTAGCAAATTTGTAGAAATGTGACCACAAAATACCTTTTAATCTACAATTTAACTGCTCCGTTTTAACCAGTTGTGATTGCTTCTTTCGGTTGACGTGATAGACCGTGTTAGGACCCATGTTTGCCAGACACAAGCATGAACAATGGCGCCCCCCTGTGGCTGCAGGTCAGTGTGTCACGTGTGAAGAGTGCGGGTCCAGCTTACCTGATATCGGAGCGGCTTTGTTGAGGAGGCCCACGTCCTCCTCAAACTCGGAGGCAAACACCGACGAAGGCAGCTTGATGCTGGCCTCCTGCAAAGATACAAACGCACCTTTACGATAAATTCGGGATAGCCAGGAAAAAAAACATTTCACACTCGAGGGCTCAGAGCGCAGGAGACTTGCTGATATGAATAATACATACCACACAGGGTGTCCATAAATCTGGATTTGAAGTTATAGGAACAAGTTCACATCGATCTTGTTCAGTGCATCAACGTTTGCATCGCAAAATGATGGAAATTAGAGTAAACATCCATTCATATTTTGTTATTTATAAATGAATACATTAAAAATGCAACCAGGTTTTCAGGGAATAACAAGCTAAATTACTTTTTTAATGTTTTTGAACTTTGATACGATTGTTGTTTTCAAAGGGATCGCTACATAAAAATGGAGTTGAGAAATCTTCCAGGGCTGTTGATGAACACTCTGAGGACCAGATTAAACAATCGAGCAGGAAATCTAAAAAGCTAAATTATTTATATCATCACAGCCAATACCAACGATGTGGCGGAGACGACGACTGCGCACTTACATGTCCGACCTGCTCCTTCTCCGCATCTTCCTCCTCAGCGTTCTCCTCATCGTTCCCATCACGGCGCAGGTGAAAGCGGGCCGAGGGTCCGGCGGCCAGCAGCTCCGTCTGTCCGGAAGCTTCCTTCAGGTGCTGCAGGTAATCGTAGTCGTCGTCAAAGAAGATTCCAAAATTGCGCTGCTCCTCCCGCCGCTTCTCGATGTCCGCCTGCCGTGAGACACAACAGGGAGGCCGCACCCACCGTTTCGCGGGTCAGCATTCACAACGTCATCTACAGCGAACATCCGTGATGATGAATTGGGGTTCGCTGTAAAGCACAGCAAAACCGACCTTGACAGCAGGCAGCAGGACGTGCTGAGGCGCTTTCTCGTCTGCCGCGAGGGGGTCCCGCTGACTCCTGTGCACCAGGTGGAAGGACACCGCCTTCTTCTTATCGATGAATGACTTTTTCTTCCGGTGGGGCTGGGAGAAAACACACACAGCTCAAGAGCCAAATCAGTCTTTTTTTTTTTAGCCGACTTTATTCAAATGTATCTGTGGGCAAGCCATTCTCCATTTACACCGTCCAGCCTCTCTCCACCAATGACTCGATAGCTAGGCGGGACGAAGAGTCATCATTTTCAAGACTCCAGCCACTAGATAGCACTGTGCAAAATATTAGGGATACACCGGCCGGGACGATTATCAATGTTGATATTCAGCATTTCGACAGATATCGGCATCGGCTTTTGTTTCCAATCCAAAGGCTGATAAAAGATCAATTTAAAACTGGGTAGTCTTCAAGGAGCTATCATTAACTTTCTAAGCGTTGCTTCTGACCCTGGAAACTCACAGAACTTTTTTTTTTTAACCTAAAACATAGATAAGTGGAAAAACTTATGACACTTATGTAGATACCTATTGAGAATATTGGTATTTTTATTTAACTTTATATGAAATGTTGCTGATCCTGGGAGCTCTTTGCTTTTTTTTTGGTTAAAATTTGATGTATACTTTCTAAGACTTTGAAGAAAAAAAAAAGTTCCAAATCTTAAAAGGTGTTTGTCAAACATACCCAGATACTTAAACAAAGTGGTGAGTGTTGGAAAACATTATGCAGTATTAAAATTTTGGACAGTGATACACTATTTCACGTTTTCTGCACTCCCAATATAGCGCGGTCAGTCTCTATAAAACCTTATCCCGTCAAAGCCAAATGGTAAGCAGAGCTGCACTGTTAGCAAATAGTTTTACCGGCCTTCGATCCTAATAAAGCAAATATACTCCAATGTTCAAAGTTGTCAAAATCTTTTACACCAACTGACAACTAGGAATGCAGCAGGCTTCCTGGTACACAAAAATATGTCCGATAATGATACCTGGTCTTCCTCAAATTGTGAAAAAAAAAAAAAAAAGCGGTATGAAAATTTGGTGGATGGGTGAATGTTTGAGTCGTGCCTCTTTAGAGGCTAGAAAGCCGAAGATAATACACAATAATGAACAAACAATGAAAAAAAAAATAGTCACAGACTGAAGTGACGTCAAACGTATTATCTTCAGATAAAGGCAGAATTGTCGGTTATTGGACCTCGTTATATAAGCAGCGGCTGACAGTTTTCTGATTTCTGGGGAGAATATCATGATTTATAACATTTTTGGTGCGATGGGCCAAAGCAGAAAACTCATCAAATGGACGAAATGTTCAAGTCACATATCTGACAATAAGAAGTGAATACTCCACGACAAATAAAGCATCAGAAATAACAGATTGTTACAAACAAGATGTGACAATACTTGACTAATAAAAAATATAACATCCAAAATCGAGCACGATTAGCAGCACCGTGACCCTGTTTACACGCGACCAAGAGTACCAAAAAACTCGCCCCAAAAGGTGTCTACTTACCATTTTTTCCCTTTTCTTGTATCGGGTTTAGGTGGAAATGATCTAACTGGACCTTCGTATAGTTTTTTCGCTTTAGTTAGTGTAATTCGTAACTAAAAGGAAAGAATTGGGCTGAGATGCTTGTCGGTCACGCTGTTTACTAGGGCCGCCATCTTGTCAGTGTCGTCATTATTGGACGGAACCAATACACGAGCAATGGACGAGGTTGTTCACAAACTAAACCATGCATTATTACTATTAAAACTCCAATATTTAATTTTATTTGTATCCTACAACAATTCATGTAATACAAAAATACACAGCCTGGAGAGTTAAAAAAAAACATCCAAAAAGTTTACTCAATTGTTGACTGAGAGGATTGGTATGATCCTATTTTCCCGTCAACTTTATTGACAGCAATGATATTTTGCCAAACTGACTTTTACTTCGTGATTGAACGATCCCAATATTTACTCGTACAGAAACTTGTATTTATTTTACATTTTTTAAATTCCTGCCAAAACCGGGAATTATAAACAGAAAATCCAGATCATTTAAAATTGTGGGCATTTTTCTCCTCCTTCTGGATAAAAAAAAATAATGAATTTGTATGATATACTCGTATCATATTTTAAACAAGGTTGCTCTTCAAACAAATATCTGCGTCTCCCATGCTTTTGTCGCGGCCACCGTGCAGCGTCACCGGAAACCCATCAGGTGAGTGAATTTCTGCCCCCAAGGGGATTATCGGTGCACTGCATGGATTTCATGGAATCGCCTTCCCCCGCGTACTCGCGAAATCGCCGATTTTGCACCTATCCTCAATTATTGGCAGAAAAACTCACCATCTGTTACTGTGCTCAAGCCAAAGCACAAATAGCTTTGGAGCAATCTTGGTGCCAAAGAACTACGTTGAAGTGGGTTGTGGAGTTTCTTGTAGTGCTTTGCCATCTTCTTGTAGAAGCTGTAGGCAACTATTAACCTCTTTGAGGGGGTGTCAATTAGTCATGTTATAATAAAAGTGATGAATAATGTGATTTGTCAGTACTCGTGCTTAGAAAAATGTGTGTGACTCTGAAGCTTTTTCATGATTAAAACAAAAAATAGTCTTGACAAACCATTCACAGCTTTATTCACAATTTATTGTTTCATTGTAGTGATGAAAAGTAAATCAAAAAGTACCAATCCGTACCAAGTTTAACCTCTGATACCGACGCGTCACATTATTTGCTTAATTTCTGCCTTACAGCGAAGAGATGGATAGTTCTAAAACACAAGAAAAGATATAGTAGCAGGTCTGCATTTGATAAGAATGTGATGACAGTCTCAGACTCCTTTGTTCTTCTGTTGGCTTCCGTTTTGCGCACGGCGTCTTCTCACACATTCATGGACAAGATCAGAAACTGAGAGGGAAGCAAAGAAGAAATTGATTTGAAAACAGTTCACTTCAATGGAAGAACGGACGGACCATGCGGGGCGAAAATCGTTTAGCATTGACCGGTCCGCACTGATAAAAAGGTTGGGCACCACTGAGTTACACTACACAGTGAGCTCTTGTGGGGGGTGAAAATATGGGAGATCATATACAAATAGATTTTTAAAAACATGTATTTTACACCACTTTAAATAAATCAAAACTAATCAAAACAAATGAACGTATTAAGACGCTTAAAAAAATCACTTAGTGCATGTTGTCACTCTCTTGCAGTGGGACACTATCATAAAGATTAATTTGAGGATGGAAAAACAGGAAACTCAAACTTGGGCCATTCACCAAATGAGAGGCAAAGTGTGCTTGCTTCAAGTTTTTTGGCTTTTTTTTTTTTTTTTGTGGATGCTGACTGTAAAACTGAAACACAGAAAAAAAATAGACTTCTCTTGGGCGTTGCATTAAAACACTTACAAGTTTTTTTTTTTTTTAAAAAAACGTTTGCTCAATATTTGTGAATTTAATCTAGTTCACTGCCACCAAACAGCGGTCGTATCTCAAACCGACGCTCACAATTCAAAGCAAGAAATTGGCTGAATGACGACGTGTCACTTTCATGTCGAGGCGCCAAAGTATTATCTCCATCTGAAAATGAGTCTTTATTTATCATGTTTTTTTTAGCTCACCTGCAACATGTTGATTCTAATCCTGCCCTTGCCGTGGTCATCCATGGCCTGGAAAACTCCTGAAGAATGAAACGAAATGATGAAACGTCGCCCGCCGCCCATCCCCCCCGCCGTTTGAGCGCGCTCGCCGCTCCCGGGACGTACTGAACATGTTCTCCAGGCGGACGATGCAGGTGAGATAGTCGTCAAAGTCGATGTCGTACTTCTCGTCGGCGAACCTCAGCCCAAGCAGCTGCAGCAGCTGGTTGTTCAGCTGCATACCTGCAAGACACACCGAGGCATCGCAAGACCGGTACGCGCGAGGATTTTTCCGACTCCTGAAGCACAGGTGTCAAACTCAAGGCCCGGGGGCCAAATCTGGCCCGATGCATGATTTTATGCGGAAGAGTTTAGGTCTTCATTGTGTGTGCCGTGCGGTCTGACCTGCAGCTTTGAGGGCGCTGCGGAGCTCGTAGGAGGACATCTTGCCGGAGCGGTCCGTGTCAAAGGAGAGGAAGAGCATCTGTGGGCGACATGAAGACGGGGTTAACATCCCCCACGATGCACCTAAAAGCGCGGGCGGTGGATCACGTACGATCCACTTCTTCAGCTTCTCCCAGAAGACCTTGAACTCCTGGAACTCCATCTTGCCGGTGTTGTCCACCTGGTTAGCTGAGTCAAAAGAGTCACCGGCGACGCCGACCGTAGATTCCGATTCGCTCACTCACACAATCAAGCAAGCAAGTGATCAATAAGAGAAGGAAGGATACGTCCATCAGGTTCATGATGCTGTGGCACGTGTGGAGGCTCAGGCCCTCGAACTGGATCTCCTTTCCTGAGGAAACAAACGTTCTCATCTATGGGCGATTCCTTGGTCTTCAATTAATCTAACGTCTTTTGGGAATGTGGAGGGGGGAAACCCACGTTGAGAAAATGAAGAAAAACGCACAAACGCCACAAAAAGTGTGGGGGTGGGGGGCGGAACACAGGTTCAAACTGTGAACCTCAGAGCAGCGATGCAGATGTACAAACCACCAGGCAACGATGCCAACGTAGAAATGGCAAATCGTCCACGCAGTGAGCCGTCATTCGCACCACATCCGTTCAAGTGCTTGGTTTGCAAACTTCCATTCGACCCCTTGAGCAATCGTAGGGGAGGTCACAGACGAAGCCAAAGAAAAAGAGCGGGGTGACACGGTTACGTACGGCTGCTGAGGACGCCGTTGAGCAGCTGCTGGAGTTCCCTGACGGAGATGGCGCGGTCCTGCGGGCACAAGTAGAGCACAACAACAAAAATAGGTTGCCCGGGAAGTACAGTGACACCCCCGCTATGTCACCAACTTCTCTTGAGCAATCTTTTCATTTAATATCGAGATTTATAGTTATCATTCTGATGTCACATAGCAAATATCTGCCTGCAAGTGTCAATGCTTTTTCTGTTTGCATGTGTTGCTGCTGTATTTGTGTTAAAGTAGCGCATATATATATATATAGTAGTACATATATATATATTAATTTGTCGTTTTGAAGCCTCTTGTGCCCGTTCTACTATCAGGAAGTGAATAACATGCAGCTGTATGTGCAGTAAATGGCATCCTCCTCCAGCCTCTTGTATTATTCCCATTTAGATGACACATCTGTCAATATTAATACATTTATAAGGTTTATATTCATGCTTAGAATTCATGATTAGTGTGTTGCTAGTATACATTTATTTGATAACTTAACATGAGTGGTATGACATTCTGGATTACAGTATTTCATGAATGTTGTCATTATTTGGTGCATTAGTAATGTATATTTTTAGGGTTTGTATTTATTTTATATGTATATATTTATATTTTTCCTGTTGAATGGAGTACAGGCATCATAGCTATTTTACTTCCCTATTGTATTATAGCGTTATAATCACCTGTTGCCTATTTTTATTTGTTTTTAGTTGTTTATTATCTATATTTAGTGTGACAGTTCCACACTGTGGTTCCGTAAAACGTCTCAAAACAAGTTCTGGCTTCCGGTGGGTTTGGTGAACTTGAAATGACAATTTTACAATAAACGTCAAGCGGATGTGCCAAATACTTTTACTCTTTTTTGTATTCTCAAAGTCTCCCGTTGTTTGACAGTGGAGTGGTTGCTCCTCACCGATCCGGCGAGCTGGTCGAAGAGCCGCCTGAGGCCTTTCTCCTCGTCGGTCTCGTCCTCCGGGGCGCTGGGCGGTGGAGGCTGCGAGGGGGAGAACCAATCAAACGCGGCGTTAGTGGGGGTGGGCGGGACCTAGCGGATGATTGACATCCCGGATGATGCGCTCACCTCTGGCAGGTCCGCGTCCACGTCGCTGCCCATCTCCCTGACCAACAAAAACGCTTGTCAACTTTCAAAACATAATTAGTGTAATTCTAGATAATTTAGATTTAAAACATTGCATTCATTTGGGAGAACATTTTTCCATGCTGCTTATCCACACTACGGTGGCTGGTGCGCTGGAGCCCATCCCAGCTAACTCTGGGCGAGAGGCGGGGTACACCCTGAACTTGTTGCCAGGAAGAAAAAAAATACAATACCCGGAGAAAACCCACACAAGTATGGGGAGAACACGTAAACTCCACACAGGCAAGGCTGGATTCGAAATCAAGTCCTCAGACCTGTGAGGCAGATGTGCTAACCAGATGTTCACCATACGACTTATAAGTTCATTTGTTTAATTAATGGTGTAATTTTACATATACATACAGCATTTTTTTCCCCATCCATCCATTTTCTTTGCCGCTTATCCTCACAAGGGACACTTGGATTAAATTTATGAAATATTTGTAAATTATTACAATTTAATTATTAATAGAATTAAAAGAGAATAATTATTTTTATGTTGCTATCGCTCTCTCTCTCTCTCCTCTCTCTCTCTCTCTCTTTATATATATATATATATATATATATATATAAATATATATATATATATATATATCCATCCATCCATTTTCTTTGCCGCTTATCCTCACGAGGCTCGCGGGGAGTGCTGGAGCCTATCCCAGCTGTCAACGGGCAGGAGGCGGGGTACACCCTGAAATGGTCGCCACTCAATCGCAGGGCACATTGAAGCAAACAGTCGCACTCACAATCACACCTAGGGGCAATTTGGATTGTCCAATTAATGTTGCATGTTTTTGGGATGTGGGAGGAAACCGGAGTGCCAGAGGAAAACCCACACAGGCACGGGGAGAACACGCAAACTCCACAGTGGCCGGGTGAGGATCGAACCCAGGTCCTCAGAACCATGAGGCCAACGTTTTACCATATATATATAATTTATTTCCTTATTGGTATTTTTTATTTTTTGACGGGGGGGGGGGGGGTACTCACAGAGCGGCCACCTTCTTCTCGGAGAAGATGCGCACCAGGAAGTCAGCTTCGCGGTGCGGCTGGAAGGTGGTGGGCACCAGCAGGTAGCGCCCGGGCGGCAGCGAGAAGCGCTCGGACACCTCGCGCAGGTTGATGTAGGTCTTGCTGCGCGCTTTGGACGCGTGCGTGCGGAAGAAATCTTTGCCCTGCTGCTCGGCGTTGTTGGGAGCCTGAACAGCAAAAAAAAAAAAAAAAAAAAAAACTGCAATAACTCCATTCCATATACATTTTGGAAAAACAAGTATTTGGACGCGACTCTTAAAGGGGAGGGGCCAAAGTAGTTTTCCAATGTTTTATTTTGATTAATCACAAAAGATAATCAATTTGCTTTTAGGGGAGGACTGATGAGACAGTTGAGAACCTGAAATTTCAAGAATTTGGACAATTCAAAGTTAAACAAGCTCCACGGATAATTAATTGATCATTAAAATAGCTGTCAATTAATTTCATAAGTGATTAGTTGTGAAGTAATAAATTATTATCTATTCTTAACACAACCACATTATTTCACTTGTTTATTTTTCCTTCCAAAAACATTTCTTTTTCAATTGAGCTGAACAATTCTATTTTTTGAAATGAGCTTCTGTAACTTTGGTCTCAGTTTTTTTTTTAATCACAACAACCGAGCACGTCAACAGGGGTGTGTAGACTTATTCTACTCATCGTACTTGTTTATTGCAGAATGTCTCATAGCCCATAAGCAAGTTTCCTTTGACCTTGTTATGTTTGTCGAGGCTGAATGAATCAATAAAGTTGTCGTAATTGAAAGATTTGAATGTCGGGGAGACAGGTTTGGCGCAGTCCGCGTGGGACCAGCTCAGACCTCGTAGACGGAGAATCCGATGGTCTGGAGGTCCATGCCTTCCTTCCTGAGCTGCCGTCGGTTTTTCTGCATGAGAGCGATGACCACGCTACACACGTTATCCTCGTCGTCGGCGTCCGCCAGCTCCAGCTTGAACTGCGGGTTGGTCCAGAAGGTGTCTGTCAAAAAAAACGAAAAAAAAAACATTTTGTCCCTGGAATAAGTGACGCCTCTGCCAGATCTGCTTGACATTTAGAAAAGGTTCAAACTGTCTTATGTTAAATAACATTTTTAGTACAAAGGACAGCAATTCACTTGGTAAGATTGTGTTTTTGCAGTGAGTTGCTGTAACATTATGCGTAGCTTGTTTCAAGAAAACAAAAAACTTCTATTTATCCTGGGGTGTACATTGCAGAGCAGCCCTACAGTAGACGAAAACCATGAAGTAGCGATCCAGTATATGCGTACATATGGCCTCATGCATACACTTTATCACCAACAACCAATACAGTGCATGGATATGAAGTGCAGGGACCATTTTTATGCACTTGGGGTCAAAATCCACACATTCCACGCTAGAGGGACTATGATTTTGAAAGTTCGGAAGTCTTTAAAAGGCTCTTTTGAACGGCGAGGAAGAGAAAGTATGAGTACACGGTGTCGTCTATTTCCTCGCATTGGCCACAGTGGTTTACAGTAACAGCATCAGTTGAGAATACCAGGAGGTTTGCTCAGAATGCGCGATTAAAAGAGCACCATCTTCTGTTTCTGTCCTCTCTATCCTAACCACCTGTAGTGCATTACAACTACCAACCACTAAGTAATTAGCAGTGCTATGGTATACTCAATTGGCAAACAATTTATGCTCGACAAGAGAGATGCAGTTGAGTAATTAGTCAACCGCAAAACAATATATTGAAGAATGACTGTAGTTAAATTAGGCGGCACGGTGGAGCAACTGGTTGGTGCGTTGGCCTCACAGTTCTGAGGACCAGGGTTCAAATCCCGGCCTCGCCTGTGTCGAGGCTGCATGTTCTCCCCGTGCCTGCGTGGGTTTCCTCCGGGCACTGCAGTTTCCTCCCACATCCCGAAAACATGCAACATTAATTGGACAGTCTAAATTGCCCCTAGGTGTGATTGCGAGTGCAGCTGTTTGTCTCGATGTGCCCTGCGATTGGCTGGCGACCAGTTCAGGGTGTAACCCCGCCTCCTCCATTGTGTACCAAAATAAATGTTTCAAAACAAATCGCCATCACCTATAAAATTCCTGCACCCGCCGGCGGTGGAGCCGCGGATCCACTGGCCCTCGAACAGTTGCGTCTCCCAGTGGCGTTTGGTGTGGTCCGTGAGCGAGTCGGGCGTCATGTTGCAGATCTCCACCTTGTCAAAGTTGGCCTTGAAGTCCTCAAACGTCATCCTGACGTCACACACGGGCACACAAAGTATTTGCAGTCTCAATAACGTTTCTTAATAACGACCCAACACCGGTTTAAACGTGTCTTTCTTACAAAGATTTTGACACTTGCTAAACTACGCAAAGGAAAATAATGACACTAAACACGCCATAACCGCACAAATAATGTGTCATTATTATCCAAGCTGCTTATCCTCACAAGGGTGGATTACACCCTGAACTGGTCGCCGGTCAGTCGCAGGGCAGCTATCGACACTATGACTGAACGGGAATCGATCCCACGCTCCCCAAACCAAAGGTAGGCGTGTGTACCACTACACCATCAGTGACTCCAAATAATGCGTTGAAAAATTAAATCAAATTCAATTAAATTAAATTTAAAATTAATTGCATTATTCAATGGAAAATATCAAAAATGCATGCAAAAATAAATAATATAAATTGTGGAAAAAACTAATTGGAAAAGATAATTGGGCAAATAGTGTTTAAATACAAATAATATGACAACAATGCATAGTGAGTATATTGGTAGAAGGATGCTGAGGATGGAGCTCCCAGGCAAAAGAGCGAGAGGAAGACCAAAGAGAAGGTTTATGGATGTGGTGAGGGAAGACATGAGGGCAGTTGGGGTTAGAGAGGAAGATGCAGGAGATAGGCTAAGATGGCAAAAGATGACACGCTGTGGCGACCCCTAGCGGGACAAGCCGAAAGGAAAAGAAGAAGAAGATGACAACAATGCATATTATTGACTAAGAAAAATAGAACAATATGAGTTACTATCAAAATAAAATGTGAATAAAATAACAACGTAATAACTGGTTGAAAAAAAATTGAAAATAATCGTGAAATAAAAAGAATACAAATCCAAACAAATAAAAATAAAACAACTATAGAATATCAATACAAATGTGAACCGCACAAAAGTATGTTAAACTTAAGCCGCTATTAGAAAAAAGACAGTAATACACATTAATTTAAAATGACAGCAAAATGAAACACAAATAAATGTCTTACAGTTTTAAAAATAAGCACACAAATAATGCCTGGTGAAATGCATGTCGACATTAAATCGCCTTCATCTTCCAATCACGCATTTCATTTGTTAGTGTAGTTCCCTTCGAATACTTTCATACGGGAAAAAGTCCGAAAGACTCACCAAAATTCTCCGTCTTCTGCAGAGTGCTGCAGAATGCGACTTTTCTCCTCTCGGTCCACATAGTCCCACTCTTTGGAACTTGGGAAAAATACAAACCAAAGATTCTTATTGATTGTGCTTACTGGGAACAATACCCGATGAAGGAAGGAAGGAAGAAAACCCACGAAAACGCGGGGAGAACAAGAACAACACCGAGATTCACACCCCGAGCTCAAACGCGTGACCTACCGGTCACTCCACGGTCCGTTCCACTCCACCTGACCCCAAGGGTTCCTCACCCGGACGAGTTTGACCTTTTGACCTCTGTAATTGACCTGAAACAAGAGTGGAGCGGAATACATCTCTACCCACACAGCAAATGGTAAACAGCTGGCGGCGCTCTCACCTCCTGCAGGCCCGTGATGGAGTAAGCGTGACCTTTGACCAGGCCGGTGCTGGTCTTGGCTTCCGACTCTGCCGAGCTGCTGATCTGCATTCGAAAAACAAACAACGCAAAAATGTATTATATGATACCAAGAAAAATCTATTTTACACTATTCCCACATTATTCACGCCTTGCTCGGTATCGCAAAAAAGGACTACAGTTGCCTACTGATACCACAAGAGGACGCCAAAGCAAAACTTCAGCCTTAAATCCATCCATCCATTAGCTACTGCTTATCCGGCGGGTAGGGTCGCGGGGGAAGTAGCTTCAGCAGGGATACCCAGACTTCCCTTTCCCCAGCCACTTTTTCCAGCTCTTCCGGAGGGATCCCGAGGCATTCCCAAGCCATACCAGACATAGTCTCTCCAGCGTGTCCTGGGTCATCCTCGGGGTCTCTATTCGTTGGGACATGCCCGGAACACCTCACCAGGGAGGCGTCCAGGAGGCATCCGAATCAGATCCCCCAGCCACCTCATCTGGCTCCTCTGAACGTGGAGGAGCAGCGGTTCGACACTGACCCCCTCCCGGATGACCGAGCTTCTCACCCTATATCTAAGGGAGAACTCGGACACCCTGCGGAGGAAACTCATTTCGGCAGCTTTGTATCCGGGATCTTGTTCTTTCGGTCACGACCCACGGCTCGTGCCCACAGGTGAGGGTAGGAACGCAGATCGACTGATAAATTGAGAGCTTCGCCTTCCGACTTAGCTCCCTCTTCACCACAACAGAGCGATCCAAAGTCCGCATCACTGCAGACGCTGCACCGATCCGTCTGTCGATCTCCCAGTCCATTCTTTCCTCACCCGCCAACAAGACCCCAAGATATTTGAACTCCTTTAGCCTTAAATTCTTAGCAAGTTATGCTAGCTAACATTAGGTAATGGATAGATTTACAGATGCACTTTTGCTTAATAACACAATAATTTGACTTAATAATAATAACAATTTCTGTCTGCCCCATGCTCCTTATGAGTGTATTAATTTCATTTTTAGCATAGTTGTTTGTCAACGACTGAAAGTGCACCGAAGACCGTGGCCCCCCCTGGTTACCCTTGCCCAGATGCCCCCACATTGCACTAACTTTAATTGCTCGTTTATTTCACTACACTTAAGCGTCGACGTATCTGAAGCTCACTTGTAACTCAAATTTCGTCTTGCGACACATAGCAAAAAAATAAAATAAACTCCCGAAACAACGGCGCGCGACTCGAAAACCAGTGTTTGCTTACGTCGATGGAGCATCCCATCATGGATCCCCGTTCCAGGGCCTTCTTCATGATGAGAAAGAGGCGCTCGTTGGATTTCTTGGTGTCGTACATCTCGCCCACGCCTCCCGTGAAGTCCTCCATGGCTTCCATGGTGCTTCCGCCCTTCAGAGACTCGTAGCTGCCGTGGAGCCTGGAGATCACCGTAGTATACGTATACAGTATTTGTTGGGAATCACTCACTCCTTCCATACTCCATAGTCACAGATTTTCTTGTGGATTTTTTTCCTTTATTTTAATGTGTGTGTATGCAAAAAATTGGTTGAATTTAAAAAAAAAAATCACAAAATAAAAACAATACAAATGCAAACAAAGAAAAATAGAACAACTATACAATATTAATAGAAATGTGAACCACACAAAAGTATGTTAAAATTAAGCTAATATAAAAAAAAAGACAATAATAAACATTAAATTAAAATGATAGCAAAATGAAATACAAATGTGTTTTGTCAGACGGGTGTAATGTCTTATATTCGATGTACTATGATGCCATTGTTTACTTTTTTTGTATTATTTTGCATTTGTA
The DNA here is from genome assembly GCF_019802595.1 of Syngnathoides biaculeatus. Lineage (NCBI taxonomy): Eukaryota > Metazoa > Chordata > Actinopteri > Syngnathiformes > Syngnathidae > Syngnathoides > Syngnathoides biaculeatus. The sequence continues at coordinate 9,592,050 of NC_084648.1, read as the reverse complement.
CACTTTGTTTTCGTTGTAATGTAATCACAGGTGTCAAACCTGTGGCCCGGGTGCCAGATGTGGTCCGCCACATCATTTTACGTGGTCCGCTAAAGCAAATCATGTATATTTTATACGCCATATTTCTTTCTGAAATCTGTTCCAAAATTTCAACATGTTTTCACTTTTAATCATGTTGAAAAATTGCAAGAATTTTTTTGTTATCAAACCATTTTTTAAGAATGAAATGAGCAATCGTTAATATTTAAGCATTTCCTTGACATGTTCACCATCGTTTTTGTCCTGGTGTGTTTTGGTTTATTTAGTTTTTTCACCTTTTGCCATTTTCCATGTCTTGTGTGTTTTTTGTTTTTTGTGTCCACCTGTTCTTGTCAACCTCCTGCTTTTTGTTGACCAATCAGCTCCCTTCAGCCACTGGTGTCTTTTGTTTCCGAATTTTTGGCCTTCCTCGTGTTCTTCAATACCCCCACCTTGACAGTTTTTGGTGAATACTGTATGTAATATGGGATTAAAATACATTTATATGGTTGCAGAGTCATAACGGCTCTCTAAGGGGAACCATAACTATCGAGTGGCCCACGTCAAGGATGAGTTTCACACCCCTACTTTACATCCCTTGTAGAATTGAGAAAATCATCAAAACTGAGCTTTCGCAAAAGATGATACCGCCTTAGTCGAATGATTTTAATCATGTAGCATATGTTCAAAAAAGTCCTATTTGCAGGGTAGCGAGCGTGGCGGTTACTTGGCGTAGGCTTTCTCCAGCAGGGCGCTCCAGAACTCATTGTTGGAGGCCGAGTGAAGCAGGATGAGCTGACCCCGCACCGACGGCAAACGGTCGTCCACCACCACGTCCAGCCACTCGTTGTGCTTCCAAAACTGTCACGGACACACGTGGGCGCAAGTTAGAAAGAAGGCTCAAATCTTAACCTGGAGAATTTGAAGCAAGTCCCAAGTCACTGCGGCAAAAAACAAGCTAGCCAGGTGGAGTTCCCACTAAGTCAAGTCCGACATTCTTGTTTTGTCACTGCACACAGACTCCCAAAAAGTTACGTTTCAGGGTGGAACAAAAATACTCTATAACCTTTACTGGTGAACATCCTGTGACCTGTAAAAATTTGCATGCACGTGTCCAGTGGCTCTATGTTTCAATAGTATTTTTGCCCAACAAAGCCCTGGCTGGCAAAATTCAAAAGCAAAAATGCCTTGGTTAAATTATAACTGTCATTTAAACACCCATCTTTATTATGCTATCCACATTTGAATTATATGTGACGAAAGGCTGCCGTACAGTAAGCAACATGGCAGAACCCGAGAGAACTGTAGTCCGGTGTACAGTATTTGGTTTGGCAACCGTTTTGGCGGCAGATCAGGCTGATGTTGCTTTTCCCCCAATTTACGAGTTGAATTGCCGCAGGACGGCATACAGCAGAACACAGGTGAGGTGTGCTGTAGGTTTGACAGAAGAATTTAAGGTGGAGGAGGGACTGCATCAGGGATCAGCTCTGAGCCCCTTCCTGTTTGCAGTGGTAATGGATAGGCTGACAGATGAGGTTAGACTGGAATCCCCCTTGGACCATGATGTTCGCAGATGATATTGTGATATGCAGTGAACGCAGGGAGCATGCAGAGGAACAATTAGAAAGATGGAGACATGCACTGGAAGGGAGAGGAATGAAGATTAGCCGAAGTAAAACAAAATATATGTGCGTGAATGTGAGGGCCGGAGGAGGAAGAGTGAAGCTCCAGGGAGAAGAGATGGCGAGGGTGGACAACTTTAAATACTTGGGGTCAACAATACAGAGCAATGGAGAGTGTGGTAAGGAAGTGAAGAAACGGGTCCAGGCGGGGTGGAACAATTGGTGGAAGGTGTCTGGTGTTCTATGTGACAGAAGAGTCTCTACTAGGATGAAGGATAAAGTTTATAAAACAGTGGCGAGGGCGGCCATGATGTACGGATTAGAGACGGTGGCCCTGAAGAAACAACAGGAAGCAAAACTGGAGTTGGCAGAAATGGAGATGTTGAGGTTCTCGCTTGAAGTGAGCAGGTTGGCTAGGATTAGAAATGAGCTGATTAGAGGGACAGCCAAAGTTGGAGGTTTTGGAGACAAATTTAGAGAGACCAGAACTCGATGGTTTAAACACATCCAGAGGGGAGAGAGTGAGGATATTGGTAGAAGGATGCTGAGGATGGAGCTGCCAAGCAAAAGAGCGAGAGGAAGACCGAAGAAAACCTTGATGGATGTTGCGAGGGAGGACATGAGGACAGTTGGGTGTCAGAGAGGAGGATGGATGAGATAGGCTTAGATGGATGCTGTGGCGACCCCTAACGGGACGAGCCGAAAGCGCTGGGCGGCGCTGCAACCATTTGTTGGACGTCGCATTAGCAATGAAAATGGAATTATTTAACAATGCGGATTTGTGGAAAATGTGTGTGTGTGTGTCCGGGGTGGAATGTGAACAACAGTAGCATGTCTCGTGAATATTTCCAACACGTTGAAGTTGTAACAACTCAAATCAGTAAAATGAGCTCACCGTGATGACTGCAAACTCAAGAGTTAACTGTCAAAGAGTGAATGATCTCATCCCGGCCGAGAGAGCTCACATACCGACAAACGAAGAAGCCACAGCCCGGTCCCATCGATCAAGATCGCACCTGTAATGGAATGCCTAGTATCCTGCTCATCGAGTACAACTGCTCACAAGTATTTCTACCAAAAGGGGTTCTGTCCGACAAAGCAAATCAACCCTTCGCACAGGGCGCAGACCGAGGATGGCGTATAGGAGGATGTGGAAGTCCCTGTGTGGATCTGGGATGTACGGAAGTGAAACAAGTGAGACCACATGTGAAGTCTTCTACTGGATTCCGCACAGAACTTAACGCTGACTCGAGGCAAGCCATTTGATCTCGGACCTACGGTGCACTTCCTGTGCAGTCAACAGCCAATCCGATGCCGGGGCGTACCTGGAAGTGGAAGATACCGGCGTAGCGGTGGTCAAAGTCCTGGTCGTGGGGGACTACCCGGGCCAAGGCGTCCTTCTTCAGGGTCAAGGACGCGATGGCCGCCAGGAGCCAGCAGTCGCCTGTGGAGAAAATGCACAGGTGCATTGTGGGTCATGCTGGCACAAAGGAGATGCTGCTGCTGCCATAGGTGGGAAAGAACTTGATCCAAGCACAGTGCTGTCTTGGAGTTATAGTAATTCACAAACAAAAATGAGGTGAAGTTCACGTTTTCACCTTTTTTGTGAACAAGTGCATGAGAAAATAGCTGAACAGTTTAAGGACAATGTTCCTCAACGTTCAATTGCAAGGAATTTAGGGATTTCATCACCTATGGTCCATAATACCATCAAAAGGTTTAGAGAATCTGAAGAAATCACTGCATGTAACTGGTACGGTCCGACGAGTTCACGTTTCAAATTGTTTTTGGAAATTGTGGACGTTGTGTCCTCTGGGCCAAAGAGGAAAAGAATTTACGTACCTGTGAAGTAACCACGAATGCTGAAAGGTACACACAGGTTTCGGAGAAACATACGCTGCCATCCAAGCAAAGTCATTTTTTTTTGCAATGAAGTAGATTTTCCAGTAATGACTATAATGCTTTTACTATTTACATTTGAAAACAGATATCGGTATGTTTTTCTTTGTCAAAATGGGCTGGTTACTTTTTTAATCAAGCGACGACACGGTGTACAGGAGTCTTAGAGAGGTCAGGTCAACTGTGGTGGAGCTCTTGGTTGATTGATTGAGGTTTTGGGGTCTTGCAGATATACAAAAACAGGACTGTGCACCAGGAAGCATGACGTATAAACTCGAAGGTAGTAGAAAGTATGGAATCGAGTGCTTGTAGTTTTACACATGGACCGGTACCTTTGTACAGCAAGAGTACTTTTATCACCTCTGGTCATTACGTACCGAGTTGTCCCTGGCAGATGTCGGTCCGGTTGGCGTCGCCCACAATAAACTTTGGGTTGGCGCACAGTTCCTGAGCAGACAAAGTAGGTGTGGGTGAGGTTTTGCGTGGTGATGGGAGGGGTGGGGGGGGGGTCAAGGGTGGGTTATTGAGAGTAAAGAGAAGGCGACAAAGAATGAGGAGAATGAGGAGAATGAAAAGAAGAGACGAGAACAGGTTCAGTGATGTGTCAGCTGGCAGGTGTGTTCACATTCCAAGCTTCTCAATCAAAAAACGCACACACACACTAGAAATTTCTTAGTGGGGCGTGTGTGTGTCTGTGTGTAGTAACTTCCCGGTGGCAGTACACGCCCCTTAGCCAATCACAACACTGAAAAGAAGCAACACACTTTTCCTGCGAGGCGGCGTTGTCGAACGCACATTGTGCTTCATTCAAGCACATCGCGCAAACAAATACAGGATGGAAATATCCGACCATCCATCTATTTTCTTTGCCGCATATCCTCACGAGGGTCGCGGTGAGTGCTGGACCCTATCCCAGCTGTCAATGGGCAGGGGGCGGGGGGCCAATCGCAGGGCACATAGAGACAAACAGACGCCCTCACAATCACACCTAAGGGCAATTTAGAGTGTCCAATTAATGTTGCGTGTTTTTGGGATGTGGGGGGAAACCGGAGTGCCCGGAGAAAACCCATGCAGGCACGGGGAGAACATGCAAACTCCAGACAGGGGATTGAACCCGGGACCTCAGAACTGTGAGACCAACGCTCACCTCCGCCTGAATGGAAATATTCCATACAACAAAAATACAACATTTATCTTTGGTATGCTTTGTGACAAAAATCAAATCGTTTTGTCTTTGGTTTTCACGTGACTTAAATTGCACGCGCTTGTGCAAAACTCGTATCTTTGATGTGTCATGTGACACATGACACACACACATGCACAAAGTTGTCCTTGAAGTGTGCTCAGACATGCAATGCAAACACGACCAACAGTTGTCTTTGCTGCATCATGTGACCTACCGAAACTCACACAAACGCGCATGTGACGGACAAACCGAAAGGTTGCGTCTCTGATCCCATGCAACACAGACACACATGCGATAGCTGTGTCTTTCATGTGTTGCATTATCACATAATGTACACACATCTCATATCTCACTGCAAAACCGATCAATCAAGACAACTTTGTGCAACAACGACAGCATGCAAGTACACACAAACGTCCATGTTGTGTCTTTGATGTCAGGTGACATCCCTGCATCACCTTTGACACCATGTCCCACCCCCCTCTCCCCCGTGACGGAAAAGCACGACATACCGGGGGCCTCTTCCACTCCATCTTGACGGGAATTGCTTGGCTGAAGAAGAGCGACGAGTCTTCCGCGCGGAAGTCGGGGTCCTCGAACAGGACGCGCCTCTGCAAGCACTCCTGACGCAGCTGCTCGAAGGAGCGGCCGTCCATCTGCGTGTCGACGGCGCCGCGGCCGCCGCGGCCCCCCGCCAGGGTGGACTGGAGGGGCATGGTGCTTGCGGGAAGACGACTCGGAGGAGAAGTGAGGAGCGGCGCCGCGGCGTCGTCTACGGGTCACCTCCTCCACGCCCTCTTCGCAAACAGGTTTGTCCTCCCGGGCCTCGCCCCGCCACATTCTGCACTCTGGAATGATGGCCAAAGTGCAGCAAAATGCACACCGAACAGCACTTGCTTACCAGTAATTAATAATTATGGCTAGTTCCTGTCATCATCATGATGTCATCAATCCACTTTTAAAAACATGGAGTACAGTTTAGCTATAAAACATTCATTGGCAAGACGCCGCAGCCCCTTCTCCACTCGCTGCTCACCGTGCATACCACCACCTGCAACTTCCATTCCTGTAGGTTAATTTGAACCTTTTTGTCCCCGCAGGTATACCCTGAAGCGGTCGCCAGCCACTCACAGAACACATATAAACAATAAAAGCATGCACTCACATTCACACCTACGGGCAATTTAGGCTTCAATCAACCCACCACACAGGTCTTGGGATGTACGTGGAAAACGCATGACATTACCCAGAGAAAACCCGCATAGGCACGGGGGAGAACTTGCAAACTCCACACAGGCGGGGCCGGGATTTGAACCGCAGTCCTCAGAATTGTGAAACAGATGTGCTATCCATTGTCTACCATTCCACAGTAATAACCGCAATAGCACACACACACAGAAGGCAAATAGCGGGTAATTACTGTAAATGTATTTGCTTTTATTTTACTGTCTGCTCTCAACTGCCTCACCCGCTTCACCTCGTTTGCTTTGGACTCTGCGCTCCACTATTTGACCTGAGTCAGTCCATCTCTGAGCTCTACAGGGTTTGTATTCCCTAAGCATTTCTTTCATGTATTCAGGACCGAAATCATTCAGTGATTTATAGACCAATAGCAGAACTTTAAAATCTATTCTAAAGCTGGTTGGAAGCCAGTGCAAGGACTTTAGGATTGGAGGTATATGCTCTGACCGCTTTTGTTTTGGTCAGAACGCAAGCTGCAGCTGTTTAATACTCTTTTTGGGGGGAGTCCAGTCAGAAGACCATTACAGTCTACTTGAGATAAAAGCATGCATGAGCTTTTCCTGGTCTGCTTGACACAAACAAGACTTCACTCTAGATATATTTTTCAGATGGTAGAAGACAGTTTTTGTGATTGTAAAGATAGAGTCTAGGTGTTTACTAACAGGAATTTTCATTTCTTTATTGCCATTGAGTTTTGTTGTGATTTAGTTGAAGAGCATCTTGGCTCATCTAGTTATTTATCTGAAGTGTAGTCATCTTGAGACACTGCTAAATGTAACTGTGTGTCATCCGCATAGCTAAGGTAGTCAAAATTAAAGTTTTGAAGAATTTGACCCAAGGGTAGCATATACAGGCTGAACGGGAGAGGACCAAGAAAAGATCCTTGAGGTTCCCCATAGGTCATTGCCATTCGCTGAGATCGAGCACCTCCAAATGTTACAAAGTAGCTCCTTTCCTTTCTAGGCAGGTAGGACCTAAACCATTTAATGAGCAAGTCAGGACCCAGAATACCTCGATTATTTCACATGATTTATTTTATTTTGAGGCCACGGGAGGCGACCGACGAAAATTCAGAGGTTACAAACATTCAAACAAACAACTTTGTAGCAAAAAAAAAAAAAAAATAATGTTCTTTCGAGCCCTGGCAGAGCAGCATGTTACAAAAATACACTATAGTATCTACACTTCTTGTGCGGGACTCAGTGCTGAAATATCCAAACGCCGCTGAGACGTTTGGCTTCTTAAGAAACTTAAAAATAAACAAAATATTTACATCAGTGATTCCCAACCACTGTGCCATGACACGTCGTCGCATGTGCCACAGGAAATTACCCAATTTCACTGAATTGGTCTGATAAACATAATGACTACTAATAATGTATTTGTTCATCTATCTACGCCGACGGCGTACAGTGACAGGCGGAACAATTAAATGCTCTTCCACAAGATGGCAGAAAGTGCAATCTAGTTGTGTATCCATTTTTTTTTTTGCAATTCAATAATGAATTCATATCCCCATTTGTTATCCCTATTGCCGAACAATCCGATAACGTAAAGGGAGGAGTGAGCTGCTATGGCAAGGAAGTTAAACGCCAAAATAAATTTTGTACTCCTTTCGTGAGTTTCTCCTCCAGCCAATCTGAATATCCTGACCATCAAAGAACGAGAGGATGTTAAACACCCTGCAGCAAATCTGGTATTCACTTCACAAATGTTTGTTTTCCCTCCCTTGTTCATACAAATACACAACTTAAGGACATGTCAGGTGAGGGCTCAGCTGCTTCATCAAGGATGTTGAAAAATGTTCAAAATAGCAGTCCAATGTGACCAACCAGATGAATCCATGTTTTCAGAACATTTTTTTTTATTGCGGCATGCAACAGATCACAGATGTGAACCAGTTGGTCAAACAACTAAATATTGAGTGATTCAAACTATTGGTCAATTACAGACACACAAAAAAAAAAGTTTGTACAAAATAGTTTTGAGTTTGTAAAGTCAACAGCAGAGTGCTATTTATTTTTTTGAACACACCCCTTTCAACAAATTGCTCAACTGCACAGCTTTAAAAGAGTGTAAATATGAATGCTGGGTCTTGTTGGTGTTCTGAGAATCTACTGCACCTACTGGTAACTTGTTTGACATGTGTCAATAAAAAATTCTGAAACCGTGGATTCATCCGGTTAGTCACACTGGATCGCTATTAATTTTGAACACAACACACGGTTTGTTTTCCCCTTCGCCTGGCTAACATGTCGCGAATGAGAAAGTCCGCCGCATACTCTACGTCTCCGTTTTATCCTGCGCGGTGCCAGTCACCAGCAGCAGGTTGCAGGCCATGAACTGCACATTGAGCACGTTGCTGGTGTTTCCCGTGTACGACCCCACCAGCTCAGCGGACGAGCCGTCGGGGGGCGCGGCGCCGTGGGCGCTGCGCACGTCCCACACCCGGACTGAGTTGTCGGTGGACGAGGACGCCACCAGGCTGCTGTCGGGGCTGAAGGACAGACCGGTGACGCTGTCCGTGTGGCCCCGCAGGTCCTTGAAGAGCGTCCCCGAGGCCAGGTCCCACAATTTGACGCGCTGGTCCTCGCCGCCCGACGCAAGGTATTTGCCGTTGGGCGAGAAGGCCAGCGCCAGCACGGGTCCGCGGTGGCCGGTGAAGAGGCGCACAGACGCCCCCTGTTGGGTGCTCCACAGGCGCACCGTCTTGTCGCTGGAGCCTGTGGCCAGGTAGTTGGAGTTGGGGTGGAACTTGACGCAGTCCACGTCGGCCAGGTGCCCAGCGTAGACCCGGAGCGGGTAGGTGCGCGAGAAGGTCCAGAGGCGGGCAGTGCGGTCGTGGGAGCCGCTGGCGAAATAGAGGCTGCACGGACTCACGTCCACGTCCCACACTGGGTAGCCGTGGCCCTGATAGAGCACCGTGTTGGTGAAGCTGCCGAGGTCCCAGTAGCGCACGCTGGTGTCCTCGGAGCAGGACAGCAGGCCCGAGCTGTCCGTCAGGAAGGCGGTCCGGAACACGGGCCCGCTGTGGCCACGCAGCATCTTGATCTCGCTGCCCGAGCCATCCTCCTCATCCATCTGATGACACGTTAATTTCGTCACTGTAGGTAATAATGTAAAGACTAACAAAAAAAAAAATTTGCACTTAAATATTTAATTAATTACATATACAATTATTTATTATAATTAAATAGTATTTAACATTGGTTAATTCCAAACTAGCGAAATAGATAGATAAAATACATTTCACCTTTTTAATGTGGTTTATTTACTTGTTGGTTCATTTTATTATCATTTACCAACCAATATAGTTTGCATTATTTATTTAAAAAAAATATATAAAAAAAATTCACAGCTATTTGCTTTTTTTTAATTTACATTTTTTTAACATTTTTAATTTGAACTAAAATGAACTTATTAGTAAAATAAATGTATCCATAATTTTTTCTTTTTTATTAGACAACTGGTTCAGTTAATGATAGTCAATGCTGAACTTTGCGTGCAGTACTCACTTCCTCCTCCAGCACATCACACGCCAAGCGTACGCGAGACACGTCGCTCACGTGCGGCTTGGCCTTGAGTTTGCGGGCGCGGAGGCTCCACAGCTTGACGGCGGAACTATCGAAACCGGCGGCGAGCAGGCGGCTGTCGGGCGACACCTCGGCCGCGTTGAGCAGCTGCTCCGTGTCCCGGAAGGCGTAGAAGCACACGGTGGTGAGCGACGGTGGACCCTCGCGGACCTTCTTGATGCAGTCGCGCAGCGCCTCCAGGGCCGCCTCGCTCTGCGGGACACCCGTGGGAAGCTGCTCCGCCGCCGCCGACTCGGCAACTTCGCTGGAGTTGGGGGCGCCAGTGGAAGGTGCGGTCACGCCCGTCATCCCGTAAAGTTGGTAGTCGGTTCGTCTGGAGGCACTGACCTATGGAAAGCCGTTTCAGCGTTTAGTCCATATACGTCATTCTCACGAGTAAGACAAGTCAGGTCGCTAAAAGAATGAATGCGACTGTCTTACAAATGTTGCTATATTTTGCCCCATGACTAGTACCACTTGGGCACTACTTGGGGGAAAATCTTATTAGTAAAGCACAGTTGTTATATTAATGCGCACTGAATGGTGGGAAAGATTTACTTATGCACCGACTTGTCTTCCAATTGAGCAGTGTACAGAACTGAAATGGAAATACAGTGGTGCCTTGGTTCTCGAACACAATCCGTTCCAGAAGGCTGGTTGAAAACCAAAACGTTCCAAAACCCAAGCATGTTTTCCCATTACAATGAATGGAAAATGAAATAATGCGTCCCAAGCCTAAAAAAGTTTTTTTTAAGAGATTTTTTTTTTTAGCTTTTCCTGTTAATAAACTGCATAGTAGAGATACATTTATAGTTTAAATACTTTATATAATTAAATCATTTAAAAAATATATTTATTTTTTGCTTAAAATGTATGCTTTAGCCTATTAGAGTATGCTAGGCTGGAAGTGCATTGCCGTATCTGTAGCGACTCGGACCCCAGCCTTGTAAACCTTTTTTATTAACAAAAGTGCAGACTAACTTAAAACGAGCAATAATGAGGAGGAAAAAAAACAAATTGTTTTTTTATTTGCATAAATATTACGTAACGTTAAAAAAATGAACTTGCAGGTAGAGGTTAATGGAACAAAAAAAAAAAGCAATGGAAAACAACACTTTCGGATGTCTTCGGTGGGGGTGACTCGCACCTTTTTCACAAAGAACGAATCTAATGTTTGTTTCTGCCGTCTTTTAAGCACTTTTCTGAAGTAGCTTATAACAACATCATTCAAATTTTGCAGTGCTCTGCAACATTCAGCTTTACTCGGGTGATGGAAGCGCTACAAAATTATGGATGTCGTTCCATTTAGTGCAGATAGCTTTAATATCGGCACTTGAGACATGCTTCCTGCCCTCAGCCTTATCGGACGACATCTCCCCCCTTCTTCGCCAACACTATCCCCATCCAGCTGCTGCTCGTTCACGAAAATAAGAGGGAACTTTTCGACTTCCTCCAAGATCTGTGTCCTCTGCTTGGTCAACACGGTTGCTCCTTTAGCAACGTCACTTCCTTTGAGGGCATCCTTGTGTTGAAGGATGGTGCCGATCGTCGATTTCGCCATGCCACATTTCTTAGATAGCTTAGAAACACTCACACCAGATTCATTCATCAAATCCTTCTTGAAGTCGACAGTTTTACGCACCACTTTCCTTTTTTCAGGACCAGCAGTTCCACTTGCCTTCTTTGGAGCCGTGATTGGGTGTTAATGTTGCTCAATTTGAAGAAAATAAGTCACAATATGTACCGGGAAACGTCCGCGAGCAGAGAAGTGTGTGAGACAACTGTTTTTTTCATTTTTTTCGAGGGTGCGTTCGAAAGCACAATAACAAATACTTGTGGGTCAGCTGGTCGGGGTGTTTGAATAGCGATTATCGGTCGAAAACAAAAGCAAAAAAATCTCAAAATTTTCGTCCGAAAACCTACTTGTACGAAACCTAAGACATTCGAAAACCAAGGTACCACTGTACTGCTTTCGCACTAACCTCAAGTTGCAAGTGCGCACTGAGAACCCTGCAGATGGCGCCGTTGTCGTCGCTCTGCAGGTAGCGCAGCAGGTAACCGTGGGCGCCCTCGCTGAGGCGCACCACATACTTGTGCTCCAGAAAGGCGCTCAGCCGCGGGATGGCCGCCACGTCCTGAGCGCCGAGGACGTGGCGCAGCTGCTCCACCGTGGCGCGCTGGTCGCCGTCGTGCAGGAAGGCGCTGTGGAAACGCGTGTAGAAGCTGTCCACCGCCGACTTCAGGCCGCAGCGCACCATGTCCAGGTGGAGGTAGACGAAGAGCGGGTAGAGGACCGCGCTCACTTCCTTTGCCCACGAGATGTCGGCTTCTAAACCGCCAGGAGGAAGACAACCGTCATTTTATTTTAATGAGCACCAAATGGGAAGCTAATTAACTCATTGAATACTAGCCATTTAGCCATTATTTTTTTGATTGATCTTTCAAGACCCACACAATAGCTTTCTGTCAGATAAAAAGTCTGCTTGTAGCTTTTTTCCTTCTTTAGCAATCAGCAATACAATATGGGTTATTTTTCCACCCTAAACTTGACCAAAAATTGGAAAAACTTCTGTCAAGCACAACAATGAATTTTATGGTAATATCATTTACTTTTGCGACACTCCTACCCATTGAACAACAAAAAAGAAATTTTACTTTTAACCCGCTTCCAATTGTCTTGGACAACTGAATCTACACATGGATCTGGTGAGTAAGTCATTGAGATTTACACAGAAGAGTTTTAAAGCAAAGAAAAGTTTAGACGCATACAAATACTTTGTTGCTGGATCTGTTCTCAATCAAGAATAAATGATGGAGCCACTCAGATTTTTTCAATACAAATACCAATATTTAAATAAATGACTCCTTGTTTTACACAAACACGCATTCATTAACTATGATTGGGGAAAAAAAAAAAAAACTTTCACCGTTCCCTCAATGAACTGAGTCATCTTTTCTCACAAAACACTTTCTACTACTGATCGTTCTACTTTCTACACCATTCATATAAAAGGTGCAGCTCACTTTACCAGTTTGTTTGTATTCTCTTTTGAGTTTTATACAAAATAGGTGTTTTTTGTGATAGAAAACACAAAGAAAAATGGCAGAGGTTTTAGGGTCACGGAACAAGTTTAACTTGACAGATACCATTTTACAATTGTTGGTGAAACAATGATATCATTCATCCTTCTTCTCAATTGTGAGCAGATTTTTGTTGGATTGAAAATGGATGGATGGGTGGATTTCTGATTGTTTTGTGTGTCTTGATTGTCACAATCGATTTAAAAAAAAAAAAAAAAATGGAAGCAGTAACCCACGTCCACTTTTGCAGCCAATAAAATTTTCATGAAGTGTGCCAAGCGTACGGTTAGTGTGTGGAATGGGGCGTGGCAAGAATGTGCGACATCCTACCTGAAAGAAAGCTGCGCAGCCTCGCGTACTGCAACTCATATTGCTGCGGGTCTGACTGGCACGGTGCGGCCGACACCACATTGGTACACCCCGACTCACTCTGAACTGTGTGCGCAGATACAAACAAACATTCACGCACGCACGCACGCACGAACACACACAGACACGCATTAAAGTTAAATGTAACAGCAATGACTCAGAGAAGGTCAGGTGGGCTCAGAACAAGAAACCTCATTACGTACACAGAAGAAAATAAGTATTTGAACACCCTGCTATATTGCAAGTTCTCCCACTCCGAAGTCATGGAGGGGTCTGAAATTTTCATCGTAGGTGCATGTCCACTGTGAGAGAGAAAATCGAAAAAGAAAAATCCAGAAATCACAATGTATGATTTTTTTTTTTAACAATTTATTTGTGTGATAGAGCTGCAAATAACTATTTGAACACCTGAGAAAATCAATGTTAATATTTGGTGGAGTAGCCTTTGTCTGCAATTGCATATGTCAAACGTTTCCTGTAATTGTTCACCAGGTTTGCACACCCTGCAGGAGGGATTTTGGCCCACTCCTCCACACAGATCTTCTCTAGATCAGACAGGTTTCTGGGCTGTCTCTGAGAAACATGGGACTTTCAGCTACCTCCAAAGATTTTCTATTTGGTTTAGGTCTGGAGACTAGCTAGTCCACGTCAGAACCTTGATATGCTTCTTACGGAGCCACTCGTTGGTTTTCCTGGCTGTGCGCTTTGGGTCATTGTTATGTTGAAAGACCCAGCCACGACCCATCTTCAATGCTCTGCAAACAAAGGCTACTGTACCAAATATGAACATTGGTTTTCTCAGGTGTTCAAATACTTATTTGAAGCTGTATCACATAAATAAATCATTAAAAAAATACACACATACATCGTGATTTCTGGATTTTTCTTTTTAGATTATCTCTCTCATAGTGGACATGCACCTATGATGAAAATTTCAGACCCCTCCGTGATTTCTAAGTGGAAGAACTTGTAATATAGAAGGGTGTTCAAATACTTATTTTCTTCACTGTAGCTAATGCAGTTGGTAGAATCACCAAATTGCTCGAGAATATACAGGACATGTCTGGGAGTTTTTGCAAATAAAAATCACAAATATTAAAGTTTATCCTGACAAATGGCTAATGCACCCACTAAGAACAATATCAGCAGGAGTAAGTAAAGACCAACATTTTGGAACTATTTTCTACAATTACAGTCGTACTGCAGTTTAAAATATCTCCACAATAAATTCTGGGTGGGCATAATAATTATTGATGACTACGTTGTAGGACCGTGAGTGTGAGGAACAGTGCCAACCCAGGAAATCCGAATTTCACAAATTGTCTGCATCGTTTGTTCTTCACAACCACAAGCAAGGCATGCTAAATAAGCATTCGTTGATGTTGTTTAGAGATGGCGCCCTCCAGTGGACAAAAATAAAAATATCTGCCCCTGTTCAAAGAGCTGTTAACCAAGCTGGCATTAAAGTGCCTTTGATATTTTATTAAAAAAAAAAAAAAAGTAAGTAATCTTCTTTCGGCTTGACCCGATAGGGGTCTCCACAGCGTAACATCTCAGATGTATAATCATATTTGTTTGGCACAGTTTTTACGCCGGAGGCCCTTCCTGACGCACCCCCTCATGGGGAGTAGAGGCCCAAGTGAGATACGATATATATATATATATATATATATATATATATATATATATATTATATTATTTAGGGCTGATGGTGTGGTGTTACACACGCCTGCCTTTGTTGCGGGCAGTGTGGGATCGATTCCCGCTCAGTGATGGTGTCGACATCTGCTCTGCGACTGACTGGCGACCAGTTCAGGGTGCAGTCCGCCTTTCAACCGAAGGTAGCTGGGATAGGTTCCAGCCTTCCCGCAACCCTTGTGAGGATAACCGGCTTGGATAATGACATGACATTATATTATTTGCCACTTCTGCAATTATTTCACTTATTGCAGTGGGATTTTGGAATGTAATTTAGCGATAAACATGGGTTTACTCTACTGGCTGACATTTTTGGTGTCGATTTGTTTCATCTTAAGTGCTAAGAAAAGATGCAAAATAAATAAATAAATAAATAAAGGGGTTGAACCAGCTATGGTCTGCAGTACTCAATGTACTCAAAATACCTTTAACATTTCTTTGTTATTAATAATAATATTTATTTACATGATCATTGTGATCATGTTCATGAACTCTCACAATAATAACTAAACATAACTATCAATACGGTACACCTGAAATGATGTGAATTTAATTCTTTTTTTTTATTTAAGTGAAAACAAAATAATAATACAAAAATAAAGCCAGAATGATTGGAGTAATATGAAAAAGTGAAACATTGGACGACATAATCGATTTAATCCAGAGGTATTGTAAAAAATATGACATGGCAATATCTATGTAACTAGTGAAGGGAAAAGGTATAAAGAATTTAACCATCACATTTGAGGCAGATGCTAAGAAAATTACTTTTTTCTACCCACAACATTACAACAGTATTAAAATTCTGATATTAATTTGAACATGGCTTTTAGTGTACTGTAGTAGCTTGTTGTTTAGCTCACCGGTGAGGTTGGCAGCCATTTCTTCGGCTGTCTGGAAGAGTTTGGCAGCTTTCAGGGAGCCGTCAACAGAGTCCACATACTGCCTGCGCTTGAGATACTGAGCCACGGTGTACTGGATCTGCTCCGTGCGGACCCGCTTCATGACCTGCCGGCAAAGGACCTGACGCTGAGTATCACAGATGCATCGGCACCCCAAATGTCAACCATTCTGCACTGATGCAGTGGCAGACCAACGTCAATTGAGCATCTACACTTGGTGCAAACGATGCTTTCATCCAGAACATTTGAGCTCTGTTCTGATCTAACGGACACCATTTGTTGCATAAGTGACAGAACCCAATGGCAAACCGAGGCCGTGTCCTAGAAAATAAGATAGGCCTAAACTAGTTATCAGGGTCGGACCTATTTTACGGTCCAATACCAGCTCTATTTAAAATGCGAATAATCGAGTGGAATTTTGCTGAACAAATGCCTGATATACAGTCCTCACTAAATGCATTGGAAGAGCAAGGTCAATTCCTTTGTATGAAATAATCAAAATAGCTATAGACTGCTTTGATGATTGACCACATGTTGATTAATTAGACCATTAATGAATTAGATTGATTAATTGTCCCAGTTGTATTTGCTACGTTTCTTCTTGCTTCCTAGTGGGGCTCGTTTGATCAGGTGAGATTTTGGTCTTGGCGGACATGATTTGAGATTAGTGGAGGAGGAGACTTTTTTGCATTTGTGATTTTATTTGTTGTTTATCGGAGCACACCATACACAGTACGTCTCATCAAAACTATTAAATGCCTTATTATTTTTTGATTGTTTTTACGTGAGGTTTGTGTAACTGCCTAAAATCTGACAAATCCTGATGCATGTGTGGTGCACCAGGATTACCACAACTAATATTTTAGTTACCACCATGAATTTGAATTTGTAAGCATCGTTGGGGGTCTAGAAAGGATTCATATAAAATCTAAAATAGCATTAATATTATAACTGATGGGTAAAAATCGCAAAGTCTTACTGCTGGGAAACGAAAGTCACAAGTGGACTTTATCCTTTTGACAGCAGAGACACAAAGTTTTGAACGCAACACTCCTCTGTGCATTTGCATTAGCTAATCCGATAGTAAGACAACCACCTAAAAGTTCACGCAAACGGCACCAACGCGTGAATTTAACTGGACGTCCATCAGAGGTAAATAGCGTGAAATAACACACAGAGACTAGAGGCACAGTCATCTAAAGGCTCCCTGGCGTGTTTCCATTTTGCTATGTGGAGCGAACGGCTAACTTAGCTCCGCTGCCCTAACCCCCAGCCGGCGGCGTCCGCACCGAATTTTTAGCGGCGTTGTTTTGTACCACCGACCAGCTCCTGCAACTTACTGCATATCTGTCCGGTCCTCTCAGTGATCGGCTAGTGGTTCCACCCCCGGCGGCTTCAGTACAATAAAGAAAGAAAGTTTCTCTGTCGCTCCATCTGATCTTTCCTCCTCCAGCTCAGCTTCCATCACATTGAAGTGAGCTGCTCCTTCTTCTTCGACGGTCCGCTGCCACGGCCGCGCAACGTTGATACTCAATACCGCCACTGTATGACCGGAGTGTGCAGCGCAACGCTTTCAATTAACCTAGATATGAAACCCAACCGACCTGACCTAAATTTAATTTTCCAATATGGAAGTTGTCTACTTCCATGTTCCAACCTTTACTGAGCGAGGCATATTGTTGAAATAATGACAATACAATGGGGGGGGGGGAGTCATAAAATGCATATTGTACACTGGAATAGTCATGAATAGTCACTCAGTTCGACATTTTGAGTTGAATACTGCAAATTATTCCCAGGTATGAATAATATGCAGGTTGCACCTTCTGGTGGAAGAAGATGTAATTGTTCTGCCTATCGCTGTCGATAAATCATTTCAGGACCAACTTTGGACAATTCCTCGCAGCTCATCTCATGGTATCTTACAGTACAATAATTGGGTATTGCTGAGATAGATAGATAGATAGATAGATAGATAGATAGATAGATAGATAGATAGATAGATAGATAGATAGATAGATAGATAGATAGATAGATAGATAGATAGATAGATACTAATGAAATTGTACAGCTGATCAAATTCATTTCTGAGTTTTGAAAAAGCATATGAAAGAATCATGTTTGTGTGAAAGATATTCAGATACAACTTTCAAAATCACAAACGCAACAATGACTTTTGCGTTTGCATTTATTTTTTGCTTCAGTCTTTGGTGATTCTTGCTTGAAAAAAAAGAAACGAAAAACACAAAAATCGTCAGCGAAAGCACACACACACACACACACACCACACACACACACACACACACCACACACACACACATCAACATATATCTGATTCCAAAAACTTTGTGTAAATCTTTTTTTTTTTCAATTTTGAGATAAGAAAATTTGTAGCAGGAAGTGGTATTAACCCTGAATGGTAGTAGAAGTTATGAAATTGTTTGTTTGTTTTAAGACCAAAAAGTCTGGGTAGTAGTAATATGAGGACCATTATTACTAGGACATACAGTATGGGAAGATATTTTATTTGTGTTAAATTAAGATTATTATTTCTGTAATTTTGATTTTTTTCTTGCTCTAAGTCGCAAAACCTGAGCTACACTCCATACCAGTAGATGGCAGTAATATCTCCGAATATTGTTTGCTTGTCAACATTAAAACACGACGCAAAGAAGAATGACGTAATTTCTAAGCGACTACACCGCGCGCTATTTGGTAGAAAAACTTTACGGAAAGGAACCTCTGACATAGTTCACAATCTTCTGTTGATTATTGAGCTTCACGGGACAGAGTAGAGGCTAACTCATGTTTTCTCCGCGTGCCGGCCCGAGTTCGGCCCGCCGGCAGCAGCACAGAACCCCCGGCGGGAGAACATCCAACAGCAGCCTGCTGCTCACGCCGCGGAGGACACCTTTGTCGGCGAGGTAATGACAAATTTGTTGCTTCGCTCTTAATGGGGGATTTTCTTTTTGAAATTTTTAAAAATGATTCATTCATGTATATATGTTGTTTTATTTTATTGGAATGAAAAAAATAAAAAAAAAAAAACAGGCGACCCCGGAGAATGCTAACAGAATGTTTTAGTATTAAAAAATGCATTCAAAATGACCATGACGAACAAAGAAAATACACCAAAACCTCTTATTTAAAAATAAATAGATGTTGTTATATACACAGTTTGTTATTCTTAGGTCACGCTTCACGGATTTACCTATTTGGTTGCTTTTCTGTGGAATCGGTCCCCAGTCATTGGCTGAACAATTTACCAATTGGCATTTTTTCGGGTGTGTGTGTGTTTGGGGGGGGGGGGGGCTCTTTCTCTTTAGATAGCATCAAATCCTTGTCTATACTGGAAAGTACAACAATTACTCTGCATGTTCTCGGTTTGGCACTTGCAGGTTTTTTGTAAAATATTCTCCATCATCACTGAAAAAAGTGTTTGTTTGTTTTGAAAACAGACCGACGCCCACCCGTGAGCAGAGCCACCCGCCCTTCGGCGGCCTCAATTATGACGTCCAAACGTTCGGCTCTTCGCTGCCTGTCAAAGTGATGGAGGCGCTGGCCGGACTCAAGGGTAAAGTGCCTGTGTGTGTTTATGTCAGCGGTGGCGGATCCGAATGAATCACTTGGCGTGAATAAGATTTAAATCGCCAATTTTAGGACTTGCTTGGCTAAATCTTGCAGAAGACTCCACTTGAACTTCCTTACTTTACAAGTCTTCCATGTTTAGTTTTGAAAATCTGCATTTTCAAGGTAGTGTGCTTGAAAAGTTATTTATGTAATGACTTGCTTGAAATGAAATTCAGACTTCAATTGACTTGCTTAAAAAGGGTTACAGTTCAAACTTGAGAATTTATTATGCGAATGATTTCCATCTCTGGCTTGAATGATGTCGCGTGTCCTTCTCCAGCTGAGGAGCAGATCTCGGTGAAGGTGAGCGAGAGCGGGTGGGCCTGGATGGTTAGCGGAGACAGGCTCATCGTCTGGAAGATCTGCCAGACAGCCGTGGCCAAGGTGCACCTGCATTTTTTTCCATTTCCAATTATTGTGATGGCTTCCTTTTTTATATATACCGTAATTCCCAGCGTACAGAGCGCACCTGGTTATAAGCCTCACCATGTGTCTATTTTAAAAACTCAATTTGGCCTTCGAGCACAAAAGTTCACTCATTCCTACTTTGCATGCTCACAGCATATAAGTCTTAAGATTTCATTTGCGTTTGAACTCAACTGTTTGGGTTCAGATTGACACAAGTTTGTCATTGCAGCTCTGCGCGTGCAAGGAGCTTCAGCTCCCCAACAGCCAGTACGACTATACGGCCGAGCACGTGGCCGTGACGTCAGCCGGCCCGCTGGACGCGGCGCCTGTGCAGGCCGTGACCGTGTTGGCCGTGGCGGCTGAGGGTACCGCTCGGTTGTGGCCCAGCTTGTCTCAGGAGGGCAACTACGTCGAGGCCGACCTAGACCTGGGAGACCTCTGTTCCTTTGTAGTGGCCGTCACTGTAAGCCACAACTTGTTACCACAGTTATTCTGGTTCATTGGTAGTAGAAAGCAATTTTGCAGCCAAAAAATGGAGGGTGGCATAAACAAATAGTTGAATATGCACAATGGAGTTAATCAGAGGCACTTTAAATGGGTTCAGATGTATCCTAACTCTGATTTGAACCGAATTTGAATGTGATTGGTTGATTCTGAACGGAGCCACATCCCCAGTTCCAAGTGGGTGTGCACACTTTTGCAATCAGGCTATCCCACTTATTTTAGTTCCTCTCTGGAAAAGATTAGGAAATAAATCTCAATTGAGTTGTAGATGTTATAAGTCATATTAATGGTAGAAAAGTTTCATAGCTCATAGAATTCTAAAAACCTGGTATTGTAGCAGGCGTCTGGAGATGTTTTATTCCCTCTGTAGGTTAAAAAAATGATAATAAAAACGGGAATAGGTGAATTCTTCTGGGATATGGATCGATTGCTCCTGTGAACAGCAAAAAATGCAGAAGTAGCTGATGCCCGCCCCACAGCGAGTATGTGAGCTGGTTCACTTTCTTGTCCAAATCCACAAATAAAAATAGGAAAATATTTATAATTTGTAAGAAAAAGTAACATATTCAAACTTTTTTTTTTACGAGTCATAACTATTCAAATGATCATAAATATTAATCTGTAATTAATAATGACTCCATCCATTTTCTTAGCCGCTTATCCTCACAAGGGTCGCGGGGAGTGCTGGAGCCTATCCCAGCTGTCAACGGGCAGGAGGCGGGGTACACCCTGAACTGGTTGCCAGCCAATCGCAGGGCACAGAGACAAACAGACGCACTCACAATCCCACCTAGGGGCAATTTAGAGTGTCCAATTAATGTTTTAATTTTTGCGGGGATGTGGGAAGAAACGGGAGTGCCCGGAGAAAACCCACGCAGGCACGGGGAGAGCATGCAAACTCCACACAGGCAGGGCCGGGTTCGAACCCAGGTACTCAGAACTGTGAGGCCAACGCATTACCAGCTGAACCACCATGCTGCTAATTAACAATAATGCGTTAAGAAAATATATATTATAATTATTAGTGTTTTGTTACTAATTCATGAGTAATTTTAATAGTAGTAGTAGGTTTTTTGTTTGTTTTTTCTCTGTAGTTAACCACTTAATGGAATGAAATTGATCCACTTCCTGTTCTCTCCTCTCGTCAGGGTGGTAGCTTCGTGGTTTCCTCAGTTAAGAGTCGCATGTTGCGCGTCGGAGCCGACGGTTCCGGGAGGCTTCAGTACCGAGCGCTGCAACAGGGCCAGGGCGTGTTGTCCGGCATCGGGCGCAGGGTGTCCAGCCTGTTCGGCATCCTGTCGCCGCCTGCCAACGACATGGTGAGTGCTTTCATCTTTCAACGTTTCTACTATCACATGAACTGTCAAGAAATACAACAAAAAAAAAGGTTTCAAAGGAAATCCCAGAAGGGGGGAAAAAATCAATAATTCATTATTTGCTGGGAGAAAAATCAATTACAATCGGAACATACATTTTAATAGGGGGAAAAATGGATTTGATTTTAAATCCACATTGCCTAGCCGTGGTACAAAATACAAAGATGTGACGTTTGCCGGCTGCCTTTTTTTGGTTTTACTTCTGGCGCAGCTCAACAGTGTGCTGTGGGTCGGCGAAACCAGCTGCCTCTACGCACTGACCAACTCTCGCCTTAGCAAATGGGAAGTGGACGTGAGCTCGGAGGAGCAGACGGTCAGCTGGGACGCCCAGCGAGCTCTGACGGAGAGCATCGCGGATGCCATTTGGGTCAGTAAGCAGGAGACGGTCAGAAGCTGTGGCCGCGTTGGATTGTGAATTTTTCCAGGAGTGGAGTGGCGAGGAGCTGTAGAACGTCCTTTAAATTTATGCAAAAGCTGACCAGAATAGTTGAATTCTTTACATTATATTTATCATTACTGTATGTATTGTATTATGAGGACTTTCGCTGATTAAAAAGACCTGACCTTGCCATTTATTTCAATGGGGAATGGTGACTTCAGATATGCGTTTTCTGTTGTGAGCGTGATCACTGTACAAATTAAACTTGTCTCTCAAGGCAACACTGAGTATAGGTAGAGTATCTGATGGAAAATGTGCTCAGAAGAAGATGCATCTTATTTTGTGATGATTTGGTACCTCTACCAGGGCTCGGACACCAACTACGAGGAGATGCGTGAAGGCGTCAATGTGACTTTTCTTGACTTGAAGCTCAGCCAGTGAGTTTTTGTTTTTTTTTTGTCTTTTTTGTTTTTTTTTTTTTTTTCTTTTTCTGTATTCAAACCGAGCCTTGTGCTTCCAGGGCCGGGGTGGTAGTCCTGGCTGCTGCGTGGCATCCTTCAGACACGCCCTGCCTGGTGTACTTCTGCCTGGTCACTCTGGAGGACCTCGGCACTGCCATCTCTAACCAGTTTACCGTGGAAGTCACCAACTACAACCCCTCCTTCCTGGTGAGTCCTCCCAAGCACCTGGATGTCACGGTTGCAACCATCTGCCACTCTTTGAGGGAAGCGAGCGGGTGTATGTGAGAGTATAAATTGTAATTTTTTTTTTTTTTTAAACACAGCTCTCAAAAACAGTTTAACTTTGCAACATGAATTTTATAGGCATGTATTGAGCTCGTGCACGTGACGTCACCATTTTCACGGCGCCATATTGCCGGTCAAAAAGAGCTGCTGGACAGTGTGGGGGGCATTGAACCGGAGCAGAATATACACAATGCCCAAGACTTGTTGTGCTGTTGGTTGTTACAACAGACGAGACAGATATTCAAAGAGGTTATTCTATAGAATACCAGCTGAAAAGATCAGAAAAGATCGATGGATATCAGCAATTGAACGTGATGGATGGTGCCCAACCAAAATATGCACACACCTGTGTAGTGATCACTTAATTTCAGATAGGAATTATTTTTCTCAATCTTAAATTCCCAAGAAGTATTTATAATGCCAAGTTGGCTCTTTTGAGAACAATGCATAAAAAAAAAAATACGACAGGCAGTCATCTCCAACGTACACTAAAGTGTGTTGTGGCCGCACGTTAAAGTCTCCCCAACATACTTGTTTTTTCAAATATGCATTGTTCTCAAATGAGTCCAATACATATTTAAAAAAAGAAAATAAACCGTCGGTCACAGAGAGGTTTACGTAGGTTAACTTGTGGCTGCGACACGCTCCCGTGTATGGGGGCTGAACCCTATCCCAGCGGTTAATTTTCTTTTTTTAAATATCCATTGGAATCAATTGAGAACAATACATATTTAAAAAAAAAAAAGTGTGTCACGGAGGGGTTTAACGTGTGGCCACAACACGCTTTCCGTCAACCCGTGTCCCCCCCCCCATCATAGTTAATGAATGAGAGTTTGTGTAAAACCAGGAGTCATTTATTTAAATATTGGTATTTGTATTTAAAAAATCTGAGTCGGTCCATCACTATGTGGGATTTATTCTTGATTGAGAAGAGATTTGTATGCGTTCAGACTTTTCCACGCTTTCAAACTCTTCCGTGTAAATCTCGACGACTTCCTCACCAGATACATGCATAGATCCAGTTGTCCAAGACGAGCAGAAGCGGGTTAACAGTTCACTTTCTTATCTGCAAAAACATAGATTTCGTTATTAAATATGGGTCCTTTATGCCAAGTGTCTCTCATTTTTCCTCGTACCTTCGTTTATCACCTTCTAAATGTTTAACAATCGGACAAAACTCTGCGAGACGTATTTTCGCGTCATTTCCAACCGACTTAGAATTGAACAATGCTTTGCTTGACGGGCAATATGGGCAGTCACGTGATTTCGGTGACATAGGTGCACGAGCTCTATACCACGTGTAGCGCCACAAAAAGTCTCAAATAGCCATGCATAAAAAGACATAGAATGTATGCCCTTTTTGGGATGAAGTGGCCAGTTTGGGATGAAGTGGCCATTTTGGCTCAGTGGCATCCCTCCAGAATTTTTAAAACAATTCAACCCTCAAGCACATTTTACTTCACGTGAAATGTAATAGATGGCTATTACGTGTAGACCAGCAAAAAAGTCCTAGTCCTAATCTCACCCAACAGACACAGGAAGTCAAACATTCTGGTTTAAAACGGCAATTATGTCTAGTTCCCACCCTCCAGGATTTTTGAAAGAATTTTTTTTTTTCCCCCAGAAACATGAAATTTGGTAGGTCTGTCTATCATTAGTAGACCCATAAAAGAGTCTCAAGAAGCCATTTCTGAAAAGACATGACGTCTGTCCTTTTGGTATGAAATACCCATTTTGCTCATTAGCTTCCCACCCAAAAAAATGTAAAGAATCCCCCCCCCCCCCAATTCATTTTAATTCCATTTTAGTTCCATTTCAGTCAGAAAATCAACAGTAAATATTGTTTGGGGGTGGGGGGGATTTTCTATTATTGGTGATGCCTGTGATAGATTACATACAGACACTCATGAGACAGTGGGATGGTGTTTTTCTCAGAGCGAGTCTGAGCTGCACGCCACACGTCTTCTGCTGCCGCCTTCCCCCGGTACCACCGCCTTCCTCTACAACGAGGAACTCGTCTTCGCCTGCTCCACGGGAAGCGGCAGGGCCGGCCTTCCCGACGAGAAGATCCCCTTCAAATCGCCCGGTCAGCTCCTCGACGAGACTGCAAACTCTTGCTGATTGTTTTTGGAAGTGATTAGAGTGTGTGTCCTCGTCAGGTGATGGCGTGCGCGGTGGCGGCTGCTGCGCCAACCTGCCCGTATTCTTCTCACAGAACAGCGGGCTGGTAGCCGTGGTGGCCCGGGAGAGCGCCTCAATCCTGCCCGAGACTGTGGAGGACTCCTTGTGCTCGTCTCTGGCAGCAGCATCGGAAGTAAGTAGCTTGCACACTACATCTCTATCAGTGATTTGCCCACCCCACTCCCCCGCCCCGCTGTCCTGTGCCACGTTGGTGTGGCTTGAGAGACATTCAGGTGTGCCATGGGAAATTTTCCAATGTCACTTAGTGTCAGTATGTGCCCTGCGATTGGCTGGCAACCAGTTCAGGGTGTATCCTGCCTCCTGCCCGTTGATAGCTGAGATAGGCTCCAGCACTCCCGCAACCATTGTGAGGATAAGCGGCTCGGAAAAAGGATGGATCACTTGGAACACGGGTGTCAAACTCAAGGCCTGGGGGTCGGTTCTGGCCCGCCACATGATTTTATGTGGCCCGCGAAGCCAAATCTAGTGTCAATTTCCATGATTCTTATAAAAATTTGTACCAAAATTTCAAATTGTCATATATCATAAATGATAAAGTTGATTGTAAGCATTTTTGTGTTACTAACTGTGAATAGTTGGAAAAACACATGACCCTTGATTTCTGATTCCAAAACTAGTTCATAAATTGATGTAAATATGATGAGATGATTAAATATTTTTGTTCCAAAGTCATAATGGCCCTCTGAGAGACATCGAAATTTGGTATTCGCAGCCCATTCGATAATTGAGGGTCATTATAATACTCAATTTAAATAAATGAACCCCAAAAAAAATCTAAATAAGTGGGGATAAACAGCAAATAAGCATTTTGGGGGGTTGTTAATCACACAATATTAAGGGTGAGACTGGGCAAAAATGTCAACCATGGCAGAGTTCCAAGGCAAAAAACCCCATCAGAATCA
Source organism: Syngnathoides biaculeatus (assembly GCF_019802595.1). Lineage (NCBI taxonomy): Eukaryota > Metazoa > Chordata > Actinopteri > Syngnathiformes > Syngnathidae > Syngnathoides > Syngnathoides biaculeatus. The sequence goes on along the minus strand of NC_084648.1, from coordinate 9,566,314 downwards.
TTCCCAAGAATTTTGGGAGAATATTATATGGACTGACGAGATGAAAGTTGATCTTTTTGGAAAAGTGTGTGTATCTCGTTACATTTACAAGAACATCCTACCTAGAATAAAATATGGTGATAGTAGTGCGATGGTCTTGGGCTGCGTTGCACCTTGAGGATGGCACAACCAGTTATTAGGTTTGGGGGCGCATTACTTTTTCACACAGGGTTATAACGTTGAATAAGTTTTTCTTTTCCTTCATGAACAAAATAATCAGAAACCGAATTTTACGTTCACTTGGGTTACATTTGTGTTATTGGGGCCAATACCGGTTTTCCCCATACTTTTCCACTTTTTAAAAAAATGTATTTACCTAACGGTCTTCCCGTTGAAGGTGTCCATGATGGAGCAGCCCAGCCGAACTGAGCCGGTATTGCAAGAGGACAAACCGAAGCTCCTGAAGGCAGCATTCTTGCAGTTCTGTCGGTACAAGTTCCAGAATGCATTTTTTTTTTACCTTTTTTTATTTTAATGGAGTCTTCTGTTGCCTGTGAATATGATATATGTTCTTTTCCAAAGACTCATCTCATGACTGTTCCACACACCAACCACTCAATTACACTTGATAGATTAACTGTACAAGAGAACCTTGATAGAACAGACTAATATGGGTGGCGCCCTGGGGGTCATCCTATAAAACACTTGGAGCACTTTTTTTTATGCCATATGCACCCATATTACTGTACAGTACAAATTTTTTGCTTGTACCGTAATTCCCGGCCTACAGAGCGCACCTGGTTACGAGCCTCACCTAGTACATTTGTTAAGGAAATACCATTTGGTACATACATACGCCGCAGCCGTGTAAAAGCCGCAAGTGCCCACATTGAAACACGAGATATTTACAAAGAAAGACGGTTAGTGCTGGCGCCGCGCTAACAGGGCCAGTTAAAAAAAAAACATGCTGGTAAAAATCACTAAGACACGGCAGTAACACAGTAGCACAGCGCTAACAGGGTCGGACCGGTAAAAGTCACTTCCTTGGCACGTATATTCCACCGGTCTCCATCTTACGTTTTTTTTTTTGCTCGAGTGCCCCCTTGCGGCCATTAGAAAAAATGCACAAATTAGCCGCATCACCGCATAAACCGCAGGGTTGAAAGCGTGCGGAAAAAAGTCGCGGCATATAGGCCGGAAATTACAGTTGGTTTGTTCACTGCTTAAAATGCCCACTATAGTACAAAGTCATGATAATTTTTTTTTCCAAAATGTTTGCAAGTTTCACTTTTTTTTCCCCCCATCCTTACCACGCTGGTGTGCTTGGTCGTGGTGTCATTGTTGACGGACAGTCCTCATCGTAGGCAAGAGGCTTTCACGAGCCGCGGGGAAATGGTGTGCTTCCTTGTCCCAAATGTGTTGCCAAATGCAAATGTGTGAAGATAACACGAGTGTAGTATATGTAAGTTTCATCGTCATCTTCTTGCTCCACCTCAGCAACGACCTCCTGGGCGCTCAGGCGCTCACCGACGAGCTCTTCCCGACCGGTGATGTTGCAGTCGAGTGCGGCGAGCTGGATGCCATAGTGACCCAGATTAACCTGGAACTGCTGGATGACTACCCGGCCTCCGACCCCCGCTGGGCCGAGTCTGTGCCTGACGGTGAGGACGGACTTTTGGGGGAGGCGTCATATGTGCTCACAGATTTTCATTATTCATAGCAATCCCACCGTGAATTGCAGGATATTGATTTTACACTTGTGAGTCAAGGTAGCAAATGGATCAAATGGGTTTATAAAAGGAAGTGATGCTGGCACAGATTGATATCATTTATCATAAATGGTCTTGTGTGTGTCAAAGGTTTTCTAACTTACAGTAAGTAAATGTATCTCAGCAGTCAAGGTAGCACTGTATAGGGTATAAAATCATTTTTATTTTCTCTTCTTCCAGAAAGTGCTGGATTCCCACTGACGTCCCTCATCATCCTCTACCAGCTGGAGGACAAAATGAAGGCCCACACCTGCTTCATGGACTTCCTCCTGCAGGTAAACCAAGACCGCCTCAGGTTCTCTCGCTTTTCTGGACTCCTTTCACACTAAGCCGGTGACAGTGTCGATTCGGTGCGGCTGTGACTCAAGTTAGTAAAGCTGGAGGTCCGGTGAAGTGCCAAAATGTCCTTGGGCAAGACAGTGAACGCTATTTTTCCTCCCAGTGGGCCTGGCAGCAGCCGCCAGTCGGCGTATACTGTAAATGAGCGTGTGTACAGGTGAATGTGTGAGCATCTGTAAAGCTCTGATCGTGCTGTCATTTAACCGCCACGTAAGTGCATTCCATTTACAATTCATTTGTTTTAAGTTTCTCAACCTGGTTCTTGATCCCCCCCCCCCTTTTTTTTCCTGGTTCTTAACTAATTTATCTGATTCTCTGACTTAGTTCTTCACCTGGTTCTTCACTTGTTTTTTTTTTTTTTTTTTAACTTAATGTTGACTGGTTCTTGATTTTGTTTTTAATATTTTTTTCCTTAATTTTGTTCTTGACTGATTCCTGTCCAGATTTCTGACAGCTCTTGATGGGGGTTCGATTATTTTTATTTTTTTTAATCTTCACTGGCTGAGGATAAGTGGCTTGTAAAATGGATGTGTGTGTATTAATATCGTTTTGGATTTTTTTTTTTTTTTTAATCTATTTCTTTACTTGCTAGTAGTTGACTTGGATCTTGACTGGTTCCTTCCAACTGGAACCACAGTTAATTTTGGCTCTATAGCACTGAACCAGCACTGCCACCAGCTTAGTGTAGAAGGGGTTCACTGGGTTCTTAAATTTAATTCTTGACCAGGTTGTTATTTTAGACTTTGTTCTCAAAGTGGTTTTTGTGTGTATTTCCCGGGCAGGTGGGTCTCCTGGAGCGTCTGGGCCACATTTGTGTGCGCTTGTCCCCCATGGCCACGCCACTGCTGCTCTGCGAGCATGCCGAGAAGCTGCAGGCGGCCATGGTGTTGAAGAACCATCACAGCAAGCACGGCGAGTTGGTCAACCGGGCCATCGGCACCGCGCTGAGCCGGAATAACACTCCGGTGCCACCCAGCCTCACCGGAGCCGATGTCTTCTTCCGGGAGGTGAGAGAGGAATTATTCAGATGTTCAGAAGTGGTTTGGACTTGCTGTTTACAGTCTTATTGCACCATGTGGAGATTTATGATTACTATAAAATCCATGCTCATTTCTGTTAGCCAGTCTATAGTGTTTGCTATTGTATGTTAGCATTAAGATACCACACCTTTTTTATCATATCAATTGATTGACCAATTTGTATTTTGAAAATATGTTGTTTAATTCGAATTTGGAATAAACATATTCAGCAAACACTCTTCACCTCATTTAGAGAACTGTGGAAGTGGGTCTTCGTTCCTTCCAAACTTACACGGTAGATATAGAGTACGATGAGACTTTGGAACAGTAGTGAGTTTAAAATGTGTTTGAAGTGTGTGGGGAGGAATATTTTAGTATATGGTCGCGAGGATTTTCTCCTGTAGCAGGTGGGCCTAAACTGTATATCCCGGGGTAATTGAATATTCTCTGTGTCACAGGTTTCACAGATCTCCACCATCTTTGATTGTCTTCTGGAGGAGGAGGAGAGGAGCTTGAGAGAGAACCCGGTGGACTCAGTGCAATGGGCTGAGGTGGTTCTGACCGTCAACACCATCATCAAGGTGAGCGTCGATATCACAACTGCTCAAAATTGAGAATGGGTCGTTCCCAGACAGAATTTTGGAAATGGACGGGTAACAAAATATTTACTTGGCTGTATAAGTCACACTTGACGGGTGCTAAGGTTGCGAACATTTGTAAATTTTCACATTTTAAAATTTTTGCTGTTCAGTCTGGCCTGGTCCCTATTCGCCACAACTAGCTGGGCCACTTTAGTGAATGATCAAAAAATGTAGTTAATCAATTAGTTGTTGGTCAATTGTGCACCTTTATTCTGTTTCGACTGCTTCCAAATTTCCTCATCTGAGTGTATGTGTGGTTTTTATTTTTGCAGGACATGCTTTATGGTTCCACTCAATACAGAGAGAGCCAAGCATCCATGTACAGAGCGTCTGATCATGCCGCCCCGAACCCAGAGTACATCCCGTGGACAGGTGAGTCCGCCCAGTTGGGTCTAGCGCTTTCAAAATAATATTGAAAATGAGAACAATATGAAGATGCTGTCTTATGGGATTGATAGAACAATATTTTTTGTGAAATTGGAAAACAAATGTTTTTCACAGTTTGCTTTCTAATTGCCAATTGAACATGGAAAGAAGTTATTGATGCATTAATTAATATGCCTAGTGTTCCTAATCGTGCCACTGTTGTTCCTCCTTCCGTAGCGGTGGGGGGTCCGGGCGGAATTCGCACGGTCATCTCCCGCCAGCACGAGCTCATCTTGCGCTCCATGTACCCCCACGCTGATTCCGAACTCCGCAGCAAGTTGTGTGAGCAGCTGGTGGCGTTGTTGGACTTCTACCTGGCAGGCTATGTGGCCCAGCTCAACTCCTTGAAGAAGCAGCAGGACCAAGAGCGCTACAGCAGCCTGGAAATGGAGTACAGTCAAAGGAGATCTGAACTACTGGCACCATTATGTGAGTAGAATAAAACAGATGCTCTATGCAGTATTATGAACAGATTAATCGACTTGACGACTCTCTATCTTTCACTTATCTCTGAGGGGCCCTTCGACTAAGTTGCAAAGGGCCCCTCCTTCACCATGAGGAATCTTATCTCCAAATCTGACTGATATGTGTGGGGTTGCAGCTTTTTGCCACTAATTGTAACCTTTGTCTATTAAGAAAAGGCACATAAATAGGAATGCCACCAGTAATTTATGGAGACCTGATAGGTGTGTTACAAAGTGGGAATTCTGAGAAAGTTGATGATGTTTTGAATAAATTAAGATGGAAACTCTCCAATGTCGTGAATGCTGTCGCGCCCATTAAAGACCTCATCATCAAAAGTGGAGAACGTAAGTTGAAAAAAACTAAACTCCAAAATGAGTATTAGCTCTACAAAGGCATTGTAATTTTAACCAAGAGGTAGTCAGGGCTAGACACTTACACTTTTCTGAAATAATTAGTCGGAACTTAAAAAATACTCACACTTTGTTTGCTGTTGTTGACAAGCTCCCTCCTTGCCCCCCCCACCCGAATCAGGTGGCTTCAGAACTCCTAAAAAGATGAATGCAATGAACGTGCTTATTTTTATGAGGAAATTCAATCCATCGGGTTAAATGTAATCGGAAATCAACAAAATGATTAAATGACTGCTACATCTGAAGCCACTTGGGAAAATCTTTTAGCATGTCAGAATGTGAGACAGTTGACCAAAAGAACTGTAGAGAAAATAGTTCAGAGGCTGAAACCATTAAAAGAGCTGTCTTGACTCAAAGTCATCTGACTTTTTCATAAATATTGCAAAGTCTATGCTCGCAGATTTTCAGCAAATAATCACTTGGTAACATCAGTCAGGCAAATTTCCTTAAACTCTTAAAATCGCTGCCATTAAGACTGTGCTAAAAATAGAATGCTGGGTGCTCCCATGTTAGCAAGTGATAGACATAAAGTGCAGAAAATTCCCATTTCGCAAAGACTTCCCAGAGACCGGATTCGAACGTTCAACCTCAGAACTGCGAATAGAATGTGCTTCTTTCTGTAAAATCGGGATTCTGATTTTCTGTCATTTCTGTTTTTTTTTTTTTTTTGTTTTTTTTTCTGGCCATCTCCTGAAGCCTTAGCAAAATATGCGATGATTGTTGTTTCAGTGGAGCTGGGTCAGTACCAGTGGGTGGCGGCGCTGGCTGAGAAGTACTGCGACTTTGATATTCTGGTCCAAATGTGCGAGCTGACTGACAACCAAAGCCGCTTGCAGCACTACATGAGCAAGTTTGCAGACCAGGTAGCCCTCGGTCGCCACCTTTGTTAGCACATTTTAGCTAAACTGCTGTGTTCAGGAAAAGAAAAAAAACCACGCAAATTTACCTCGAACTGTGTGAAAAGGTTAAATAATGATTTAATTGTAGCTAATCACAATATTGGTTAATTTTTACTGATCACATCCAAGCCTGATTAACTCCAGAACTGTTCAATCAAGAAATCACTTAAACAGAACCTGTCTCGACAAAATCAAGTCAGACAAAAGAACTATCTCGGTTTAGGGATTTAGTTTTGAAAGCAGCACGCGTCTCCCCCTGGCTTGCAGAACTTTGCGGACTTCTTGTTTCGCTGGTACATGGAGAAAGGCAAGAGAGGAAAGCTTCTGTCCCAGCCGGCCGCTCAGCACCAGCAGCTGGCCGGATTCCTGCAGGCGCATCAACACCTCAGCTGGCTCCACGACATACTCGTGGACGACTACCAGACTGTACGTCCTGCCGTCCCCCTCGATGTCGAGCACGCTGTCCGTGCTTCCTTTCACGTCCCTCCCGGGTTTGCGTCCAGGCCCACAGGACCCTGTCCAAACAGGCCAACATGGAAACGCGTTACTTCACTAAGAAGAAGACTCTCCTCGCTCTCAGCAAGCTATCAGCGCTGGCGTCCGATCTTCCGCAAGGCGAGCTGGGCAAGCAAGTCGACGGTAAAACCGCAAAAAGCCACCTGAGATGTTGCCTCATATCTATCGCCTAAAATGTTTTTGTTTTTTTATCAGATTCAAAAATGAATTGCCTTTCAAATCTGTCCTCACAGGGCCAGCAAGCTGGCACACATTGACGTCGGTATTTTTCCGTTCTCTGACTGGGCGGTCAGTGCAACCGATGTCCGTCTGGCAAAACACATCCGTAGCGATCTGCAGATATTAATATACATTACGTGCCAGGGTGGCACCGACTGCCCGAGACGACAAATTCCTTGTGTGTTGTTACATACATGACCATTAAAGCTGATCTTCATCTCTCATGAGATTGATGTCGTATGACGCAACGCTGGTTAGTTGACGGACAGGGCGTCATTCAAGATTAGCTTTGAATGAAGGATGCAGCATAAAATATGCTTTCCCACAAAAAAAACATTTCTTTATTCCACCACAAAAACATTTTACCACAATAGTTTTTTTTTTCTTATAAAAGTTTTTCCACAAAAAAGATGTTTTTCATCGCTATAATTTTTTTTATAAAAAATACATTTTTCAATTGAATTGTATTTTTCTACAAAATTGACCTCATCCCAAAAATGTATCATGGCGTCGACATCCACTTACTCAAAAAAATTGCAAACGTTCCCCCCACAAATTTTTTTTTTTTTTTTAAGTCTTTCACCTCTAAAGATATTTTTTTAAAATAAATAAATAATTAGAAATCCATACAATGCCTCTCCACGCCCACAGAATAAGTTTAAGCACACCAAAAAAAAAAATCATCACACAATATTTTCAACAAGAAAAAAATCCACACAGAAATATTTTCCCCCACACACAAAAGATTTTTTTTCCTCGCTTAAAAGATTTTCCACACAAAAAATCATTCTGAGAAGTGCATTCAATTAATTCAGTGAATAAATTCTTCAGTTTTTTACCGTTTTTTTTTTTTTTTTGTTATTTTGTCCACAAAGGTTTTTTTTTTTTTTTAAGTTAGACGCACGTGTGCCATTTCCCCCCCTCCAGAAATTGCGGAGCAGGAGCGCTTCCTGCTGCACCAGCAGACGTTGCCCAGGCAACTTCTGGAGGACAAACAGCTGAACCCCGACACGATGCCGCTGCTCAGCGCTCACCAGCTGATCCAGGTAGGAGGGCACCACGTTGCTAGTTGACGTCATAGACTGGTGACAGAAAACGGGCAACACACGTCCATCCATTTTATTTACCGCTTATCCTCACGAGGGTTGCAGGGAGTTCTGGAGCCTATCCCAGCTGTCAACGGGCAGGAGGCGGGGTACACCATGAACTGGTTGCCAGCCAATTGCAGGGCTTATAGAGACAAACAGCCGCACTCACAATCCCACCTGGGCGGATATTTGTAATGTCCAATTAATGTTGCTTGTTTTTGGGATGTGGGAGGAAACCGGAGAGCCTAGAGAAAACCCACACAGGCACGGGGAGAACATGCAAACTCCACACAGGCGGGTCCGGGATTGAACCCGGGACCTCAGAACTGTGAGGCCACTTCATCTTATATCTCCACCTTATCCATGTACTAGTATCCACTTTGTCAACTTAGTTGCAGAACGATTGTTTGAGTAGTTCAATGGACAATATGGTGTCAAAGCACTATTTTGGTCTAAATCAAACTCATAAACTCACTTCAGTATACTTCCTTGACACCAATTCCTTTTTCCTGAAAAAAGATCCACAATTCACAACTTTGTTCCATGGTGCCAAAGTACTACACTTATTGCTTTGTCCCGAGCAAAAAAAAAAAAAGGGGGGGGGTAATAAGGATAATTTTCCCCCAAATTCTTCTATAGATGAACCTCGATTGGGTGGGAGTTCACTGTATATGCCAAATATGCTCACAAAAATCGTAAAAAGTCTTTTTTTTTTTTTTTGAATTGGGAAAGTTGTATCAGTCGTTTCAGTGAGAGTCACTGATGTGGTGTAGTGGTACACACGCCTGCCTTTGGTGCGGGCAGTGTGGGATCAATTCCCGCTCAATGATGGTGTCGAGATCTGCCCTGCGACTGGCTGGCGACCAGTTCAGGGTGTAGTCCGCCTTTCGCCCGAAGCTAACTGGGATAGGCGCCGGCTTTCCCGTAACCCTTGTGAGGATAAGCGGCTTGGATAATGACATGACAAGTTGTATCATTCGCGATAGTCTTCGTTCCAGCGGGGAGCTGTATGTCGACCTGTGTGCTTGTGCGCAGCTTTACATTTGCGACGACAACCGCGGGGCCAACGAGTACGACTTCAAGAAGGCGCTGGATCTCCTCCACTACATCCGCGAGGTCACTTCCTGCCCCCGTTGCGCACGGGCCCCCTTCGGATGGACACATTTGACACGTTTCCATTTTGTGCCTGTGCGTTTTCCCGTTTGAGCAGGAAGAGAACGTCGACGTCCACTTGCTCAAGTGCCAAATCCTTGGAAAGGTTCTCAGGAGAGATGGGTAAGTGGCAGCGAATTTATTTTATTTGTCATCGAAATACACGTGTAAGTGTATGTGGATATTATATGAATTAGTATTTATTGAAATTAGCACATTAAAAATATATTTCATACATTATAGCTACATAAAATATCCATACAAATGTAACTAATGTACAGTGATCATTTAGCTTTTTATGCATATTGCATAAAGAATAAATAGTGCATATATTGCTTACTTTTTTTGCACAAACATTTTTTTATATATATTTCCCGGGAAAAATCCAAGTGAACTTTTTATTTAAAAAAATTGTAAAATAAAAAATGTACATAGTATTTTTTTAAATTAACATTTTAAATTGTCGCAAAAAGTAAAAAATGAAATCTTAAACAATCAAACAAAATGTATATTAAATATTTTGTCCAATGTAAAATGTTTATACACTAAATATATTCATGAAAAATCCAAATGAAAGTATAAAGTATACAATGAATTACTTTTTTGCATATATTTTGAATGAAAATTTAGGGTTGTTATAAAAGCTTTCAGAATCCCTTTTATAGCAAAATATGGGATATCTTTAGATAGAGGATGGATACATGAATAAAATAAAATGAGACTTAGTTTGTACAAATCAGATAAGGATTTAGAATTTTTTGACACTTTTTGTAGGAAGAAAAAAAAAATTCCCACAAATTTTCCAACTGGAAATCAATGTAAATGATGACATGTGGGATAAAATGAAACCTTGTGTCTTTGATAGGAAAATACCAGGATGTTTATTATTATTAGTTTCGGACAGAATTGTGACGTTTAAATGAGGGCGGGGTTCGCTTGAGCCTTCTGAGCATCTCATTTTGATGATCACGTCGAAAGACCACCAGAACGTGGGAGTTTTGAAACATTTTCAGCTTTGTCTGAACCTCAGAAAAGCCTCACCGGGCTGCTGACGTTGAGCTCTTTTCCGTTCCTCTTCCAGTTTGTGTTCTGCCGACGGGAACGATGACCCGATTGAGGCCGCCAAGGACAGCATCTTTGTCAAGATCCTCGTCAAGCTCGCCGACGAAGGTTACACACACCATGATAATATTAGTAGTACTGTATATTTTTTATATAGTCTTTATTTCCTCGTCTCGGTTGTGAGACGTGCAAGACGTCCTTTTATTCGAAAAAAAAAAAAAAATCAACATTGTGATGCATAATAGTCATTCATTATTTTGTAATTACTGTATTGTAGTGCTATTAGTGTTTTTAAAAAAATATTGCCTTATGATATTGTCGCAACAAATATCATGACTCAATTTGATAAATTAACAAAATGATAAAAATGAAAGTTGACTAAATGTACTTTTTTTTCCTCTTAGAAAATACAAATACTGTATCCATTAAAAAAATTCAAATTTTACATTATTTTAAAATATTGATCAAAAAGACATTTATTCATATATGTATATATTTTTTAAATTGCTGGCATACAAATAAAAAACATTATGCTGTAGATAAAAATCTAAGTTGTCAAAGTTTTTTTTTTTTTAATTATTGAAAGAATTGTTTAAAAACAGACAAAAATGCATAAATATTTTTGGGTACCATTGAGACAAAAAAAAATCTTGACTCAAAAATGTTCCTAAAAAATAGATGAAACATTTTCTTAAATGACTAAATTACATTTTTACTCATGAAAAATAAATATATTTACAATTGACAATTTTTTTTTTTTTTTTAACTTCTAAATGAAATAAAATACTTGCAAATAAAGATGTGAAGAAATGACATGTGCGGGCTTTCACAAGAAATTTATGGCTACATTGTTGTTGTTCACAAATGTAAAGTACTGCAGTGTAGGGTGATCTCCTTTGTGACGTCGCAGGTGTCAGGCTGCAGACGTACCTGCCGGAGGTCAAGGAGCTGCTGGAGCTGGATGAACTGAGCGCTCTCAAGTCCAACCCATACTTTGAGTTTGTGTTGCGAGCCAATGACGAACATTACGTGCAGGCGCAGATGTGAGCGTTCGGCCCAAGATTCTTTTGGGGTTTTTTTTCCTTCCACAAAATAAATATACACACTTTCATTTGTATCTTGTGTCCTTTCTTGCTTCAACAGCGACATTTGTCAAACAGGCCAAAGTTAAGCAGTCCGACCTCCACCTTAAATTTTTCAGTCACACCTCATCACTCACTTTTCCGCTGCCTTCGTACACTTTCTGTATTATTCTAACGTAATTTCACAATAACGCTGTTCTTCTCTGGGTACTCTTTCAACTGGTATTCTATAAAATCACCTCTTTGAATATCTGTCTCGTCTGTTGTGGCAAACCAACAGTACAACAGGTCTCGGGTGTTCTGAATATGCTGCGCCGGTTCAATGTCTCCCACAGTGTCGAGCGGCTCCGTTTGACCTGCAATATGGCGCCGTGAAAACGGTGACGTCACGTGCACGAGCTCTATCGTTCCCGCAGCTCAGGCGTCTTCTCACCCGCTAGATTTCTGCTGAACAAGCTGGTCAAAAACTCCACGGCCACTTCTCGATGCTTCCACACCGTCATGTCTTTCCATTTTTCATCTTCTGTGCCAAATTTCCCCCTCACTAATCATTGCCACTTCCTAGTCCGACACACTTCCCTCTTCTACGCTTCTTTCTGTCTTTTGTCAACACCTCAAAGTATTCTTTCCATCCATCCAGCTTCCTACTGGGACACACAAGTCAACACCTTTTCATCTCTGTCCTTAATCACCCTAACCGGCTGCACATCTCTATCGCTCTGCCTGGCCAACCTGTCGAGATTCCTTTCGCGTCTAACCTGGTGTGCATGTCGTCTTATCCCTCTTGTTTGGCCTTTGCCCTACATCGCATCTCAATGTACTCGTTTCGCCTCTCCACAGTCCTCTCAGTGTCCCACTTCTTCTTCACTAACCTCTTTCCTTGTTTGGCTTCCTGTAAATTGGGGTTCCGCCACCAAGTCTCCTTCTTCCCTTTCCTCTTGCCTTCTTAATCTTCCTACCCACCACCATCCTGTGCTGTTGAGCTACACTTTGCCCTCCCCTACCTTACAGTCAGTAGCCTCCTACAGATTTCATCGCCTGAACAAAATGGAATCCACCTGCGTGCTTCTACCTCTGCTCTTGTAGGCCACCGTACGTTCCACCCTCTTCTAGAAAAAAAAGTCTTCACAACAGCCATTTCCATCATTTTTGCAAAGTCCACCACCATCTGTCCCGCCAACATCCTTTTCTTTTTTTTTTCCATATTACTTTGAAGGTCCAAACCGGAAGTGGTTGGCTCCGCTCGTGCTAGCTGCAGCTGCTCCTGCATCTCAGGGGGGTCTGGACGGAGCCGATGTCGTTTGTATAGCGGGATTGACGTCACTCAAGCGGTTCGGAAGAGACCCCGAACTCCTTCCCGAGAGGAAGTTCTGCGTGAGTGCAACTGTTTTTAAATCGCTCCCGTGGTCGTTAGCGTCGCCATTGAAGCGCATCGCCGTGTTGCCGAACGAGGTGAACGGCGAGAATGTTCCCGCCGAACGAATGAGCGTTACAAAACCCCTCACAAGACGTCAACACCGCTTCATCGCGACGTTTTATTGATTTACGAGCCAACCTACGTACGTCTAATAACGCGGCCGGCTCAGGTGTAGAATCAATAATGGATGTTGTTTCCATCGGAGCTGACAGGTTGCGGGTCACGTGACGCCGTCTGTGTAGTGGATCCACTAAGCTCAGCTCAGCCAATCGGTGGGGGGCGTGGCCTTTGCATGTACCTGGCAGGTGACGTCACCAAGGAACACATTATTATAACACTCATTATTTTCAGAGAACCGCAGTGCAAAGAAAATAACTACAACTAAAACGAAAGTGAGTGTGAATTGGTTGTCTCCATGTGTCCTGCGATTGGCCGGCGACCAGTTCAGGGTGCGCCCCGCATCCTCACGGGCCGAATTGGACACCCTGATGGTCTGGTTCTGGGCCACGGGCTGTACGTCTGGCATAAATCATTCTAACAGTGTAATCTGGGAGATTTATTGTTAAATTTACATCCGTGTCGTTGTAGTGACGCTGCACCCCGTCGCCATGGTGACCAAAAAAGTCCGAACGGAGTACATGAAGAAGTTCCGGGAGCCCAAGTGGGAGACCTTCTCCAAATGCTATGAGGACTCGCTCAAGTACCGCCTGACCCGGCGGGTTATGGAGCACTCGCATAAGCCCTGGTTCTGGGAGGGCTGGGAGGCCGGGTCCGTGCTGTCCAGCGGCTGGTCCACGCCGAGGTCCGCGCCCCGGCCCGGAAGCAACAGGGTGGCGCCGTCGCCCGCCGCGGACGAGCCGAGGGCCAGTCCCGATGCCAGGCCGCCGTCGGACCGGGGGGAGGAGGAGGCGGCAACCGAAGTGGCTGAGGTCGATCCTGCAGAACCAGAAGGTGATAAAACTGGTAAGGGGGGTTATGGCAAATAATTGGGAATTGTGGGTAATATACTGGGATGCCATCATATTCAAGCATAAGTGTTATTTTTATGGAATGCAATCAACAAACGTAGAAAATGATTATTTGTTATTCTTTATGGGTACATCTCTTACGATGAAAGTTTTCAAATGCTAGGCCATAATATGAATATTTCATAGCAGTCCAATGCAAATGTAATTTTCACCTGTCGGTAAATGGTGGTGGCCCGCTGAAAACCATTTTTTTCCCCCCATACAAAGTGTGGAAAAATTCCTTGTGACTTGCCTCTGCTCACTGAACCTGACTTGGACCTTTTGATCGTGTGATGCTCCCGTTTTTCTCTAAAAATGTTGAGGTTCCTGCGGCTCATTGTTGCCATGCCAACCACGACGGCGGCGCTTCTGCGTTTCCACATTCTGCACAGCACAATGTGAATTATTTGGCGTGTGACTGAAGGAGCATCAGTTAATTCATTAATTAATTGATTGGTTGGTTGGTTTTGGGGCGGCACGGTAAATCAGCTGGTAAAGCGTTCGCCTCACAGTTCTGAGGTCCCGGGTTCAATCCCAGACCCGCCTGTGTGGAGTTTGCATGTTTTCCCCGTGCCTGTGTGGGTTTTCTCCAGGCTCTCCAGTTTCCTCCCACATCCCCAAAACATGCAACATTAATTGGACACTCTAAATTGCCCATAGGTGCGATTGTGAGTGCGGCTGTTTGTCTCGATGTGCCCCGCGATTGGACGGTAACCAGTTTAGGGTGTACCCCGCCTCCTGCCCATGGACAGCTGGGATAGGCTCCGGCACGCCCCGCGACCCTCGTGAGGATAAGCGGCAAAGAAAATGGATGGATGAATGAATTTTTGATGTGCCATAGAATGTGCCCGGACGGCAAACGTCACCTCTTCTCCTGTAAACATCAACGGCGCCACTGACGAGTTGGACACTGACGGCGGTCCGCAGGACTCGCCGGACTCCAACGGGGATCCCGGCCAGCCCGCGCCCACACAGAAGCGGCGGCGCCGCCGCCTTCCCCGCTCGAAGCAGAGTGTTCAAGACGCCGATGGCAAACCTCAGCGGGCCAAGAGCCAACCGCCGTCAGGAGGTAGCACGGACGACCCGTGGACCCGCTGCAACGACGCACATTCCAGGAAAGCCACGACGCCCGCCAACGTGAGTGCTCGGCTGCGCTAATGCTAAGCAGTTAGCGTTCAATCAGCGTGATTGAATGATCCAATTGAACAAACCCTTACAGAGCGAGCGCTGCAACGCGTGCGTCCAGACCACAACGCGTCCCCCCGACAAGCGCTCGGCCGCCTCGGATCGTCGACGCGCTCGGTCGGCGGACCTGGACAAGCTGAGGGAGTCGCCGCGGAGTCAGGTGACGGCGGCGGACGAGCGCTGGGTGACGGAGTACATGCGCTGCTTCTCCGCGCGGCTCAGGTAGAGCAGGCCACGCCTCTGAAAAAAAAAATTAAAAATACTGTCAATTGGAGGTCATGTGTTTGGATGGAACTGTCTGAGCAGGAACTTGTCTTTTTCAAAAAGTCTGAAGCACATTCGTACTCCAGTTTCCTCCCACATCCCCAAAACAGACACGTGGTGGGTTAATTGAAGACTCGAAATTGCCCAAAGGTGTGATTGCGACTGTTGTTTGTCTCTATGTGCCCTGTGATTGGCTGGCAACTAGTTTCAGGGTGTACCTCGCCTCCTGCCCCTTGACAACTGGGATAGGCTCAAGTACTCCCGCGACCCTTGTGAGGATAAGCGGCTCAGAAAATTGATTTAATTTTTATTACTGTGCTAATTTTTAGAGGGAAATTCAATAAAAATCAGTTTAAAAATAGCCACATACTGTAGGTATTAAAGATAACCAATTTGGTATTAGTTATTAATAAAAGGATTATCACTATATAGATTTACTGCATTTATTTATTATTAAGAGGAAATTTTATTCACACAAAGTCCCTGAATAACATTTAAAAAGAACATGGGAAGAATTTAAAAATATATATTTTTGTATTGTACAATTTAAAATCAAGAGCAATAAATAATTGACATATATATTACAATGGTTTTAAAAAAAGATATTGTACTCCTGATTCTATGATGGAAATTTAAATTAGTATATCTTTTTTTTTTGTGTGTGCAAATTTTAATCCCTGAAGTGAAAATTGTGTGCGCACTGATGCTGCCGTCCAAACTATGCAAACACACCTCGAATATGCTGGACTCATTTATGAATCATGATTGTGTGACGAGACTACTGTATTGTACTATTTATGCACTGCATATTTAATGTTTTAGATGTGAACTTACAAGGTCACGTTGGTAAAAAGCTTTTAACTGAAAGTACTGCGAATGATCACTTCATGTAAATGTAAAGAATGTTTCTAACAACACATGAAATATTTAAAAAAAAAAAAAAAATTGCATGTCCATTTGGACAGTTTGTACTCGTGGTGAGCGCGAATGTGGCACCAATAACCGAACAGGGAATACACCCCCCACACTCATGTTTACAGTATTTTGACACTGCGTCACTTGACTTTTGATGTTATTACAAAGTTGTGAATAAAACATTTCAACAAATCCACCATTTGCTTTATTAAAACACATTCAATAGCATCCATTTCAAAAGTTCATACATCCAACAGGTGGAAAAATAAAAATGCGCTTACCAACAGTGTTAACAATAAGCTTACTTTTATAGTCCAAACATTCTCTGCAAAAAAGAGAATGAATTAAAAAAAAAAAAAAGAAGAAAAATTCACGGCAGTCCCGCCGCCAGGATGCTGCCGACCAGGGTGCGATCCTTTAGAGCGTTTTCCACCGCCTGCTCTTCGATTTTCAGGAACACCTGCAACCACACGCAGGAAGTCAACCACCGTAATACCCGACCTCCAGAGCGCACCTGGTTATAAACCTCACCTGGTACATTTGAAAAAGGAAATACCATTTGGTACATACTGTACGTACGCCGCAGCCGACAAGTGCCCACATTGAAACACGAGATATTAAAGAAAGACACACAGAGAGTTTAACGCTAGCACCGCCGCACTAACGCTAGTGTTAAACGCTAGAGACTGGTGGAATATATGTGCCGAGGAAGTGATTTTTTTTTTACCTGTCCGACCCTGCCGTGTCTCAGTGATTTTTATAACCTGTTTTTTTTTTTTTTTTTTTTAAATCAACTTTGTTAGCTCAGCGTTAGCGGCCCTGTTAGCACTGTGCTAGCGTGTTACTGCTGTGTCTCAGTGATTTTCTATAACTGTGTGTATGTGTATATATATATATATATATATATATATATATATATAGACTGGACGACGACAGCCAAGGTAATCAGAGAGACAGGCAGGAGAGAACTTGGTGTGTCTTTTGGTAGGAAAGGGGAGAAGGAGACTTGGTGGTGGAACCCCAAAATACAGGAAGTCATTCAATGAAAGAGATTAGCGAAGAAGAAGTGGGACACAGAGAGGACTGAGGAGAGGCGAAAGGAGTACATCGAGATGCGACGGAGGGCAAACGTAGGGTTGGCAAAGGCTAAACAAGAGGCATATGAAGACATGTACACCAGGTTGGACACGAAAGAAGGAGAAAAGGATCTCTACAGGTTGGCCAGACAGAGGGATAGAGATGGGAAGGATGTGCAGCAGGTTAGGGTGATTAAGGATAGAGATGGAAATGTGTTGACTGGTGCCGGTAGTGTGCTAAATAGATGGAAAGAATACTTTGAGAAGTTGATGAATGAAGAAAATGAGAGAGAAGGAAGAGTTGAAGAGGCAAGAGTGAAGGACCAGGAAGTGGAAATGATTACTAAGGGGGAAGTCAGAAAGGCACTACAAAGGATGAAAACTGGAAAGGCAGTTGGTCCTGATGACATACCGGTAGAGGTATGGAAGCAATTTGGAGAGATGGCTGTGGAGTTTTTGACCAACTTATTCAACAGAATACTAGCGGGCGAAAAGATGCCTGAAGAATGGCGGAAAAGTTTTCTAGTTCCCATTTTTAAGAACAAAGGGGATGTTCAGAGCTGTGGGAACTATAGAGGAATAAAGTTGATGAGCCACACAATGAAGTTATGGGAAAGAGTAGTGGAGGCTAGACTCAGGACAGAAGTAAGTATCTGCGAGCAACAGTATGGTTTCATGCCTAGAAAGAGTACCACAGATGCATTATTTGCCTTGAGGATGCTCGTGGAAAAGTACAGAGAAGGTCAGAAGGAGCTACATTGTGTCTTTGCGGATCTAGAGAAAGCCTATGACAGAGTACCAAGAGAGGAACTGTGGTACTGCGTGCGTAAGTCTGGTGTGGCAGAGAAGTATGTTAAAATAGTACAGGACATGTATGATGGCAGGAGAACAATGGTGAGGTGTGCCTTAGGTGTGACAGAGGAATTTAAGGTGGAGGTGGGACTGCATCAGGGATCAGCTCTGAGCCCCTTCCTGTTTGCAGTGGTAATGGATAGGCTGACAGATGAGGTTAGACTGGAATCCCCCTTGGACCATGATGTTCGCAGATGATATTGTGATATGCAGTGAAAGCAGTGAGCAGGCGGAGGAACAATTCGAAAGATGGAGGCACGCACTGGAAAGGAGAGGAATGAAGATTAGCCGAAGTAAAACAGAATATATGTGCGTTACCGAGAAAAGTGGAGGGGGAAGAGTGAGGCTACAGGGAGAAGAGATAGCGAGGGTGGACGACTTCAAATACTTGGGGTCAACAATACAGAGCAATGGAGAGTGTGGTCAGGAAGTGAATAAACTGGTCCAAGCAGGTTGGAACAGCTGGCGGAAGGTGTCTGGTGTGTTATGTGACAGAAGAGTATCCGCCATGATGAAGGGCAAAGTTTACAAAACAGTGGTGAGGCCGGCCATGATGTACGGATTTGAGACGGTGGCCCTGAAGAAACAACAGGAAGCAGAACTGGAGTTGGCAGAAATGAAGATGTTGAGGTTCTCGCTCGGAGTGAGCAGGTTGGATAGGATTAGAAATGAGCTCATTAGAGGGACAGCCAAAGTTGGAGGTTTTGGAGACAAGATTCAAGAGAGTAGACTTCGATGGTTTTGAAATGTTCAGAGGTGAGAGTGAGTATATTGGTAGAAGTGTGCTGAGGATGGAGCTGCCAGGCAAAAGAGCGAGAGGAAGACCAAAGAAAAGGTTGATGGATGTTGTGAGGGAAGACATGAGGGCAGTTGGGGTTAGAGAGGAAGATGCAGAAGATAGGCTAAGATGGCAAAAGATGACACGCTGTGGCGACCCCTAACGGGACAAGCCGAAAGGAAAAGTATATTTTATATATATATATATATATATATAATATATATATATATATATATATATTTTTTTTTTAATCGACCGTTAGCACTGGGTTAGCGTTTAACGCTAACGCTAACGTTAGCGGCCCTGTTAGCGCTGCGCTAGCGTGTTACTACTGTGTCTCAGTGATTTTTATAACTAATGACTGACTGACTCCGCCCACCCAGCGCTGCGAGCACAGGCGGCTGTGAACCTCGTGGAGCTAAAAACAGCAACAAGCGGAAACAAAGAAAATACATATATATATATATAATATATATATATATCTTTAAAATCAACCCTGTTAGCGCTGCGCTACCGTGTTACTGCTGTGTCTCTGATTTTTATAACCAGTATATACACACACACACATATATATACATATATATATATATATATATATATATATATATATATATATATATATATATATATATATATATATATATATATATATATATATATATATATATTAATCAACCCTGTTAGCGCTAACGTTAGCGTTTACTGCCCATTTAGCGCTGCGCTTGCGTGTTACTGCTGTGTCTGATTTTTATAACCAGTATTTTTTTTTTATTTAATTAAATCGACCTTGTTAGCGTGGCGTTTGGGTTTAACGACAACATTAGCAGCCCTGTTAGCACTGCGCTAGTGTGTTACTGCCGTGTCTCAGTGATTTTTATAACAAGTATTTTTTCCAATCGACCCTGTTAGCGTTTAACACTAACGTTGGCGTTAAACGATAAAGCGTTAAAAAAAAATACTGGTTATAAAAATCACTGAGATACTGCAATAACATGCTACCGCGGCGCTAACAGGGCCACCAACATTAGCATTAAACGCTAACACCGTGGTAACGGCCAATGTAAAATAAATCACAGACACGACAAAACACGCTAGCGCAGCGCCTACAGGGCAGGACCGGGGAAAATCACTTCCTCGGCACATATATTCCACCGGTCTCACGCTTACTCATTCTGCTCGAGTGCCCCCCCTCACGGCCGTTAGGAAAAAAAAATTTGCACAAATTAGCTGCATCACCGCATAAACCGCAGGGTTGAAAGCGTGTGAAAAAAGAAAATTACGGTAAATGCACAGGAAGTGAGGGCGACGACCGACAGGAAGTCAACCTGACCGACACAAAGTGAGTTAGACACGCGTTGCTCGTAGTTTTACCAACAGGTTAACATGGAACTCGTGGCTATGCCGAAAAACGATAACCGTATTTTCCTGACGACAAACAGCTACTTTTTTTTTTTTTTTTTAAGGCACTGTGAACCCTCAAAGCAGAATGTAGCCCGAGACGCATGAACACAAAATATATATTTTTTACTCCATTTCCATTCCCAATTTCGTTGTTGGCACGTTACCTTGGTGAGTCGAGCTTCTTTGGCCTTCTTGAGCCCGAAGACCCCCCGACTCTCCAGGAGCGAGCACAGCGACAAACATTCCGACTGACTGACTCCGCCCACCCGGCGCTGCGAGCACAGGCGGCTGTGAACCTCGTGGAGCTAAAAACAGCAACAACCGGAAACAAACAAAAATCAAATCATCCTTCCCCATTCAAATGAATAGATATTCAATTTATCTGTTCTGGACAGCGCAAAACCGACAATTTGGCCCGGCGGCGGTTCTCTTACCTTCCCGAGGAGCACCTCCTTGCTCTTGCCGTCGCGCACCAGCATGAGCAGACAGCACACCAGAAGTTTCTGCTGGAGCGGGAAACTTTCCCCGCCGTCGCCCGCCCCCGACGCCATGCGGTCGCCGTAGACCTCGGACAGGACGCGCGCCACCTGGGGGACGCCGGCCACCATGCTCGACTCTGAAATCGCGGGAACAAAAACACCACACGCTACTTAAAAGACAACGCACGACGTCAACAATATCGAAGATGAAATTGCAAATAAGGAACACACCACAAACTGAACATGAAGACAAAACCAGAATCTCAAGCACAAGATACAAAGCAAGGACCGATATCAGCCAATTATTTGGTCGGGCCCAAGTGTAAAGTGACGCGGTGACGACTTCAATCGCCATGGCGACTCTGACCTGTAGCCGTGTGATGGTCCGCCTTCTTCCTGTGTTCAGATTCGACCATCTCCACCGCTCGCCTGCCAAAAACACAAAAAATGAAATCAAGCGACCGCTGAACTGACCAATCGGTTCCGAGTGTCCGCGAGGACGAACCTGCAGATGTCCAAAGCCTTCCTGGCGTCTCCCGACACGGCGGAAACTTTACGAGCGCAAAACTGCACGGCCGCTGCGTCCAAAATACCCCCTGCACAAGCCTGACAACAAGGAAAAGAAAAAAAACAACGAGATTTTCTATAGGTTACACATGGCGGATCAACGAGTAGGACCATTGGCCTCACACTTCTGAAGACCGGGGTTCAAACAGGTTCCCGCCTGTGTGGAGTTTACATGTTCTCTCCGTGCCTGGTTGGGTTTTTGTCCAGGCACGCCGGTTTCCTCCCACATCCCAAAAACATGCAACATTAATTTGACACTCTAAATTGCCCATAGGTGTGATTGTGAGTGTGGCTGCCCTGCAATTGGCTGGCCACCAGTTCACGGTGTACCCCGCCTCCTGCCCGTAAACAGCTGGGATAGGCTTCGGCACTCCTCGCGACCCTAGTGAGGATAAGCGACAAAGAAAATGGATCCCCAAAACATGCATTGTAGATTAAATCGGAAGAGTCTATATTGCCTGTACGTGTGTTTGCTAGTGTGAACGCTCGTTTGTTTATATGTGCTTGGCGATAGGCTAGCGTCCATTTCAGAGTATACCCTGCCTCCTGCCCGAATAGCTAGGATAAGCGCCAGTACCACAGAGACCCTCGTGAGGATAAGCGCCAAAGAAAATGCATGGATGGATCCCCAAAACATGCATTGTAGAGTCTAAATTGCCTGTAGGTGTGTTTGCTAGTGTGAACGGTTGTTTATGTGTGGTTGGCGACCAGTTCCGGGTGTGCCCCGCCTGATTATAGCTAGGATAGGCTCCAGCGCCACCGCAACCCTCGTGAGGCTAAGCGGCAAAGAAAAAGGATGGATAGATCCCCAAAACATGCGTTGTAGATTAATCGGAAGAGTCTAAATTGCTCGTAGGTGTGTTTGCTAGTGTGAGCGATTGTTTGTTTTTATGTGCTCGGCGATTGGCTGGTGACCAGTTCCGGGTGTACCCTGCCTCCCGCCCGAATATAGCCGCGATAGGCTCTAGCACCACCGCGACCCTTGTGAGGATAAGCGCCGTGGAAAATGGATGAAAGATTACGCTCGCGCGCAAACACGCAGTATACGTGCGGCGTCAGCATGCGTCGCACGCGGTACCTGCGCGAGTCGGTCTTGCACGATGGCGCCGAGCTGCTCTCTGCTGTACGGCGGGAAGTTGAGCAGCAGGGGGCGACACTGAGCCCTGGCCTGCAGGCGGGGCAGGATGCGGTCCGTCAAGTCCAAAGCGTTGGCGATTCCTACGCAGGCAAAAGCGCACCCAAACACAAACAGAGGGGACAGTTTTCAAGCGGACTTTGTTCCTAAAAAGACACTTTGCTGTAGAATTTAGCATTTAGAAGCTCTAAATTGTCATTTTGACACAGTTGGCAAATCATCATGAAGATGACGAAGATAATGATGATGAAGACGGTGGTGGCATTCGTACCGACGAGACAGAGTCTGGACTTGGGCAGGTGCGGCCACTCAAAGATGGTGTACAGGACGTCCTGGGCTTTGCTGTCCAGCTGGTCCAACTCGTCCAGAACCAACAATCTAAAAACCGACATTTTGGACATCAGACGAAGGCTGTGCAAGATCCACAAATTCGACTTTTTGCCTTTTTTTTTTTTTTTTTGAAACAATCCCAGGTAATTACTGCTTTACTACTGCTAACAGTAACAATTACCGCTAACAGTTTCAATGACTTGCAGGTTTTCGTATTTCGCGGTCTTTCCACGGTCGGTACCGTAGCGTGTACTCACAAAGCGGGTCCGGGCCCGGTCAGGTGCCTCTGCAGACCTTTGCGACCGTCGGGCACTCTCAGCCTGTTGGCCAAAAGTGGGAAAATGCCGCGAGAGCTGCGCAGGCTCATGCAGTTCACCACCAGCGTCTGCACCTGCGACAACTCCTCCTAAACCAGAGGAAGACGTCAAGTTAACACTGACAGTAGGTGGCGCTAGAGTATTATTGTGTGTGTGTTTTTCTTTTAAATGTATGCACTAATTTTACCTTCATGTCGCGCAGGACACAGTTGAGACAGGCCGTCTTTCCGGTCCCGGGAGCCCCGGAGATGTAGAGGCTGCCGGGCCGCCGCCGCACGGCGTTCTCCTCCAGGAAGGTCCGAATGGCGGCGCGCTCCGCTTCTCGGGACAGGAGGCGCTCGGGCACGGCCGTGTGCAGCGCCTGCTTGACGCTCGCCGAGCTGCCCTCTACATAAACAAACAAATAACTCTTATTATGACAGCGAAAGGGGTTCTTTTTTAGGTGTGATCCCCCCCCCCCCCCATATCATATTTCATTTATTGGAAGACAAATTTAGGCGACTTTCTGCAA
This sequence comes from Syngnathoides biaculeatus, assembly GCF_019802595.1. NCBI lineage: Eukaryota > Metazoa > Chordata > Actinopteri > Syngnathiformes > Syngnathidae > Syngnathoides > Syngnathoides biaculeatus. The sequence goes on along the minus strand of NC_084648.1, from coordinate 9,543,014 downwards.
CGGAGTTCAAATTTGGTCAAATGAACAAAGAATTCCGACAACTTCCGGTTAGTCTTGAATTCAAACTAAACGTTCACAAACCAAAACTTACTCTGGGCAACGTGTCGGCACAGCGCCGCCGCCGAGTCGCCGTCGGGGCTCGGCCGGGCCGGGCTTCCGGATTCCCGTCGCCTCGGCGACGAGGCGGCGGCGGGAGAAGACTGCGCCGGGTTGCGACGATCCGGGACGGGAGAGTTTTCGTCAAAGGCCAAACGCCGTGGCGATGACTTCGCCATCCGCGCCGACGCTTTGCTCTGCTTCGGAGGAGACGCCGAGAGAGCGGCGTCCATGTTGAGGGCGTTCTCGGGACCTTTGTAAAAGGGGGGGGGGGGGGAGAGACATATTTTCATACCAAACTTATTATTACACATTAACTCTGAAAGGAAATAGAGAACGAATTATTAATTTTATTGAACCTATGGTGATGTATTGTAAAAATACACATCTTCCCCCAACTCTGCGGGAGCCGTGCAACAATATTTCGCCTTAAAGACTGAAAGTTACATTTTTTTTTTAATAGAAAATTAGTAAAAATGAACAATTTTACCCAAAGAGGAATCACTTATTTCAATATCCATCCATCCATCCATCCATTTTCTTTGCCACTTATCCTCACGAGGGTCGCGGAGAGTGCTGGAGCCTATCCCAGCTTTAAACGGGCAGGAGGCAGGGTACACCCTGAACTGGTCGCCAGCCAATCGGAGGGCACATGGAGACAAACACCCACACTGACAGTCACACCTAGGGGCAATTTAGAGTGTCCACTTAATGTTGCATGTTTTTGGAATGTGGGAGGAAACGGGAGTGCCCGGAGGAAACCCACGCGAGCACCGGGAGAACATGCAAAGTCCACACAGATGTGTCCGGGATCGAACCCCGGACCTCAGAACTGTGAGGCCAACGCTTTACCAGCAACTTCACCGTGTTGCTTATTCCAATAATAATCAGTAAGAATATATATGTCTGTAGGGGTGGATGCAACGCAATGTTAGATTTTTTTTTCTTAAAGTCATGTTTTCTCAAAAATAAAAATAAAATTGAAATTTTATTTGAATCTAGGGATGGGTACCACTAAGATTTTACCAACAATGTTAAGGATATTTCTCTTTAACTGTATTCTTATTGGTATTTTTTAAAAATAACTATCACCACCATTTTTTAAAAATTAATTATTCTTGGCTTGTAACTACAACACCATAATTTTGACCATTTGAGGGCAGCGCGGTGGTCTCAGCTGGTAAAGCGTTGGGTTCAGATTCCTGAGGTCGTGGGTTCAATCCCGGCCCTCCCTGTGTGGAGTTTGCATGTTCTCCCCGTGCCTACCTGGGTTTTCTCCGGGCATTCCGGTTTCCTCCCACATCCCAAGAACATGCAACATTAATCGGACACTCTAAATTGCCCATAGGTGCGATTGTGAGTGCGTCTGTTTGTCTCGATGTGCCCCGCGATTGGACGGTAACCAGTTTAGGGTGTACCCCGCCTCCTGCCCATGGACAGCTAGGATAGGCTCCGGCACGCCCCGCGACCCTCGTGAGGATAAGCGCCAAAGAAAATAGATGGATGACCATTTTAGGGGGCCGGGTGTGGGTTTTGAAGCGGACTCACCCGTGCGTTTCCGCGGGCTGAGGGGAAGCCTCGGAAGTGGCGCCGCATCTGCTCCCCCTGGCGACTGCGGTAATAAGCGGTCCGGGTTCGTCTTGACGGGCTCAGAATTCTCAGACAAGATTCTTTTGGGCTTGGGCGCCACCCTGGCGGATTTGCGCCTGGGGAAGGGCAGGGTGGTCTGCGTGAGACCTTGTGAGCGAGTGCTCGGCATCTCCGAAGCCTGAACAGGAAGTTGAAATACACTTTAAAACATGTATTAAAAAAAAAAAAAATTATGTGCGTGGGGGGTGGGAACCAACTCACAACAAGAGTTATGATCAATCTTAAACAGTTTTAAGTAGATTAAAATTACGCTAGGACTGCTTTTCAAAATGAGATCTGGTCAGGCTAAGAATTAGTTTTAAAAGCGTCTGATTGGTTTTACACCAACCTTTGGTTTCAATCAGATTTAGGTTGAGTTTTAATTGAGTTTGGATTGGGATTAGACAAGAGTTCAAATGTATTTCAATCAGGTTCAGACCATTGATTGAATCAGATTCGGGCTGCGTTTAAAATTTGATTGAATCTACGTTTCAAATGAGTTTTGGTCAGGTTCAGAAAAGGCTTCAAATGAGATTAAATCCGGATTAGGCAGAGTTCCCGAAGAGTGATTAACTGCATTTAAAACGACTTTCAATCAGATTTTGATTGAGTTAACGTGAATCTCAGTGGCCTTTGGATATTTTATTTTTCACCATGAACCTTTTGTTTGGTTTTCTTGGGATAACAAAGTTAGACACATTTTACAATTCATTTTTTTTTTTAAAAATGGACCAGTTTTTACCTTTTATAATTAAATATAGTTTTAGAGCTTTATGTGGTGAAATCGTGCTCACTGGTGAATAATTAAAACGGTATTTCAAACAATGTCATTTTATACTCTCCAGATATTAAATGTTGACATGCATGCTTGGGCAAAACCATTTCGGTTCTAGTTGAAGTTTCATTCATGCGGATTTCCGGTACACAAAAATCATCACTTCTTTACTACAACATGTTGCACGACGGATTCGAACTCGTTTTACAATCTAAAAGGGAATCAATTTACATTCGCTTAGTACACAAAAGGAAAGAATCAAGGAGGAGCAAGTTAAATATTACATTGGACATGGATTTCATTAAATACTTAATATGCAGTGTAGTATTTTACGGCATAACTTTGACGGAGTTGACATTAGATTTGTGGTTACTTAAAAAAATATAACAAACGAATGAACAAAAGAGGAAGGCCCGAAATAAATTTTGTCTTGGCGACAAACAAATGGATGGATTTCCTTGACGTGATCGACAAACACACAAATGTGCTGCTGGTAATTTAAAGTGTTTGTAAGATTACCTTTGAGTGTGCGACGTTAGAGGAAAAAAGTTTCTTGGTCGTTCGGCGATCTGCTGCTCTTCCCTTCTCACGCAATCTGCAAATGCGAATTTTAGCGCCAAATATTATCTGCTCCAGCAGCTGTTTCCGGCCAGCCGTTCACTGATTGGTCCTACGCGGTTGGGGAGTGGGCCGTGCTGCGTGCTGATTGGACAAGCCCTCTAAACCGGATCATGCGTTACGCAATGACGCTCCCAGGCATGGCGGGAGATTCGACGCCAGTTCGTTTTGGCGGAATATAATTTTTCTGACGCGTGTCTCTCGTTTTGGGTTCAAATGATCGTTTCTCCCCCATCTTTCTCTCGTTTTAGCTATTAAGGATTACCGAATGAAGCTTTTTTTTCCCCCCAAGACTAAGCTTTCCATTATTACTCTACAAAATAGTTCAAGTCAGGGTGTATGTGCACTCAAAACCCTTTTTCAGCCTATGTCGCCTTTTATTTTTTTTCAGTCTGACACGTCTTCACTGGTAGTAATCAGTGAAAAGAAAACGCCATAATTCCATTTTGGGGGAACCACCCATGTAATCTCTTCGAGTCATTTGTGGTCCGTGCTTGTGTTCCTAACTCCAATAGGAAATGTGTTTTTAATAAATTTCCTGCAGTGTTTATAAAAGATGGTATATTTTGATTGATTTCATGTCTTAATTCTTACTGAAAAATATTTTTTCTTTATATTGACTTGGATATGTGCACGTCTGTCTCTCCCAGTACTGATGGATTATCTTTTTTTTTTTCTTCAAAATTTTAATACTGGAAAAAAATTTGAATTTGCCATAACCATCCATCCAATTTGACTCCATCCATCCATTTTCTTTTGCCGCTTATCCTAACAAGGTTTGCGGTTTCAATATAACTAGTTTAAAAATACAATGTACTGCAACATTTTAAAAGTTACTGATTTCAAATGTGGGATTTTGTTTCATATTTTCAATGTAAATTTTCTATTATCAAGGATTCTTTCGTATGGATGGGGAGCCATGTCCAACTGCCAAAGTATCACCCATGGAATTGCCCCAAAATGGCTGACTTCCTGTTTCATTTTGGACATCGGTCCTTCCACGTTTTTCACGCATCTGGTTACGTTTGCCATGTTTACCCAATTTCAGGCCAGTTGTTGACACCGGTGGGGGTGCTTGATTATTTCTGACTTTCTAAAAGGAGCAATCATGAATAAACTTGCTCAAAACCGCCACCTCAAATCAAAATGGCAGCGTCCCAGTTCAATTCCAGACGTGAGTCCGTGTGACTTTTGGGTGTGTCCCGTTATGAGAGATTTGTCTATCTAATTTCATGTTGATCAGTGAAGCTTGTGTTGGGAAGGGGCAGATTTCCTTTGAATACATTTTCAAGGCGCCACTCAAGCGTAGCTGCAGTGAAAATGGACTCTTCAAACCAAAACGGCCAACGACCCCCTAAAAATAAGAATGAAAAAAAAATGCACTCCTGAGGTCCGCTTTACCCCAACAGGAATATATTTATTCAAAACACTTTCAAGTGATAAAAAGATGGCTGATTAACAGGAAACGTGAGGGTGCTAACGTGACACCAGTGTGACCTGATGATGACGACATCAGTGCGCGCCGCTCCTCATTAGAACTTTCCTATATTACACTCTGTACAGCACAAAAATAGATCAATGGTAACTGGGATTATCATATTCTACGGTGTAAATATACATTTGCAAATAGAATCAGATTTTTTTTGGGGGGGGAGTAGCACAGGTACCGTTATGGGACGAGACGCGTGTAAGGCAACCAACTAGCAGCATGTGGCGCTGCATCTGTCTTTATCTTGTGGATTCACAGATGAATCTTCAGGTTTTTTTTTTTTTTTTTTAGTGTTTCTCTCTCTCAAGCTTTTTTATTATTAAAAGTGACATAAAAAGACACTCCCCACTACGTACTTAATTTCTCTCTCTGGCACTTTAGTGTTTTTTTTTTTGTTTGTTTTTTCACTTTTTTGGTTAGCTGCTAGCAACTACGACCTGTACAAATTCTTGCATAGTAAAAGCAGCTGATGGTCACTTCCTGGCTGATGGACGCCAGCTCCCCTCCGAAACGATCCCTTTACAGTCAGCCCAATAAACGCTGTCATTCAAAAGCGAGGCGCTGGCTCTGATGTTATTACACATTAATTATACGGTTGTTACAGTTATTACATGACCTGATCCCGCAAGTGCAAAAATGGGCGTCATGCATGTCTGCTGGCCGTTGTGCAACGCGAAAATAGGAATACAATCACCCTCCCCATTAAGAATAGCAGAAGACTGGGGGCTTAAAACGGGAATTACCCTCCTCCCCCAAAACAAAATAATATCATAAACACCATTCGGAATGTGAAGCTCAACAAGCAGATGAGGCGTCTATCAAACAACTTTTGGACTGGGTTCATCATTAAGCTCCACCAACCTTTGGCACACAGATGTAGCCGTTCCAAGCGCACCCTGGAGCGATTTAAAAAAAAAAAAATAGAAAGAAGGAAAAACAGCCCACATTCGTGCATGATCATGTGTGTGTGCATGTCCCACCAATGATCAATGCTGGCACCTGACGAAAAAAAAAAAGTGTATAAAAAGAAGGAATGTGCAGTTACGGACGCTTGGGAGGGGGTCCTCAAAACATTTGAGAAAAACGTCAAAAAGTTTCATGAGGCATCGTTTCTTCTTGACAAGTCCACATGGTTAGTGTTTGTGTGTATGTTTGTTTGTGTGTGTGTGTGTGTGTGTCCTATTCCCCCGCCAGACCAGATGCTATTGACTGATGATTTCAAGTCCTGAGTTTTGTGGGATGTTCACCTTCCCACCGGAGGCGCAGGGGGAGCTCCGCGCAGAATGCCTGAATAAATAAACAATAAAAAGACAAATCACACCGATGGACAGACTATAAACACACATTCCGTTTGAAAAAGGTTGGAGGGTTCATCACTAATACACTATTGTAGTATTCCTTGAATGTTATTTAGCTTCGATCAAATAATAGTTTTAGTTTTGTTCTGCTTCTTTTCATCTGACAACAGATATGGATGCCTCTCGCCCGGCTGTGACTCGTCTCTCCAGCTGTATCGCACTCAGCACACCAATTGGCTACAAACAGCATGTTATCAAACTATACAGTACTACAGCAACTCAATTAATACAATACCATTAATCTTTGATGACTAACAACTGGAATTGTCCCAAGATATACATCCATCCATCCATCTATTTTCTGATCCACTGATCCTCATAAGGGTTGCGGGAGTGCCGGAGCTGATCCCAGCTATCATCTGGCAGGAGGCGGGATATACACTGAACTGGTTGCCAGCCAATCGCAAGGTCACGGGCATTCAATGTTGGTTTTTGACCTTGCCACTGACATGAGCAATTTCTCCAGATTTTCTGAACTTTTTGACACTATGGACTGTCGAGGACGAAATCCCTGAATTCCTTAGAATTGTATATTGAGGAACATTGGCCTTAAATCGTTTGACTATTTTCTCATGCACTTGCTCACAAAGAAGTAAACCTTGCCCCATTTTTGCTTTTATACCCCATCAGGGGACCCACCTTTTCCCACTTAGGCTGTTCACCGATGGGATTTTCCCAAAAGTCACCATTCTTGTTTCTGATGTTACGGAAAGGAAACGAAAGGAAAAACGGCTACCAGAAATGACCAAAATCTTCTTCCATCTTTTTCTTTCGGCTTGTCCCGTACGGGGTCGCCACAGCGTGTCATCTTTTTCCATCTAAGCCTACCTCGTGCATCTTCCTCTCCAACACCCACTGTCCTCATGTCCTCCCTCACAACATCCATCAACCTTTTCTTTGGTCTTCCTCTCGCTCTTTTGCCTGGCAGCTCCATCCTTACCACCCTTCTACCAATATACTCACTCCCCCGCCTCTGAACATGTCCAAACATCGTAGTCTGCTTTTTCTAACCTTGTCTCCAAAACATCCAACTTTGGCTTCCCTCTGATGAACTCATTTCTAATCCTATCTAACCTGTTCACTCCAAGCGAGAACCTCAGCATCTTCATTTCTGCTACCTCCAGTTCTGCTTGCTGTTGTTTCTTCAGTGCCACCCTCTCTAATCCGTACATCATGGTCGGCCTCACCACTGTTTTATAAACTTTGCCCTGCATCCTAGCGGAGACTCTTCTGTCACAAAGGAAATTATCAAAATATGCTGAGGAAACTGCACTTTGGTGTCCTGGCAACACACCTGAGTTGGAGGAGAACTGCAGTACATTTTTAAAACTGCGCATGTGAGTTGCGCGAGAGAAAAAAGGCTAACAACATGCGGGAGAGCCACAGTGATGCCAGGGTAGTCGCCGCACTCGCGAGTATAAAGAGGCCTTAACAGTTAATGCCGTCAGGCGTTCTATGCAGTGGAATTCACACTCGAGCCACATGCACACACACAACCTGCGTGAGTGTCTATGAAAAAAACAACCACAAAACGTGCAACATCAATCAGGTTCACATTCAATAAATTACCAAAAAAGGAAACAACAAGAATTAAAGTAATAAAAATGTTAACTCTTGGAAAAATGCAACATTTCATTGCGGTGTGAGAAGTTGTCCCCAAGAGAGGTTGCGTCAAGAAGGGCATCCGGCGCAAAAACTGTGCCAAACAAGTATGAGCGTCGTTACGCTGTGGCGACCCCTAACGCGACAAGCCGAAAGAAACTTACAGTGAGAAGCGCATGGCTTGACATCACACATCTTTACCCAGACAGGAGGGGCCCGCACTGCCCCCCAGACAGAAATGGACAAGCAATATTTGGATACTTTATGAAGGTTTTCAAATGATAAAGACTTGTTGTTGTTGAATGACAGCGTGCAAAAAAGAAGTGTCTGCACTGTAAGTGTGCATAGATACACAAAGTGTTCTGCTTACCCTTGCCACTCTTGCTGGGGTAAACCTTGTTGAAATGCCGATACTCCTCTGGAGGTGGAAGGTCCTCCATGGGGTGGAAGTTGAACTTTGATTCAAAATCATCTGAGCCAGGAAGGGAGAGGGGGGGGGGGAGAGACGACAATGTCTTTCATGGGACGATGTATTTCTTAGCATGGCGCAAAGGGATGTGCAACTCACCCAAGATGGACTTGGAAGAGTTGGAGACACCGGCGTGTCCGTTTCGGACGGGTGGGGGTGGCGGCGGGGGTCCGGCAGGGGTGCGGGAGGATGAGGACAAGGACGATGACGAGGATGAGGAGGAGAAGGAGGGCGGGGGCGCGGGTCGCACCCCCCGGCCAAGGGGCTCCGATGGAGCTGAGCTGTGGCCGCGGTACGGCGGGGGCGGCGGAGGGGCGTCGCGGTTGCCGTTGCGGGCGCCGGAAAGAGGTGCCTGTGGGGCTGGACACACGAGTCACAGAATGAAGTGGGGTATGATGCTGTGTTTAACAGGTGCGGCACAAAGAAAATACATTACAATATTTCAGCAAAAATAAAAAAATACAAATGGGAAAATGCGTCAAGTGTTCTTTAGACAGTCGAGTGAGTAACAAGGTGTCCTATAAGTCTCCATATATAGGAGACAAAGTACAATACGTACATGGTTTTTATCATATTTCTTTATACAGTAGTGTTAAAAATATTAGCCTTCCAACGTGACTAACCACATTAATCCACATTTCCAGTGTAGTTTTTATTGCTCCATGTAGGTGCAGTATATATAAAAATAAGACCCAGCATTAATGATTTACAGTACACACTCCTAAGGCTGTGAAATTGGGCAATTTGTTGAAAGGGGTGTGTTCAAAAAATAAAAGGGTGAGGCCATGAACGGGTGGACAGTGATAGGATGGAAATTGGAGTAATGGAAGCAAAAAAAAAAAAAAAAAAAACTCATCTCAATGTGTTTGTGCATGTGGTGTGTGCAACATCAGCAAACGCAAATGTTGATGGTAGTGAGGAATGCTGGAATATTCCAGGCAGCGCGAAGAATGTGGAGGAACCAGGAGGCATCGTGGTGACCCATCGTAACAGGAATGTTCGCCCCTGATCAAGCCAACAAATCCAAGTCTTGGTCGTGTGAGAGTCAAAAGTTTGTTAAACAAAAAAAAAAAAAAAAAAAAAAAAAGGAGAAAAGCAAACAACCTACGCTCGCTATTCCAGCTACATACAACAAAAACAACACGGGAACCAGTTCAAACATGTACATAACATTCCCACACAAATGTCTTCACATTCATCTTCTCCACTACTGCTCCCAAATGTCTGGCATACTTGAAAATGTTCAATTGAAGCTGAACAGAGAGTGTAACTTCCACTACATTTTCCTCTACCATTACAACTTCGACCACTACTACTCTACAACTACTAAATACTACTATTGCTATCTATACGTCTGCTTTGACTATCATTACTGCTACTAATTCTACTACCACTTCTACTTCACTTATTTCCATGTCCTGCAAACGACTGAAACAGAAGCTTAAATGAGCATGGCTTTGACATTTTCTTCATCTAGCTCCTTCTCATCTTTCCTTGGTGACACTTTGATAAGAAGCAGTGTAAGAGTAGTACTTGCGAATAAGGGGGCGATGATAAGTGATTTACATTGCGTTGACAATACACTTGGCATCCGGGGGCGCTTAGTAAAATAGGGGGCACTTGGTAGCTGTTTAATCTGGATACTAGATTTTTTTTTCTTCCAATATCCAGATCAGTGTTACAGCCATAACAAATCAAGTTTCGGTGATTTCTGTAACAAAATACGGACAGTCTAACATTTGACAGCTCTGCTATTACCAAAACTACTTTTACTACAACTACTACTCCTGCTCCACGTAAAAGTACGACCTCTACCATTAACACTAGAGACGTAACAACAATTAATCCGATATTGTGGGAAAGCTTACAGTATTGTCGTAAATCTTCTACTGTACAGGTGGGGCGGACAGGTACAAAAAAAGGAAATGTCTTGCTGGCCAAATCCTTCCAATAGCCGGTGGTTCCTCTTCGTTTCTATTCTGTCCATCAAGTGTTTACATTCGTATACCCCTGGGAAGTGCCCAAACTGTGATGTCGGTGCAAACTGCTGCTATGCTATGCTAACAGCAACAAAACTGACCGTTGAGAAATTGGTCACGAAATTGACGGTATTTACAGTTATTTATTTTTTAGATTTAAATGGATGGATACAGCCTACTACCAGTGTTTCCTTGTTTAAAAGTAAAGCCAGCGTGAAGAGCAATGAAAATGAATAAAAATATATTAGTCGAGATTGATGATTTAATGGGCGATAAATCACTTTTTCTCACAGGGCCAGGTAACTGAATAACATTTCTGAATGTACAAAAAAAATAATTTAAAACATTTTAAGTTTGAGTTATATTTGTTTTGCATCTAGATTTGGTTAATTATGTAAAGCAATGTCAGGAAACTGTTACTTTTTCACAGCTCTTGTTTAGAAAATTGTGTTTAATGTGTGTACGTTGTGACAAACACTTCTGCTGGATGTCAAATGTGTTATTTTATTTTCATTTATTTACCTGTTCTGCGTCCTGGCGGCTCCCTAGCAGGGGGCGGCGGTCGGCTAACCTGCAGGGACGGCGACGAGGATGGCGGTGGGGGAGGGGCATGGTTGCGCCCCTGTACAGTGTGCTTCTTGGTCAGAGAGTTGTGCCTCTGCGGTAGCTCCGGGGCACCCCCACCATCGGTCTGGGCCGGGCCGTTGGAGAGCGACGTGTGGACCCTGTAGGGCGGTGGAGGGGGCGGCGCCGAAGACCCACTGGTGGGGGGCCGGCTTGAAGCCAGGGCGTTCTTGAGAGCGTTGGAAGGAGCAGGGCCTCGGCTGGGCGTGGGTGGCAAGGGCTTCTGGGCAGAGGATGAGGGGGCTGTCACCTTCTGGTTGGGGGTGGGTGGGGCGTTGCCCCGGCCTCCACGGTTGAAGGGCGGCGGAGGGGGCGGAGCCGATGTGCTGTGCTTCATGCCACCCCCCGAGGAGGAGCTGCTGCTGCTGATGTTGGGGGGCCGAGTGATGTCCGGCAGGGAGGGTCGATGGGAGCGCTGGTGTTCTGGGGGAGACGGTGATGAAGAGCGGCCAGACGGAGGGCGGGGGGCTGATGGCCGGGACCCTGGCGGTCTGAGGGCTGATCTGCCCACCGAGCCGCCCGATGAACCATCTTAAGAGACAGTAGTGGAAAATATGCTGTTTACATGTAAAAAGTGCTTCTACTTAAGAAAAACTCATGTTACGAAACGACTTCCGCAACTAATTTCGTAAGTAGAGGTACCACTGTTAATACATTTCTATGTAGGGCATAAAAAAAAGGAAAAATCGCCACTAAATGACATGACATTTGTTTACCTCCATGTGGTCGCAGCTTTGGCATTCCTCCTTGGAAGAGGCCTCCCATTCCCATTGGACCACCACCTCCTCCTCCTCCTCCTCCTCCTCCTCCTCCTGATTCTGGAAAAATATGACAAGATCACTAGGATGGAAGCAGTCGTAAGAACTACTAAGGGGACTTGACAGGATCAGGCAGAAGGTGCTAAACTGCTGACAGAACTTGTCTTCAACTAGCATGACCGTGTGTGCGCAATATGAAATGTGGAAAAATTGGACAGTTTTGAATGGAAAAAATAATTCCTAATACGTCCCTAATAAGACAGACAGTTTCACAGTGGAATCGTTTGAATAAATTTGACTCATATGAAAGGATTAGCAAATTCGCAAAATGTCTTGGTGAATTTTGGAAAGAAATTTAATTTGGGTTTTTTTGTTAAATCAGAATTTTCGCAAGTACAAAAATACAGCTTGCCATTGGAATTCTTTGACATGGTTGAATCAGTAGACAAACATGGAAAGATTTCTAAACATTGTCCCACCATTTCTATAGGACATTTTTTTCCACGTAAAATGTGGAATTTTATGGAAAGCGGAAACGTGGGTGTCCTACATCTGATTTTTGTTGACAGTGGAGGAAAGCAGTGTGCGCCTTCAAAGCCTTTTCTGATAGCCTAACCTTTATCAAAAGCACTGACCTGCATTTAAAACATACATTAAATTGTATTAAATTACAGTATTTCCAACAGTTGCTGAGCACCCTCCAGTCAAAGGATTTTTTTTCTTCATCCAATCAGATTTAGATTATGTATGTGTTGCTATATGAATGTAAGCTTCCACACATTCAGACTGGACAAAAATGTCTAGTTCATTCCTTACCCATCTCATGTCAGATTCAATAAAACAGCCCTAAAAAGCAGGACCCAGTTGATGTTCAAAATTTTCTGCCATCTGTTTGGTTTAGTGCTTCTCAATTAGATTTTCCCTACATAACGTTAGGTGAAGCCGCCAGCTGATAAAGATGATGAATATGGTAGAAATAACTTTTTTTCCCCCAAGACGAACCTTTAAAGACAAACTACACATTTTGACAGTAAGTCGGACAATGCTTGGAGCTGGCTGCCATGTTTTAATTTTGTGACTTATTTAATCACCACTTTAAAAATATGTAGCTGGTTCGGACCCACACACTAGTAAAAGATGAGTATCAAATAATATTCATCCATACTGAGTATGATATGTTCTATGGAAAGTTTTTACCTTTTTGTCATGTTAAAAGGTAAATCGTGATTGTGAAAGGCTGTACTGTTGAGATGTGGCCTCAGAACCCCAGTAGAACTTCAGCTGCTAAAAGCAAACATTTGACTTGAGTGAGCCTGGGTAATTAAAAATGGACGGGTATTCACTGTGATTGTGTCATTCATGCTGAATATGTCCAGATTAGTTTTCGCCTAATTAACTCCCTTTGAACAGGATTCCAACAGTGCTCCCCAAAATCTACTAGGCACTGCCGCTAATGCTGATGTCTAGTGACTTTTTGATACATTTTAAACAATGACATCACAATTCATTGGCCCGGTAGTCTCGTTGCAGAGTTAAATGTACTGTCATAATGGAAGGTAAAAAAGGCTTGTCATAAAGTGATTTGGTCAACAGCCACAACTCTAGATTTAAGTTTTCTCCATCCTGATACACTCGTCAAATGAGGTCTTTGGTGCCGAGTGAACTTCCCAATTTGTCCACTGGGTTGGGGTTCTGATATGCTGTATATCTGTCAACGGATGGCGGGGGTGGTGTTTGGCTGCTGATGGAAGACTCATGTCCGAAATACACCACCCGCCACTGGAAAACAATGATCTGAATTGCTTGACAAATTAGTTTTACAAGGACACAAATGGCTATCATAGAAAAAATATACTAAAAAAGCATTTTGTTGGTTTGCTGCTGACGTTCTGTAACTCACTCTCGATAACGGGTGCACTGCGGTCATTGACCACGCCCACTTTCCTCAGTCTGGCGCCCTTGTGGATGTCGGACAGCAGAGCCCCCCTGCCTTTCGCTTCTGATGAACTCAGCTTTGGAGGAGTGGTGTTGGCCTGTAGGACGGGGAACCATCATGAGTTAAAGGACTTGGACAGGGCTAAAGCCAAGCTGGACTGAGAGCTCACTCACCAACTGGAAGGTTGGTGGCGGCGGGGGTCCCGGGGGAGGTGGGGGAGGGGGAGGAATGGGCATCTTGTTACTCTGTTGGCACCACCTCCTCCTTTTTATTTAAGGACACAGTACTTCAATGCCTCTGCTGCTGCAATATGGTCAAACCTCTAAAAAAAAAAAAAAAAAAATTATTATATTACAATAGGGTTGGGCATTGTTAAAATTTGACCGATTCTGTTGCTGATACCGGATCTAAATGATTCTCAATTCCCCATTATTTTAGAGGGCTGGGTCAAAAAAAAGTTTGCATAGTTTGAATCAGGGGTGTCCAACTCATTTATGTCACGGGCTACAATGTAGTAACGGTTTCCCCTCAGAGGGCCGTTATTACCGAAACCATAAAAATCTTTCATCGCGTCATCATATTTACACATGAAACTTATGAACTAGTTTTGTAATCATAAGTTAAGGGTAATGAGTTTTGCACTCGCTGTTCAAGTTTGGTAACACAAAAATGCTGATAATGTCTCAACGTTAACATTTGTGATATGACAATTTAAAATTTTGGACAGATTTTCACAAGATTCATGGAAGTTTGCACACATGATTAATTGAGAACTATAAAGGTTCATGTTAGAACCTCAAACAGTCACATTTGAAAAATGTACGGGTGTGGTCAGTCATGCTCGCAGATAAAGTTGCAGGAAATTCAGCAATACAATGCTAAGTAAATTCAATTCTAAAATTATTCAACAGGAGAAGCCCTCCTCTATTCATCTAATTATGTTATCTTGAGTTTTGATTGACGGGACACACCCTAAAAGCCTTGATGAATCAAATGCAAACCGCTATCGTTGGCACCACTTGAGACATCACTGTGCCTCACACAGCTCAATTCATCAAGGCAAATTATCATAGTGGAATCTCAGTCACAAATCCACTCAGATTGGACAGTTCACATTTCAAGGAACTGTAAAATGTCAAACCAAGGAGATTAAAATCAACAAGCATGGAGGAAGTGGGAGCCGCTAATGTGCTCAGACAGGTCAAAATGACAAGTCAGCACACACAGGAGCTGTGTGCTCCAGCTTACTCTTTTTTGTTTTTTTTTAACTGCTGTGTTCAAATGACTCATAGTAAGTTTCTTTCGGCTTGTCCCTTTCGGGGTCGCCACAGCGCGTCATCTCAGATGAACGCACATATATGTTTGGCACAATTTTTACGCCGGATGCCCTTCCTGACGCAACCCTTTTCAGGGAGTGGAGGCCCCAGTGGGATACGAACCCACAACCCCTGGTTATATTTTAAAAAATACCATATTTTCCTCTAATAGCAGCCAAGGATTATCAAGAAGACTCTTTTGCAATTATTCAACATTATGAAAGATTCTCAGCTGCTAAAAAAAAAAAAAAATTCTAACACCAACAACCATTTTCTCAGTACCTTCAAAACATCCAAGAGTTTAAGCTAAATTCACAACATCTATTTTTTAGTCCTTTGCTGAGACTGCTTTGTGCCAAGTGGTATTCGGTTGATAGTTTGTGTGGTCCACTTTTGTCAGCTCTTCAGGCAATGTGGCCAGCCCAATTCCATTTGAGGCTTGTTATTTTTTTTGAATGACGTCAGTAACTCGCATCCGCTGCCATATCCAACTGCGTCTCTTCTTTTTGCAAAAGCTTAATAATAACATTTCATGTTCCATTTTTCTTTGAGTTATACGGAGCCTTTGTATACCTTTTGCATTTGGAGTCCATGTTTCACAAGCGTAAGTGTGAACTGGTAAAATTAATTGATCGAATACTTCTTTTCAAGCAAATGGGAAGATTGTTCTTGAATATAGCAGCCTTACATAAGCCTGCTGGGCAAGTTTTAAGTGGTGTTCAACAACAGTGTTTGTATTTCCAGCCATTGTTACAAGTTGGCCTAAAAAGATGTAGTTGCCGATGACGTCTAGGACACAGTCGTCCATTTTGACATCTTTTTGTGGACAGAAACTACTGAATATGACCTTCGTTTTTGTTCTGTATGAGAAGCAAGTGACTGCTTTCTAGAAACTGAAGGGTGAACCCCTAGCTGTCAAAGTTTGCCTCCTCCTCCATCCACCACGATGCTGTTTGCTTGTCATTCACCGCTCTTGGCAAGTCACCAAAAAGGCCAAAGATAAACGAATTCCCGGTCTACAGAGCACACCTGTACATTTGTAAAGGAAAACCCATGTGGTACACACATACGCCGCAACTGAGTAAAAGCCGCAAGTAACCACATTGAAACACGAAATATTAAAGAAAGACGGTACACGGAGAGTTTACCGCTAGCGCCACCACGCGAACACTAGCAGCGCCGGGGTAACGCTGCGTTGACAGGGCCGATTTATTAAAAAAAAAAAAAACATACCGGTAAAAGTCACTTCCTCAAACACATATTCTGCTGGTCTCACTCTTACCTCAAGTTCCCCCTTGCGGTAGTGAGAAAAAAATGCACAAATTAGCTAACAACTTACGGAAAAAATTTATAAGTAGAGGTACCACAGCATATGTATAAAAGCTGTCTAATTTCGGACAAATACTTGAGCCTACCGTGCGACCCCTATTTTAATTTTTGTCATAATGGTGTACAAAGTTTGAGAACACGCGACATGACAATTTATTGCAAATTATTTTGCCAAGCAACTCCTTGGCTATGGCTCAAAGGAAACCGATTTGAGACACCTAAGTTTTTCCTGCTGGCAGATCCAGTGCCGCAACATGTGACATTTGCACACAGGCGCCCGCGCGCACACACAAAACTAAAGCGTCTGCATCTCCCCAAACAGGTTTACTGCTCATACATTAACCATTCTTTTTCTTCTTCTTCATCTTGTTGCTCACGGTGGAATCCGGTTGAACGAGCTGCCGAATCCGCAGTGACGCGCTCGCTCAAGCACAAACACGAGTCAGGAGAAGATGAGGGGCTGGCTCGATCTCTGCCCTATGTTTCTTCACTATAAGATTTATACATGTCAAATGTACACTGCATAAGTTGCTTTGTGGTCATTTATGAACTTCACTTGACTGGATGGATCTGTGAAGGAATGACAGCAACTGCTTTACGGACATTTTAAAGAATTTGCTCATTTAAAAATCAAACTTCTGAAGATGTGTTCATTTAAAAAAAAAAAATAAATTTGGAAAAATATTTAAAAACGTATTTAATGGAAAAAAATTGGATATAGTCAATTAAAAACTAAGTTTTAAACCTGTGCATTAAAAAATAATTTAAGGTTTCATCTGTTTTTAAAATAAAGTGACTAAAAAGTCATCCGTTTAAAAAAAAAAAACATTTTTAAGAATTTCTACTTCCAAAAAAGGTTGTTTATGCATACAGGACGAAAGATGTACATAAGCCATTTAAAATTGACTTTTGAAACATTTTCCCATTAAAATCAGGGACAGTTTAATAATTTGTGCAAAAACGACTTTTTATATCTCACTAGATGCTTTCTGAAAACTGCTACTTTGAATTAAGAGCTGGCAGAACAGACAAGGATGAACCGATTCAAAACAACCAAATGTAAAAAAACAAGACCGAAGAATAAGTTTGTCTTGAAAATAAGACAAGAGGGGATTACCTGCGATGTGACTACAATTATTTTAGCAGTAAACAAAATGTGCATTAAACAACCGCAGGACGTTTTAACATCTAAAATGTATTTTTTTTTAAAACACATCATCACCACAGAGCCACCAAAAATAATAGCTTTGTTCATGTTTACATGTATCACATCATACTTCTACAAATAAACAATATACATGTTTTTAACTTCTGCCCGATGACACCACAAACCATTGAAGAAAACATTTGAGTAAGTTTTGCTTCATACAAACGTCATTGATCGGAGTTAGCAGAGCACGCACAGGAAGTCAGCTACATCCCATGATCTGTGTTGGTCACGTGACATTCCACACATCGAAGAGCATTAGCAGAAACCTTTATTTTCTTTTGGCAAACATGATTTGCCCATGTGTCAAAGTACTGCGGTGCAGCACCAACTAGTGGTGATGAAGATTTAGAGTGTCTGTTTTTGGGGGCCTGATGTATCGGTAGCCGGTATTGCAGGCCAAGAGTACCCTAAGACCAATGGATAGGTTTCCAATTACTCCATCTTGTGTGTCATAGAGGTAAGAGAACACGTGATAGGTGAAGCATTTTTTTTTATCGTTAATTTATCGGATTGGTCTAACGAATGCGGTGACGTCATTGGAAACATATCCATACCTGGTATCGGTACTCACCCATCCCTTTTAAAAACACATTACCCACCCCCCAAAAATGTATTTTAGGGTGGCTGTAAAGGAATAATAGCATCATTTAATTATGGTCAACTGATTTGACATTTGAGTAAATTTAGTTGCGAGCTTGGTCACAGAACGGATTAAACTTCTCATATCAAGGTACTGCTGTATTTCTTCATCTGATTATTTAAACAATGTTGACAAGCCAACAACCTTGATGGACGCCCTCTGCAGGCCATCAGAGAAAGAGCAAAGGTTCAAAGACACACGGAAGTTGAAATATCAACCGACCAAGGCTCCTTTGAAGCAAACTGTGGGACTAATGGCTTTCATCTAAGACCAACAATCAGACCAAAGGAAGTGTTGGAGTTGTCGTATCAGGGTTACAAGTGGCCGAGTTTCTGTGCTCTTTTTCGGGCAACTTCGAAGGCCTGACTCGAGCCAAGGTGTCACCACACAAGCATCAACTGTTGAATAATTAACGCTAAATCACAGGTGAAGGCTTCTAGTGAAGATAAAAGGGTTATACCTTCATTTTGTAGCTAAAGCACGTTTAAGAAGGTAAAAATCTATCTCGGTAAAACGCCTCAATCGTGCCGGTTCGCTTCAAGTTAGGTGTAATTTTAAAAAGTAAAATCAGCTCCAGTTTACTTACCCAAACTCCACGAAGAGGTGCGTCGCAAAAAACAACATTAAAGGGGTGGGGGTACAGTTCTGGCAAACCCTTCCTTTCTTCCTTGGCGGTGGAAAAATTTATAACAGCGAGTCGCTGGCGAAGAATAAATAAACACGAGCAGGAAAAGAATCCAGGTTAGCCTGCTACTGACACCTTGCTAAGCTGAGGGCTCTACGACCGCCGTCGGTTTAGCCTGCAGGTTAGCCCCGCAGCCGAAGTGAAGCTAAGAGCTTAGCATGTAGCTGTTTACTTCCAGCTGTCAGCGGCAAGTTTGGGCTGCGATAGATTCCGAGGCGACCTTTGAACAGCTCGTCTTTGAAGAGGAAAACATTTAAGCGCGCTGTCGTTAGCGCGTTCGCGGAGCCATCCCGTTTAGTTGAGCGGGGCTAATGTGCTTTCTAGCGTCGCTGCCGCAGACTGCTCGACAAGCCCGGAAACGAAGCGAGCGACCGAGCGAGCGACACAAAATGGAGGGAGGCAGTTTGGCCGACGCTGCGTTCATGGACCGCGGAAATTGGAGCGCCCGTCACTCCTGCGAGAGTTGGGAGCCGCCACAAATAAGCAAGGAAATAAACGCATAAATAAATAAATAGTTGAATGGACGGACGGAAGCGCCTACATATTCATCGTCATAAGAGCCGTATTGAAGATGAATGAAAAGAAATTTGAATCGTATCTATTGAAAAAAAAAAACAGGACTAACATGTAACATGTTGGTATAGCGTAAATACAGTAATAAAGTTTGCTTGTTTGAAAAATGGTCTTAATGTGCACAATATGTCCCAATCTGTGCAAATTAAGATGTACAGTATATACTGTAGATAAAAGAAAAAGTGCATATGCATAATACTGAGTGCACATTAATAAAATGCATAACATGATCTCACACAGTGTCCAGAAGTATTTATCTTACACACATTGTAGTGTTGTGTGAATAGTTGGATGAGTTAAAACATTAATTTTACACCGTTTTACATTGTGATTCTATCTTTTAAAAAAAGTTTTCTTTGTACATCTGATAACAAAACTACATACACTTCACAAAGCAGTTTCATGTTCTTTTTGTTAATGCTAAATGTATCACTAATTGTATTGCTTCTATACACAGTCGACCACATATGGACAAAGGAACAATAGAGGATAAATATAATATAAAACGCTGAAGAGGAAAGTACTCTTTTTAGACAAGCCTTTTTAAAAGTTTTACATCTGTACACACCTCCGGTCATGAGACTCCAGACGACGCATGCGCAGCTCAAACCAAAGTGGGACCAGATTCTTTTTTTCCAATCCAGTAGTCGAGAGAACCGCTTTCCACGTCCCAAAATGACACGTTTTGTTGTTTTAATTAAGTTAAATAGTTATTCAGTGTGACAAGTACTACACATTGTTAAGTGGTCTTTTTGGACACTGTATTTAACCAAGTAACTCGCGTAGAATCTGTCAAAACAGTTCTTGCGACAAGTGCAAACAATTCACGGCACATTACGACAATTGGCGAAATGACAGTAAATACTGTTGGTACGCATTAAATCCAGATTCAGAAAATACGGATAATGTATGATATTAACATATTATAAAATAAATTCATAACAATGCCTATAGACCACGGCGAGAATCACCACTCGTCGTGTACTATTCACGGGTAATCTACTTCTTGAGAACATCTTTGGTCGACGACACACGCAAAAAGGCGTTCCAATTTCACGACAGTCACACTTTTGTTGCTTCATGAGAATAATTAAATGTTATGAAAATTATACATCATTTGCAGTATATATTTCTGGCACTTTATCTGGCCAGGTGCAATATATGTGAAATAATTTGAGGCGAAGTCGTTGCGACACGTGCAACTGATTTACGGCACATTTCCGCAACACAAGCACCTGGCAAAACAACTAAACGGTGTTGGAATGTATTGAATACGCAGGGAAGTAAAAAATAAAAATAATATAGTATTCATGTAAATACAAAGAACTAACTTATTTTACTGAGAGCACGGTTAAACTCGATCTCGTCGTTAATCTCTACTTGAGAACATATTTGGTCCACACACTTTCCGGTAAAGATGGCGCTGATGGCGACACTGAGGAGGACGTGCTGCCTGTTGACATCTCGACTCTGCGCCCTTCCTCTCGCCGCTGCCCGAACGCGCAGCTCTGTTAGCTATGACTTGCCTCTGACCTCCCTGTCCAGACCTCCGTGGAGGGAGACGAGGCCGGTGCCAGAGGAGGAGCTGCGGCGGCAGCACGCCGCCCTGACGAGCGCCGTCAACCGGCGGATCGAGCAAGCCGACTTCGGTCGCCTCTTCGCCGTGGTGCACTTCGCCGGACGCCAGTGGAAGGTGTGTGCGTGTGTGTGGGGGGGAGAGAATCTACAAAATAGTGAAAAATAATCGTTTAAAAACATAGTATTTAAAATGCACGTTTGAAGATAATAATTTCCTGAATTTTATCTTTAGCAAGAAGTCAAATAGGTAACATGTTCACTGCTGCTGTTGTACTAACCCTAAGGCCAAAACAATGAAAGTGCTTGCTGTGGCAAAAAGTTTGTTGAGGAGTTTCATTTTGACAAATATAGGTTTCCTCCCACATCCCAAAAAGCGTGCATTAATTGGAGACACTAAATTGCCCCTAGGTGTGATTGTGAGTACGATTGTTGTGTGTCTCCATGTGCCCTGCGATTGGCTGGCAACCAGTTCAGTGTGTACCCCGCCTCATGTCCGTTGACAGCTGGGATAGGCTCAGGCACTCCCGCGACCCTCGTGAGGATAAGTGACTAAGAAAATGGATGGATGGATCCCAAAAACGTGCATTAATTGGAGACTCCAAATTGCCGTTAGGTGTGACTGTGAGTGTATCACCCCCCCCCCCCCCCGAAGATTGTTCGGATAGGCTCCAGCACTCCTGCAACCCTTGTGAGGATAAGTGGCTCAGATAATGGATGGATGGATGCTTTTGCTGCCATCTTGGTGCGTGCCCAGGAGCGAGAGGAGTTTCAGACAAACATAGTGCTCTGTCGTTGTTGTGTTTCATTTGGAGAATTGGTGTTTTTCCACTATGACAGTTCCAAGGAAGCATGTTTATGTGAGTTGAAAAGTTTCACCCAGAAAAACCTGTTTTGCTGCCATCATGTGGCATTTATATGTAATTATAAAACCTTTGTTGGAGGGGTGTTGATTAACAACGATAAATGGCGGAGAATGGTAAATGGACTGAACTTTAACATTTAAACCAAGGAATGTGCTAAACTGCAATTTTTTGTGTATTGCTTTGAGAAACTAATTGAAACGCTCACACTACTGTTACATTTTGAACATTGTAACTTGGAATTGTAAGCAAGTACTGTAGTTTTCCCAAAATCATCTTCCCAAGCCCGCTCGCCTGTCTGATCGACATCAAACGTTCCGTTCCGTAGGTGACAGACGAGGACCTGATCCTGGTGGAGAACCACGTGGAGGCGGCGTGCGGCGATCGCCTCCGGCTGGAGAAGGTCCTGCTGGTGGGGGCGCGCGACTTCACGCTGGTCGGCCGCCCGCTGCTGGCCAAGGAGCTGGTGCGCGTGGACGCCACCGTACTGGAGAAGACCGAGTCGTGGCCCAAAGTGCACATGGTGTTCTGGAAGAGGCACCGCTTCCAGCGCAAGAGAATAATAGTGCAGCCGCAGACTGTGCTGAGAATTAACCGGATACAGGTGGCGCCTGCGCTCACGTGACTACGGACAGTTTAAAAAAAAAAAAAGTTTGTACAATTGAGCATTGCAAAACCCTGTGAGCATATATTTCATATTGTACTAGTTCATAGTAGTAGAAAGACTGGGATGTCAAACTCATCTTTGTCGCGGGCCACATCGTAGTTACGGTTTCCTGCAAAGCGCCGTTATGACAAAAACAAAAATCATTAATTGCATCATATTTACATGTGAAATTCATAAACTAGTTTTGGAATCAGAAATCAAGGGTTATGGGTTTTTGAACGATTGTTGAAGTTTGGAAACACAAAAATGGTTGCAATCTCTCATTTATGGTATTACAATTGGAGCTTTTGATCCAGATTTTAACAAATGAAAAAAATCATACACATGATTTGCCTTCGTGGGCCACATAAAATCACGTGGCGGGCCGGATCTGGCCCCCGGGCCTTGAGTTTTACACCTGTCCTATCAGAACGGTTGTCTTACTAATGTTTTCCTCCCACTCCTGCATGACGAGGCGCACTAGTAGAACGACTTGTCACTAGTGATGCAAAACTGTGGACTCGTCAACAACTGGGTGAAAATCCACTAGTACTACTAGTGACATTTAATTCCGCTAGTTAAGATGTAGTCCGACGTGGTTAAAGTTAGCAGAAGAATTTCTAATGTGACTAGTACTTTTAGTAGCACGCATTCTTCAACTAGTGCAGTTTTGCCTCACTTGTCACTGTTCTTCTGCTAGTGCATTGAATTGCCTTACTTGTGAGGGCAAAGAGCATACTAGTACATGGACAAATCAGTGCTATTCATGATTTGAAATTGTAGGCATTTATAGTTTGGAAATCCTTAACAAAATAAAAAGTGGAAATACACCTTTCATAACTGAATAATGGTAAAGACAGCTTCATAAAAGTTGTGTTGCACAACTTACATATTTCCCTTTAAACTCTGCTGCTACAAGTGCAAAAATGATCTGAACTACTTATTAAACCCATTAAACCCACTTGTCTTGATACAATCATAATAGTAAGGACATGCAAAACGTACAACACTTTCACAAATATATACATATTTCTATCCCACAAATAACACTATTTGCTGTCTGATATTGTGTGAATGCAAAATGGCTGCCCCATCCTCGCACTTAAGCTCACAGATCCCTCTGGTGTATTGCAACCAAGAGGTTCTCAGACGCCTAACGGGAAAGCCAATTTTGGAGTGCTAGCGTTGTTGTTCGAGACAATTATGACCTTTTAAATAACTACCAATAATTCAAATACTCGTCAGTCAAATCAATTGATTGGTAAAAGGACATTTTATTGGGTCATTTCCTGTAAAATATGTCAGACTGTGAGATGTGTTTAAACATAAGTTTTAAAAACCTACACTGGCCAGCTCAAATGTGTCAACCTTTTTTAGTTTTTATTTGAAAAAAAAAAATTAAAGTGCAATTCACCAAATGTGTATTGAAAATATATAATTTTGTAATTAGTACATATTTGTGTACAGTATATTGAATTGTTTAATCTGTCAAACATGATTTTAATTAAAACAAAAACCTCAAATTTAGTTTTATTAGCATGTGCAATTAAAAAATGTAACAAATAGTAAGGAAAAACAAATATGCAAGACTTAAATGCTCTGTGGATGCATGTAAAAAAAAAAAAACCTCAAATTTATCTTCCAAGTGTAATTGATCAATTTTATGTATATATTTTTTAATGACTGATCCGTTTTTAGATTATTTTCTTTATTGTATATCATTTTAATAAATACAATAACTTAATCTTGAATCATACTTATAATTAACCACTCTGTTCCAACTGCCTGTTCAAAACAATATTTTAAAAAAACAAAAAAAAAAAACACGGCACACTTTTCTTCATTTATTGAACACAATTTCCTTCAGAAAACAACAGAAATGAGCAGAAGGCACTACTGGAACGCTCGTCCTCGCACACAGGCCGCTAACCTCTTCACTAAATTAAGCGCACATAATGACGACGTCACTGCTCGGACGGGTCCAAATACGACACGTCCCTTATCCCCAATAAACCGCTTCATGGGCTGCAAGAATCTGGCCCCAAGTCACGCGTCGGTCACCTCAGCGGTCAACTTTGCATTACTGCGTTCTTTGACGACATCGATACGCGTCAGTCACGGCAGTGAAGCGTTGCTCAAACGCAGTTTACTTCTGTACATTTGTATGGAAGCAGATAAGTGCCACCAGGATTTGAATTTGAAATGTAAATTGATCACATTTTCAATAGTTGCTACAATTCGCTGTCTGAAATTCACAGTCTGTGACATCAGGCAGAACCCCCAGCCAATTGCAGTTACGCTTTCTTAGTCACGTGACGTCACATTCTAAGAACGCGAAACTGGATTGGCTGGGTGTTCGGTTCTGACCTGAAGTAACCCCGCCTGGTGGCGCAGACGGTGAATATTAGACAGCGAATTGTAGCGCGTTGGATGGTTAACATTGAAAAGTTACACTGAAATACAACTATTGAAAATGTGATCATTCTACATTTCAAATTCAAATCATATTTCACGTTACATTTAAAATTCAAATCCTGGTGGCACTAATCTACTCCCATAGTTTGAATCTAGCAAAGTTGCGCATCAGTTTCTGCAGTGAACTGGCTAATAATCAATTTTCTTCTTTATGAATGAGTCTTGATAAAGATGTGCATCCGTTACATTTGCCCAGAAACATCTTTCTTCTACACAGGTGAGTCTTTGAAGGGGAAATCCAGTGGTTTGCATTAACAATGTATCCAATTGGTCACGTAATATGTACTTTATGTTGACAATGCGATGTTAAATCCTCTCTCATTTAATAGTGTTTTGAGAAGATTTTTATCGACAATTACGAGTTTTCAGAGGTGTTCACGAGTCACATGGCCTACATGGGCGTATGTGACCTGTTAAGTGCCGTTCCTAACGCTCGATTACATGGGACACCATTTGTGTCCAGCGTTGATTTCTCAAATGTATCCTCATCTGATAAAGAAATAGCATATCGGTTGATCGGGAAGACGGAGGAATACTTCTATACACAGCCGGGCCGCGTAACTAGTTAGCATGACAGAGTCTTGTACGTTATCGGAATTAAACAGGAACCGGCGCTGTGCGATTGAGCTCTCCACCGTCAGCCCAATCCTCCGTCCCGAGGACGTCCGTGTGGGTTTCAAGCGGGAGGTCTCAGAAAAGTTACCACAGGGATAACTGGCTTGTGGCAGCCAATTGTTCATAGAGACGTCGCTTTTTGATCCTTCGATGTCATCTCTTCCTCCACAATGTGGAGGAAAAAGGCGTGAGTGACCCCCCCCCCCCCCCAAGCCGGCTTGCTGGCTCCATTACCGCTCACGGCGAAGTATGGAAGTATTCCTCTGTCTTCCCGATCAACCGATACTGCCATTTCTTCATCAGACGAGGATAAATCCGAGAAATTAGTGCTGGGCATAAATGTAATCAAGATTTTGTTGCGGCACGGTACACGTCACATCCGCGCACCTAGGTCATGTGATGCGCAAAAATGGCAGCGCCCCTGTACATTTGTAATTGTCGATAAAAATGTTCTCAAAACACTATTAAATGAGAGAGGATTTAACATCACATTGTCAAAATGTTACATGACCTATTGGATACATTGTTCACGCGAACCACTGGATTTCCCCTTTAACAATGTTGCGCATCAGTTATGAATTATTAAAATAGACTTTGAGTAGTTGTCCACTGTCCTGACTGATGCAGAACTTCAATATCAAATGAAGCATGCAGAACAGGGATGGGCAAATGCTTTGGCTCAGGGGCCACATTTACTTTTAAAATTTGACAGACGGGCCGAGCCAGAACCAGATGCTGACATATCAAAATTAGACAAAAAAATGCCATTGGAGATGTTTTTTTTTGTTGTTGTTGTTAATCACCGTTTTCTGCCAGTGGATCAAACTCCAGTGTCTCTTTTGTTGCGTCAACTCTCAGAACGCATCTGAGGTGTTCGTCACTCGGCTGGGATCCGTCGAGGAGGTTTTGTTGATGTTCATCACGCTAGAAGTCCGTATAGTGCACGTGTTTTGGTGTCTCCAATTGAAGAGCTGTTTCAGCCGTAGTGACTGAGTTCCAAAAGGGCAAAAATTTGGCCGCGAGTGCCCAGAAAACTTGTGATTCGATTCAAAAGAGGATTTCCAGAATGATTTCCAAAAGTCTGATGAGATTAGTCCAGAACACGGAGTCGTCTTCATCGAATTGCTTGTCCTCGGTCGCCGCCGCCTCCGTTTTGTGGCCATCCTCGGCACCGAACGGGTCATACGCGCCGGCCCCGCGGTCATAGTAGACCCTCATCTCAAAGTCGCTGCGGCGATGAGACGGGTGCCCGTAGACGGCGATGCCCACCGGTCGGGCAAACTCGGCGGGCACAGCCACAGCGTCGCGTCCGCAAGTGGCCGACTGCAGCTTGTAGGCGTCGAAGCTAGGCCTCAGCGTGGCGTCCGACACATAAAGGTCGGCGTCGCCCGTCACGCTGAGCACGTGCAACACGATGGCGCCATCGTGGTTGAGCCGCAGGTAGCTGTAGTTGCCCGCGCCCACCTGGCCCTGAACCACGTGCAGCAGGACCCACTCGGCTGGGACGCCCGTCGCGCCGTCGTCCGACCAGCACGCCACGCAGCGGAGCTGGCACAGCAGCAGGAAGACGACTGCGGCGTCGGACACGGTGTGGCGGCGAGGCGGCGGCTGCGGCATCATTGCGGAGGACGCATCTGGTGAGCGTGCGGTGTTATGCGACGGCCGATAAAGTGGCGGAGACGTCGTCACGTGCTGGACACGACATTAGACAGACCTGGACAATCACAGCACTTTATTTTCAATAGGACTTGCACTTCGTCCGACGGTCACTGGTTCACGGATTTGGAAGCCGTCGAATCACAAAACTTTACAACGTATCATAAACCTTCACATTGTCATTGTTTGGCAATAGAACATTCATATTTTTATTGATTTTTTTTTCTACTTTGCTGCCATCTTGTTGTGAAGGATGTTGAAGTGATCTGAGGAGGTTCCATAATTTCCGGCCTATAATCCGCGACTTTTTACATACGCTTTCAACCCTGCGGTGATGCGGCTAATTTACATATTTTTCCTAATAGCCGCAAGGGGGCACTCGAGCGGAAAAGGTAAAAGTGAGACAGGTGGTATATATGTGCCGAGGAAGTGACTTTTACCAGTGTGAGCCTGTTTACAGTGCTCTAGCATGTTACTTCCGTATTGCAGTGATTTTTACCGGTATGTTTTTTTTTTTAACCGGCCCAGTTAGCACCAATAGTAGCTAGTGGCGTTAGTGGCGGCGCTAGCGTTAAACTCTTTGTGGATCGTCTTTCTTTGTAAATATCTCGTTTCAATGTGGGCACTTGCGACTTTTACCCAGCTGCGGCGTATGTATGTACCAAATGGTATTTCCTTTACAAATGTACTGGGTGAGGCTTATAAGCAGGTGCGCTCTGTAGGCAAGGAATTACGGTACACTTCGACCAAAGTTGTGCTTTCCGCTTTCTTGTGGCATTTTGGTGTCAGGGAACTGTTTAAGTGAGTTGAGTAGTTTAATTTAGGCAACAAAAAAAAAGTGATTTGTAGCCATCTCATGGAATTTTGGTGTCAAGGACGTAAGTATTGGACCAGCAAGGTCATTTTTGGTGGATTATGCCACTGGGGCCTCCACTCCCTGAGAAGGGTTGCGTCAGGAAGGGCATCCGGCGTAAAAATTGTGCCAAACATATGTGCGTTCATCTGAGATGACACGCTGTGGCGACCCCGAAAGGGACAAGCCGAAAGAAACTTACTTTTTATGCTGTAACATTACAGCGTGCGTATGAAGTAATTTAATTACAATAAAGCAATAAAAGTAAGTTAGTACCCATTATTTGTGTTATGTTAGTTTGACCTGACTGATTACAATACACAATCAGACAATATTTGTTTTTTTCAGAAAAACTTAGTACACAAGTATACACAAATGAAAAAGTTATTTAAATTGATACATTGCTACATATTGTGATTGGAGATTGGTTATTGGTTCAGGTCAGGTCAGCGGAGAAGCTTCCAAGCCAAAAGTGGAGCAGGTCAGACAAAAATAAGTCACCCATTCATTACTGACAACAACTGCTGCTCTTTTACGCAGCAGTCAGGCTGCCATTCACAACTAGATAGGGATCGTTATATGGCGGGCAATATAGCTGACTTACAAATTCCACTTAATAGAGTGCGTTGTCAATAGGAGGTGTGGAATTAGCAAATGATTCAGAACGCAATGAAATGAAAAAATGTTAATTGAGTAGCTGTAGCATAATTACAAAATACAAGATCATCACTTTACCTTCTATAGATACTAAATTCATTGAAACACCATGATAATGTTTTCAGCTGAGTGTATTTTACCAAAGGAATAATAATATTCGTATGCAGGCTCTTTCGAGTGACGTGCAACACAATTACAAATGTACATTTAAAATGGAATACAAACAAACTGACGGTTGTACCTACGCATACAGCCTGTTAATTTAAAAAAAAAAATTCAAGATGGTTGACTTTTTCAGTGCAGTTGCATTGTATTTCAATTTGAATTATAATAGATTTCCATTCACCCATAGAGAAGTGTTTTAAAATTAGTAAAGAAACACCTTTTGAATTAGGAATGGTTTTAAACATTTAAGAAAAAAAAGAACTTTTTTGCATAGTACATTTAAATCTCGTTTTGTTTTAATTATTTGTACTACAGTGAACTAGTTTGTACTAGTATACATCAAGACATTTCCGTGTAATCTTTGAAATCTGCTTCTGTATAGTACTATAGTATTTTAACTAACAAATGCAGGTCAGTTGCATTTAATGTCTAAATACATTTACAAAATGTTTTTAAACATAATATATAGCAACTTACCATAATATTAAATACACTTCTGTAACAAAACCTGTTTACTTTTTCATGTTTTTCACTACTTACTCCATTTTCATGTTTGTTTTGATGGTGGTACTTTTGCACACAGAAATAGTGAAGAATCTACACTCGCTACATATCAGA
Organism: Syngnathoides biaculeatus; assembly: GCF_019802595.1. NCBI lineage: Eukaryota > Metazoa > Chordata > Actinopteri > Syngnathiformes > Syngnathidae > Syngnathoides > Syngnathoides biaculeatus. The sequence goes on along the minus strand of NC_084648.1, from coordinate 9,513,805 downwards.
AAAGTGAAAGATTGATTTCAAACACAGGAATAAAAATTTAAGATGAGCGTCAACAAGTGCTAAATTGTCGCTGTCGATTTTTTCACCCCCAAAACACGGTTTTTACATCCTTTTGCATATTCACGAAAGCATTATTCAGTATTTCTTTCATGTTATTGGAGACATAAAATAAGTGAAGTTGATGATCGACGAGTTAGCTACTTAGCAGCTAGTCGCTAATAAGTAGTACGAGTTCATATCCCGCTCGAATCGAGGGGAAATTATCACATAATGCGACAAAACAAGATTATGATCAAGGTTGTAAGGGAAAGACATGGTACTTATTAATGACATGAATATAAAATATCACTTTGAACACGCTTCTGTGGGCACTTAAGCTGTCGACATTACCTTCCCTTCTTCTGCAGCTGCCGAGCATTCGTACAAAACAGCGCCCCCAACAGGGAAAAAAGGGAAACGCGGTTAAATCAAGAATTTCATAGGGGTGGGAGTTAATATTTGCTACTTGTAATTCAAAACGATTATAGTTCCCTATAACTATGAATATAGCCATCCATTTTCTTCGCCGCTTATCCTAACGAGGGTCGTGGGGAGTGCTGGAGCCCATCCCAGCAGTCAACGAGCAGGATGCAAGGTACACCCTGAACTGGTCGCCAGCCAATCGCAGGGAACATTTGGACAAATAGACGCACTCACAATCACACCAAGGGGCAATTTAGAGGGTCCAATTAATGTTGCCTGTTTTTGGAATGTTGGAAGAAACCGGAGTGCTCAGAGGAAACCCACACAGCCACGGGGAGAACATGCAAACTCCACACAGGCGGGGCTGGGATTGAATCCCGGGACCTCAGAACTGTGAGGCCAACGCTTTACCAGCTGAACCACCTTGTTGCCACCTTGAATATATATAAATATATTGATTACAGCATCGTGAGGAAAACACATTTTATTGGAAAACTTCCAGTTAAATCGTTCCATCCATCCAATTTCTCCGCCCCTTATCCTCATGAGGGTTGCAGGAGTGCGGGAGCCTATCCCGCCTGTCATCGAGGAGACATGGTACAGCCTGAGCTCTTTGCCGGCCAATCGTAAGACAGAAAAAAACAAACACTTGCACTCACAATCACACCTTGGAGCAATTTAACATCTCCAATTACTGCATAGTTTTGGGATATGGGACGAAACAGGAGTGGCAGGAGAAAACTGCCGAAGGTATGGGAGAACATGCAGACTCCATAGGCGGGGCTGGGATTTGAACCCCAGCCCTCAGAAACGTGGGGCAGACGTGCTAATAAGTCATATGGGTGGCTTGTAAAATGTAATTTTGTCTCACATAAACACAAATGTCGTCATGTTATATAATCTTTTCACTTTAATGAACACCGAGCGCACTTTCAACAAAAATAAAAGAAACAATCGTTCCTGGGTTATGGTGTCTAGATGATTCTGAATGATTCCATAAACACATCAAACTGGCAAGTCGATGTTCGTATACTGTACTTGGGTTCTTCCACAAGTGTGAATCGTGCCACTCGTCTCTGGTTGAGTTTCTTTTTCATTTCATTTACTGCAAACCAGTCAACCAATTAAGGCTTCCGGAGATTTCCACAAAAAAAAAAAAAAAAAAGTCACCTCGGGATTTGGAAGTCAAGAGTAGAATCAAGAGATCTGTGACGTCTTCTCCAAACCTCTGCACGAGGACCCCGTGGAAATCTTGAGGGGCTCGGGGACGGTTTTTATTTACTTTTCTCAAGGTTTCATGATCAATTTGTTTCCGAATAGCAATCAAATGAAAGTCGTCAAAAGGGAGGTTGCGGATTTTTCCCGCCCAACACCAGCAGCATGCCTGACCCTTCAATCAAATACATGTCAAAGAAAGGAAGATGCAAAGAAATGAAAAGAATGAGAACAAAACAATTGGGGAAAAAAAACAAAAGAAACAAGATGGCAAATGGAAAAAGAATAACTAATAGACACCAAATCAATATTTTCACACAAGATTTGTTTATATGAATTCATGTTATAATTATTACATTGAAAAATGTATTATCAAATATTTTGTTGGGATTTTTTGGTTTATATTTCTGCATTTTTTCCAATTGTATTTTCATTACATTTTTAGCAACATAGCATTAGCGTAGATTTATGTCTCTCGAATATTTGAATCAAATTTGTGTTTTTTCCACAATTGTGAAATATTTCATTTGCATTTTCAAATTTGCATATTTGTGTTCTGTATTATTTTTCCAATATTTATGATTTTTGTTGGTAATAATTTTGCCTTTTTTTATGCACTGGGAAATAAAAAAAAAAAACTAACACCAAATCAAAAATCTCGATTATTTTATGAATTCCTATTATTGATTGACTGCATCGTTTTAATGTAAAAACTTTGGCGTCTATTGCAAGGGATTTAGATTTTTTTTGTACAGTATTTGCATATTTTCATCTGTTTGTATATTTTTCCCCATTTTATCCATGTTTCTTTCTCAACAGTATTGTCATTTGTTTATCAAATTTTTGTCTGTGTTGAGTATTTCATTACGTTCTGACACTTGATCATTTTTCCTTAATGTTGTTGCATCATGTGCTGGGAAATTGGGGGATAAAAAGTACTAATCAACATCAAATTGAAAATTTCATGATTGGTTTGTTATGAATTCATATTATTATTATTATTATTATTATAATTGACTGCACTTATTTGACGACGTTAAAATCTCGGGCTGTGTCTTGCCGGAGAGCGTGACCTCCAGATGCCTCTTCAACACACTTGGTCAATGATGCTGAGTTGGTCATGCACGATAAAAAAGGGCTTCACAGTTGTTTGGGCGTGGGCGAGGGTGTAGTTGACAAGTCTTGGTGGTGCTGGAAGGAGGGAAAGATGGGGGGCTGGGGGGTTTGGGGGGTCTAAAAACAAGCATCCTGGTCCAGGTGCAAATGATGTAGTAGTTTATGTAGTCTGAGATTCTTGGCTTTGCTTTGCTTTGCTTTGCGGTGTTCAGCGTCTGGAAAGAAAATGAAGCCTGCTAGTACGTCCTGGAACGAGGGGCAGGGAGGGTGGGTATGTGGTGGGGTGGGGGCAAGGTGGGGGTTGGGGGGGTAGAATCTCAGACAGGGGGCGCCTTGCGCTGTCTTAGATATTGGTGGATGTCGTCTGCGTCGCGTTTCAGCCAGGCGGCGTTCAGCAGGATGTTTTCGCAGCACTGTAGCACCGTGCGCTCCACTGCGGGCGTCGGGTGACTCTCGAAGAAACTCTTGAGATGGAAAATATTAAACGTTACAACATTAACCCGGTACAAGGACGCAGATACAAGAAAAATCTATCTGACGAGCTCCCACCTTGATTTCTGAGGCCATTTTGTCTATGGCGAACCCGTCCACTGTCAGCTGAAGGACGATAAGAAACCAAAAAAGTCAATGTCTAACATGCGTTAACATATCTATGGAAAGCCATTTGAGGATTTACAGTATTTCACATCCTAAAATTCCCCTTTCAGGTCCATGGTAGGGTTGGAGCTATTGAATATTTTGAGAATACAGTAGTGCATCGGTTCTCGACCACAATCCATTCCAGCGGGGTGGTTGAAAAGTGAAATGTTCGAAAACTGAAGCGCGTTTTCCCATTACAGTGAATGGAAAATGAAAGAATGCATTCCAAACCTAAAAAATAGTTTTTTTTAAAGCGTTTTTTTTTTTTTGTTTAGCTTTGCCTGATAATAAACTGCATAGTAGAAATACACGTATAGTTTAAAGTGTTTCAGAAACACGCACACCAGATTCGTATTCGGCTATCAAATCCTTCTTGAAGTCGACAGTTTTACGCACCACTTTCCTTTTTTCACCACCAGCAGTGCCACTTGCCCTCTTTGGAGCCATGATCGGGGGTTAATGGTGCGCAAAAGGAAGAAAAAAAAAAAAAAAAAGTCACTACCGGGACATGTCCGCCTGCAGAGGAGTGTGTGGGTCAACTGGCTGCGTCCCGCGTTATGTCGTTTTTGGGTTTTTTCGGGGGTATGTTCGAAAGCACAATCACAAATCGTCAGCTGGTCGGGGCGTTCGAATACCGATTTGCGTTTGAAAATCAAAGCAAAAAAAAATCTCAAATTTTCATTCGAGAACTGAGATGTTTGAAAACCGAGGTACCACTCTACTATTAATAGAATAATATTTTACCGGTCATAAAAACCTATTCAGCATTATTAAATACTAGACAAATGCAACCATAGCCTCTAAGTCAGGGGTGCCCAATGCGTCAATGGTGATCGACTAGTTGATCCCCGAAGCAGTTTTAGTCGATTGTGTGACACCTTACTTGAGAAGATATGTTCATGCCAACACTTATACTTCAAGAGTTAAAAGTCCCAGATTTTGAGTGACTGCCAGAGAATGACTCCAACATGGACTTAGTGTAAAAGTGTCAATTTAAATCAAGAAAAAAAAACACCATGATTTTGTCATCCAAGTGACAACAAAAGGCCTCTCTTGACAGCTACTTCCTTGACAGTGAGGAATTTTCTCTTCGTGGTGTCAGGCATGTTTGTGGAGAGTGTGTTGATTGGGGACCTCAAGTGGACAAATACCGGGACTTCCCGAAACTCACGTATTGGCAGTTAATTGCAAAAATTTAACTTGTAAATTTGTACCTTAATATAAACAAATGGTGGGTACTTCAAGGATTTCATCTATTGCAAGGCTTTCATGGAGCGTAATCCCCGAAATAAATGTGGGATTATTGCGTTTCCTTTGAGCAATATGGGCTTTAATACTGCTAAGTGTCACCGTTTAGCAGTCTATAACGGCATTGTTGGGATCGTGACCTTGATGAGCCGCGACAGGAGGAATCCGCCCTGGTAGTGGTTGTGAAGCTCCTCCCAGTTGTCCTTCACAAATTTCCAGGCAGCTTTCCGGCCATGTTTGCTGCTCCCGGCCACGCCCCCAATCACAGATACAGTGTCCTGAGGACGAACCTCTTCCTGACAATCACCGTACAAATGCCGGTTAGCACACAAGGACCGAAACACTCACCGCAAATACAAAACCAAGAAAAACCCACAGGAAAAACAATGCACAGCTAAAAACATGGAAAAGAATACATACAACAAACAGTAACACACAAAACACCCCCTCCCCCTACCCCTCAAAACACACACACACACACACACACACAATCCACACACATATTTAGAAAGCGGAAATAGTTACCGAGAGGGCGAAGGCTAGCACTCTCTGGATGAGGTCCGGAGCAGAGATGGCGCCGAGTACTCGCTCGATGCGATTCTTCTCTTCTTGCATGTCGGCTTGCTTGTGAAGCTGAGACAGAAAGACAGGAAAAAGTCAAACATTGCTGCCAGATGGTGAGAGGAGCACAAACAACCCCGGACAGATGCTCGACTTACCCTGAGCATGGTGTCTAATGTGCTACTGTCGCCGTGCTTCAGCACCGTTAAATATACCTGAAAGCACACAGCAACACAATTAGCCTCTTTGTCTTTTTCTGCTTCTATGGCTTTTTACAAATATTTATTCTAAAAAGAGGATTAGTGTTGACAAGTACTACAGCGAACCCCCTGTGTATTGTGCTTCATCTTTCAATAATGAATATATTAACATACAGTGATGCCTTGGTTCTCAACCATAATCCGTTCCAGAAAACGGTTCGAGAAGTGATTTATTCGAAAACCGAATCGAGGTTTCCCCATTACAATGAATGGAAAAAGAAATAATGCGTTCCACGCATAAATAAATGGGCTTTTTAAAGCATTTTTTATTTTTTTCTGATAATAAACTGCATAATAGAAATGCATATATAGTTTAAATACTTTATATAATAAAATACTTTAAGAAATATATTTTCATTATTTGCTTAAAATGTATGCTTTAGTAGTGGAGTATGCTAGGCTGCGAGTGCATTGCCGTATCTGTAGCGACTCGCCCCCGGCCTTGTAAACGTTTTTATTAACAAAAGTGCAAAATAACTTTAAACAAGCAACTTGCCTTCTTTGGAGCCATGATTGGGGGTTAATACGGCAGTCCTCGATAAGAAGAAAAACAGTCACTACTGGGACACGTCTGTGTACAGAGGCTGTGTTATACAGAATAACAAAAGTGCGCTGGTTGCGCCGCGCGCTTTGTGTTTTTTTTTTTTTTTTTTTTTTCGGGGGCTGTTCGAATTGACAATAACAAAACGCGCCGTGGGTGGGTGAACTGGTTGCGCCGTACGCAATGTAATTTCCGGGTTTTTACGGCGGTGTGGCAATTCACAACAAAGCCGTCGTGGGTCAGCTGGTCTGGCCGCGCGCAATATGGGGGCTTTCGAGTACCGATTTTCATTCGAAAACAGAAGGAAAAAAATGTTGGAATTTTTGTTTGAAAACCAATTTGTTCAAAAACAGGGACGTTTACTGGATCTATGTCTGATATATATGATTTTCGCAACCATAACATTCACTTAAACATCTTGAATTCTCTCCAAAATGGACCGCATTCCTTACGTGCACAACTGTTGTGTGACTTGTCCAACAACGGACATTTGAATACACTGATTACACTGCTAGCATGTATGCTAGCATGTTTTAGGATGTAAGCAAGCTACCATATGATTGCGCTCACAACGCAGACACAAATAATTGCATTTTACATCAGCTAAAACACTGAACTAAAACACGTGCTAGCAAAGATGCTAACAGTGTAACCAGTGTGTTTAAGTGTACTTTATTGGATAAGTCACACAACATTTGCAAATGTGTGCACATAAGGTGCACCACTTTACAAGGTGCCATGTCTAATGTGGCGCCTTATCTATTCAGAAGAGAATTTAAGACCTCTATGATCGTGAAAATATGGTACAATCGTGAAAATATGGTACATTTAAAAAAAACAGAGCAAAATCCGTGAATATGAGGGGGCACAAACAGTGAACTGGCAAGGGCACACTGTATTGCATTTTCTCCTCACCTATAGGGGGGATATCTGAAACATATCTCACAATAGACGGTCCTTCACTGTACACTTGTATGAATATTAAGCATACCAATGGTGACGTTAAAGAAGCTGGAAGAGGTACGTCAGTGTGGAGGCTTACCGGGCTCCTGAGGTCTGCAGGCAGAACATGTTTGGCGTCCACATGGTCCTTGAATCTTCGTCGGGCCTCCTCCAGGGTGGGCCTGTGTCCCGCCTTCCCCAATTTGCCCAGAACCAGACCCCTTAGCAGGGCATCCAGGTGGCCTGCAGGGATATATGTCTAAGTAGGGCGAGGCCTAATATAGTAACCTGACAAGTGGCCGCCATCTTTGAGGAATTAAAAAAAAAAACATGAAATGAGCACTTTAAAGGCTTCTAAAATAAAACATGCATACATTTATGATGATGGTTTAATTATATGATGTATTCTATTGCCTACATTGCTCTTCTCACCAATAACTTTCCAATAAGTTCTTATGGCAAGTAATACCGTTTGAAATGTCAGTTATTTTGACCTTTTGTAATTTCAGATGTTATTGGTGGATATTTTTAACTCAACTCGTCAGCCAATTGGATTATTACACAGGCACAAGATGAAACAAAAGGGTGGAAGAGATATGTTGAGAAATGAAGTTATGTTTTACTCTAATTTGAAGGGACTTTTTTGACAGATATTCTACTGGCAATAACACACAAAAGCATTCCTCTTCCTCAGTTGGAGTGACCATCACAAAGCCTTGATCTGAATCCCATCCAAAATTGATGGGCAGATCTGAAAAGGAGTATGCGAGCAAGTCAACCGGCAAACCTGATTCAGTTACACCAGTTCTGTCAGGAGGAATGGGCCAGGATTCCAGCAGAGTACTGGCAGAAGCTTGTGGAAGGTTACCCAAAATATCTGACCCAAGTCATCCAGTTAAAAAGGAAATACTGCTCCGTACTATGGAAATATAGATCCCCCCGGGAAAAAAAAAGAAGCTTTATCACTTACTGTAATTTCTGGACTATAAAACACACCTGATTATAAGCCTCACTCAGTACATTTTTAAAGGAAAACCCATTTTGTACATACATAAGCCGCACCTGTCTATAAGCTGCATGTGCCCACATTGAAACATTAGATATTTACAAAGAAAGCCGGTACACAAAGAGTTTTAATAATCTACCTTAGCTTTTCTTTCCAAACGGTACCTGTGACACAGTAGTAACACTCCTCTAAAAGGGCTGGCTTAAAAAAAAAAAAAAAAAAAAAAAACATACCAATAAAAGTTGCTGAGACGCGGCAGTAACACGGTTCAGGCCACCTGCTTTTATTACCTCTTTTTCGTCTTTTTACATTGCTCCAGTTCTTCCCGCTGCCATTTCCAGCGTCTCACCATCGATTCATTTATGCCAGGTTTACGTGAAGCAGCTGTTTCCTTCTTTATCGGGCAGCTCCATTGCTTTCAACTTGAAAGCTGCGTAATATGCATTTTCCACGACGGTCTGTTCATGCTAATTTTATTCATGCACAAAGTGCAAAGTTACATCAAACTTGCTTCTTCCTCGACACATATATTCCACCTGTCTCACTCTTACCTTTTCTGCACGAGCGCCCCTGGCTGGTGTTAGAAAAAAATGCATAAATTAGCCACATCGCTGTATAAGCCGTAGGGTTGAAAGCGTATGACAAAGTCGAATTTAAAATCCGGAAATTACAGTAAACTGATCGCCCTGCCCTATGTACTGCATAAATTAATTCCAAATAATCTACCTCATAGTAATCGGCAAAAGTTAAATGTAGGAATTTTTTTTTAAGACGTTACAGCTTTAATCAAAAACTCATCTTAAATTTTAAATTTTAAGTGTTGCGCTCTGTATTGATGTCTCTGGTGAGTTTCTCCCAAGGGGTTGGGTCACTTGAGGGTTGCTGTTGCTGCCAGGCATAGCTATTGAGTGAGTATTTATCATACCAAACTGCTCCTTTGTGGCTACTTTTCGCACGAGTGTGGACTAGACGGTGTAAAGAGATGCTCCTCCTCTGCCTTTAACTGTACAGAGATGGCTGGCTTCTTTCACACCTCTTTAAAACCAACATCCTAAAAGCTGTCCAATTTGAGACCAACGTCCAAATACTGGTGTCAAATTTGAGACCAATGTTAAAATTCTGGACAGAGGACTAAACACAGGATTACTCATGCAACCACATGCACGAGACACATAAATAGGGGGAATCTTCATCTAAAAATAGAGTTGAAGAAGGCTTTTGAAATGTCAACAACCAAGAAGAGTCCTTCCATTCAACCTTTACGACTGACTGGATAGCTGACACCAAGCCAGCCGCGCCACCTTCCCGTCTTCTCACCTTCTCCTGACTTGCAGTCCCAGCCCAGGCGGAGGCCGATGGGCGTGAAGAGGTCTCGGATGAACTCCTGGAAGTCCTCGTGGAAGTCTGTGTGGGACAGCAGCGATGACAGGACGCCCAGGTTGCAACTGAGGTCGCTCCACACCGTGTAGTTGGGCTCGTTGATGAAGGCCTCCATCAGGTGCAGCACCTCAACCGTGCTGATCATGCCTGCGCGGGACTTCACCACAACACACTTGTTACCCATGTGACATAATAGAAAATAACCTGCCTTTTTGTTGTATTGTTTATAAAAGAGTAGAGTGAACCTCCTATATTGCAGTTCATATTTTGGGCCACCGCTATATCGCAAATTTTTGAAGTGATCGTTTATAGGTTTTCTACTACATATATCGATTCGGTTGAACATTTTGTATGGGCTGAAATATATACCAGCAGGAACCGAACTCAATTCATTTATATTTGAATTAGAATGGGTAAGTTCAAATAATTGCATTAAAAAAAAAATGAATTTGAGTGTTTTAATTTGAAAAAAAAAATGCACTTAAAAATTGAATGTATTATAATATGAAATTGAATTGATGAGTTTGGAAATTAAGTCCAATAATCTTAAATATAAATATGAAATATATACAAACAGGAACCAAATTCAAATCATCTATATTTGAATTACAATGGCTAAACTTGAATAATTGCATTCAAAAAACTGAATTTGAAAAACAATTTCAGTGTTTTAATTAGAAAAAAATGCACTTAAAAACTTAATGTATTATAATTTGAAACTAAATTGCCGAGTTTGGAAATCAAGTCCAATAAACTTAAAAGTAAATAAGATTATTTAATACAAAGTGTAACTTCAACTTGTAAATTTTCCACTTTCCATTTGATCATTTTCATTTTGTACATTCCAAAACGTTAATAAACCTCAAACAATAATGTGTAAGACAGAAAAAGTGAGGTTTCGGGTTTCTATAGAGAATATCCATATGTGGTCAATTATTAGACTACTGGTGTGCAGTATTATTACACAACTAAATGAAAAACATTTTCCCACCTCACTTCTTTGTTTCATTTAAGTGAGAATTATGAAGCAACAACTCAAAACCTTTGAACAGAAACTAATCCAAACCAATTTTTAAAAAGGCCAATACAGCCTCACTTTTCCATAACAGTGATGAGCTTTCCACCCATGGACCGTCAGTTTCTAGACCCATCATATTCATTGGTCTTTTGCTGAACATTCACTCACAGAAAGGTTCAACAGTTCCGTTCCTGCTAACAAGCGACTTGCTCACCTCACACCACGGCCAAGCAAAAAGAACCAATCATTTAATAAACTGATTCGGTTCAGGTCACAAAAAAAGATTTGTTCTTTATGAGGAATCAGTCACGTGTGCTCGAGCCACTTCATTTTTCAGGTCACACTGACTACAAAGCGGGTCATCAGATCTCCATCAAACGTCACAGAAAACACTAAAAGTGAATCACGTCTATATAATTTTGTACTGTGTCCGAATCCTATAAACCTGCCATTTGATTCCAAAAAAACTTTTTGCAGTCAGATTTGTAGTGTAACAACCATGAAGAACATTCTCTTTGTCAAGACTTTGAATACTAACGGGAAGTAGATAACGTTAATTAAAACTAAATCAGAATATGAAAAGTATTCCTGTTGACATCATTGAGGTCCGTCACCATTTTTCTTTTCATCGTTGTAGTTTGCCAGTTACTTTCACTTTTTGCATTCAAATTTGCGCTGACACGACCACGAATTTGTCGGCAATGCGTCTTCATTCCATCAACAACTAAGTTTCCAAAATTAGCAGTAACAGTTGGCATAAGCAGCTATGTGGCTCCTTAAAAAGTGGAACCTGATTGATCAACTGTCGTATCCCCACACCCCCAACACTAAGTACTGTATAGTTCATACAAAGGGCTCTCAGAGACGTGATAGTTCTTTACTTTAAAGCTCTTTTTGCCCCATTTTGCCAAAACAAAAGAAGCAGCTTAATAATTAGCTACGCATTTTAATACAATGTTGCTCTCCTTAGGCCACACCATAGTCATTTCACAAATATACACCATTTGCTATGCTTAAATCCATTGCCCATTCAGGTTTATCCATCTGGGAGCTAGGAACTATGCCTAAAATGATAAAAATATTTGCTTTTTAATTCTGCACATAGTGTAGTAAAAAAGGTAACTAAAGAATACTTCAAAAAGTGTTTTCATGGTGTAGTTGGGTTCTAATTAGTTTAAACTTTAGGTGAAAATTATGTATAAAAATCTATTTTTTTTTCTGTGATGCGTGGTGCTGTGTCACCAGGGAGAAGAGGTCATTCTGAAGGCTGAGGCGGTCCACCGGCTGTAAGGTGAGGTTCCGAATACCAGGCAGCAGATTCTTCAGCATGTGTGAGCTGTACTGGACGCGGTAGAAGCCCACTGTGCCGGGATTGATCTGAGGACCGGGCAAAGGGTCAGATATGACTATTAAATGGTGGGAACTCCTGCATGTATGCTCACCTTGATCCAATGGTTGGGGTTGACGTCTTTCAGGGTGACGGTGGTCTGGGGTTTGTCCAGTAGAACCTGGAGTTTGCTGGAGGTGGGGTCCTCACTGGTAGAGATGCTGATGGGTACCATCCAGTAGGGACAATCCTCGCCTGTGAAAGCCAAAGTGACGTGTCAGTCACACATATACTGTTCATAGTAATAGTTGTGTTTTGTAAATAAAAAGCAAGTAAATCTGAACATGCTTAGAAAAGCTTTACTATTCATACAGACAAATACATTAGGATAGAGCAGAACAGAACTGGAAAAATTGTCATGATTCCAATAAACATAGCCCTAAACTATGTGGAGAGTCATTCCAGAAGATTTTATGATGTTATAATTGCAGAGGGCGAACCAATGTCATATTTAACCCAATGGATTAAAAATGTGTCTCTATGTGCCCTGTGATTGGCTGGCAAGCAGTTCAGGGAAGACCTCGCCTCCTGCCCGTAGAAAGCTGGTATAGGCTCTAACACTCCCACGACCCTTGTGAGGATAAGTGGCTCAGATAATGGATTGATGGATGGATGAAGAATGGGATGGCATTTAAATTCATACCTGAGTCAAGGTACTTAAGTAAACAAATACGTTTGGCAAAACAAAACTAAAAAAAAAAAAAAAACGGTTACTAAATTTTTCAGTTTTCAAGCTTCTTACCACTACAAACTGTATAGACATCGAGTTAAAAGTCAAAAAAAGAAAAATGGAATGCGAAAACTATATGAAACTGAAAAACAATGCGTTTGAAAGGTGCATATAGAGAAAATCTGAAGACTGACTGACAGTTTAAAAACAATTTAAGAATGTCAGTCTATAGATTTTCCTCAGCTTGTAACGTTAAACAGTTTTAAGTTGAAAATCATTAACATTTAAAAATGTAACATTTGAAAATGAAAAACACTGAAAAAATATGCAAAAAAAAGATTTATATGAACGGTAAACAATACCACCCCAGAAATTTAAAAATTGTCAATAAAACTCTTCTTTCAGTGTATCTCTACAATTCAAAACTGCATTTTCATGTGTTCAAGCACGATGTTTTTTTCTACTTTTTGTAAAGAAGAAAAACAAATTCTTCACATTTTGGTCTAGAACATGACACACAGTACTCCTAACGCATTTGTGTGATGGCAATTACAAGCCAGAGCTTTTCTGGCTTTTCTAACTCCCCCGGTGACTTGATCTTAAAAAAAAAAAAAAAAAAAGAAAAAGCACTTGCCATTATGTGGTCCGCTAGCGCAGAACTTCTTCTGAGTGATGTTCAGGACGCAGTTGTCGCCGTCCTTTGAACGACACAAGAGTCACAAGCTAGACCCTCAGAGATTTTTTTTTTCCCCTGGGGGTGACTGAATTACCAGCTCCTGTTCTACTGTGATAATTGGGAATCCCATCTGTTTGGTCCACGAGCCCATCACGGTGGCGATGGGTTTCCCGCTGGCCTGCTCCAGACAGTCCCACAGGTCCTCTAAACAACAAAAACACATCGAGGTTTGTTTCAACTTACCATAGTTTATATGGTAATATTTCTTTAACCGCCATCTCGCTATCTAAGCTTCGGTGTCTTGTCCAAGAACACTTTGACAGTGGACAGTCAAAGCCGGAATTTGAAAAGACAAACTCTCGGGTCAGTGGATGATGTGCTCTAACAACTGAGCCACAGCCAACCTACTCTACAGTGCTTCGCCTCTTAAAGGAACAAGCATGTACACAACATGAACTAGTATTTTCCATACAAGTTACTTTTTTTTTCCTGTTCAAATAATATATATTTACAATTAGCTTTAAAAAGTGGTTTTTGTAATAAGTATAAATGTGTTTAAAGTGTATGGGAGTAGTAAAAATGTAATAAGTAAAAACTGTCATGGGATACAAATCACATTTTGACATATTGCGAGTGGGTCTGGAATCCCGCGAAAAAAGAGGTTCACCATATTTGAGAACAGAACATATATGAGTAAAACCTTCAATAGTCTCCCTGTTCACTAAGACATAAAGACAATGTGGGAGTCACCATCCTACCTGTTGAGGCATTTTTGTGTTGGAACTTCAACAAATACGCATTCATTCCTTTCCTAAAGTCCTGCAGAAAAGTAGCAGAAAAGTTTTTTTTGTTTTGTACATAATCGTGCATAATAACAGCGACATAAACTGGACAGCTTCAAACTGCAGCACCACCTCGTCTCCGATGTAGTTGTGTAACATTCGGATCACCGACGCCCCTTTGCTGTAGGAGATGGCATCAAAGATTTCATCCACTTCGGACGGATGGCCAACATTCACCTACGCAGAGCACAAGAAAGAACAGGCGACCGGTCAGCATGGCAATAGACAAATTCAAGGGGTTATAAAAAAGATATTCTTTATAAGTTGTCCATGTGTTTTCAACTGATTTAGTAGATTGTTGCATCGCTGAATCTGATGGCAAGTTTCTGTTGTCCTGGTCAGTTTTTTTTATATTAAGTTTATTTGTAAGAAATCAGATTCTTATTAAATCAAATCGATTTTTTTCACATTTTTCATTGATTTCTACGATTTCTCATCTGAGATTGGTTTTTAAAATATAAAAAAAAAATTCTAACAATCAAATGTCACAAACATTGCTTACTGGAAAACTGAATAGTAGATTGATAAGTAAACTTTTGACTACTATTCTTTCATTTCTTACAACGAACACACATCCCCTGAGAGGGCAAGCCCACATGTTAAGAACCCCTGATATAAAATGAAACGATGTCAACAAAACTTTAACTGTAGTTCAAAAATGTTAACATGATTGAGCAAAACCATATTGATAGTTGGATTCAGCGCATCTAAACTGTCATATATCGTTTAAAATAGCTTAGAAAATGCATTTGTTGTCGACCAGTGATTGAGTCAATTATTGGCACTGATATTGACCATTTTGACACATATCGGCATTGGCGTTCAATTTAAAACATGGTAAACAGAGAACTATTTGACATTTTCAATTGACTTCAAAGGAGATGCACCTGACTGGGTATTCTCTGGACTTTTTGTTTGTTTTAACTTTTAACAAAGATAAGTGAAAGATTAACTATTCACGTTATATTTAAATTTTGGAAAACTACTGTAGAAAAGTTTATAATGCTATTTTTTTGTTTAGGCTTTCATTTTACGTTGAGACATGCTGCGGGGTCTCTGAGCTTCCTGCACTTTTTGTTAGAATTTTAAAATAAAGATGTCTATAGTCCAAGATTAAATAATTAACATTTTGAAAATTTGAAAAGCTCTTTTAATAAGTATATTTTCTCATGCATTAAAAAAAAAATGTTAATTCAAATTTTCTCACCAATATTTTTCCTCATGCCACAAACGAATATCGGCTACATGTATCGATAATTGGGACCTGACTAATCGGTATCAGCCCCACCAAAAAAAATATCTACACATAACTGTTAACAAGACTTCACTAATGATCGGTGTCACCCCCCCCCCAAAAAAAACATCTATCTTTAACACAACGTCCAAAAGTTAGATGTCCACCCACCTCGATGGGATGACTACTGTCCAGCGCGTCCAGATCCAGAGCACGTGTATAGTCGGCAGACACAAACTGTGTCCAGATGTCATACTCTGGGAAGCAATGGTCAACACACAGATACTCGATCCACGAGGCAAAGCCTTCATTGAGCCACAAATGGGTCCACCATTCCTACACACACGCACATATTAGGTCAGCAGCCATACAGGATGTTTTGTCTATTTGTGGAGGGAATATTGGTCAGTTACCATGGTGACCAAGTTTCCAAACCACTGGTGAGCGAGTTCGTGACCCACCACCAGCGCCACCCACTGCCTGGAAGACGCGCATGAATTCTTTGGATCGATCAGCAGCGCCGTTTCCCTGCAAAAACACACAAACTCCAGTCTGTCCTCTGAGGTATTTGCTGCCCATGAAAAAAAATAAATACTTTAGTAGTTCATGGAAATGCTACGAAATGTGATGGGGATTTGTCTGATTTTATTATGAACAACTTGAGCTCTTTAAGATATCGTATTGAGAAAGCGTCTTGGAAAATAGATGTGGATGGATAATGTACTGGTTCAGCCTTATTTACTGGTTTGACTCATTCAATTTGGCTGAAATGTTTTGTGTTTGTTTCCATCCAGACTCAACACTTGTTAATTTTTATTGAATTTAATCTAAACGATTAGATGGAATGTTTTCCATTTCAGGAAAAACGAGTTTAATGCCTTACTTCAGTTCAATGAAACAAATGAATAACAATTTTGAAGAACTGTAGATAAATCCTGTTGACAATTGAGACCAAATCATTTTAGGTTAAGTTTAAAAGTAAAAACAACATACTATTGGCCATAAGGAAAGAAAAGTCAGATTGAGTATACAAACTTCATTTAAAGGTTGTTTTCAAACCTGTGTATAGTGCAAGCAAAATGGAATGCTTTGGGTGAAAAAAAAAGTTAATATTAAAGTCAAGAACACATGGTAGTTAAAAGCTCTGTGCAATAAAAGCAACAAGTAAAACGTTACCAGATCATTGCCAGCAACAACTCAATCTTGTGTCACCACATTTGATAGAGATTTTATGACTGACAGATTGTGGCTCATTGATAATGTCATCAAAAACATCTTAAGACATCTCTACAGTTTGATGATTTCATTAAAAAAAATCATAGCACATCTCTGTGGTTTATAAATGGCCGTAAAATTCAATCAGATCACACTTGAGCGGGTCTATGCAGGGTCCAAAGTTTAATCCACTTGCCAGCCATGTAGATGCATGTTTTGTTTGTTAAGTTTATTTGTCTAGACCTTAATGTCAAAAGAGTCAAAGGGCTTCACAGGCCCACAGTAGGTGATTGACAAGATCCCAAAAAACGAACCCCCCCCCCCCTCCGGTGATTAGAAAATATGAATAACGACTACTGTAATTTCCCCTGTATAATAAACGAGTATCATGCGCAACAACAAAGTTGCTGCCAGAAATCAAGAAGTGTCCTATCGACATATAATCCACACCCAAAACTTTCCATGTATTCGTAAATTCACCAAAAATCCCAATTAGTATTCGTTTCCAAAACAATTCGTCCAAATTTGTATGAATTTCAATTTGAAAATTTTGTCAAGAATATTACCACAAAACAATCATGAATAATGATGTCTTATCCTGTTACACATATTTATATTATTAGCAATAACATTTAGCTGGGATAGGCTCAGCCACTCCCGTGAACTTTGTGAGGATAAGCATCTTGGAAAATGGATGCAGGGATATACTTTCAGCCTGACCCCATTCTCAGAAGACATCTCCAGTGATGTCATTCATTTCCGGCGCAGGGAAGTCTTGTAAGGCCATTAATTATTTTACATTTATTTATATCTTCAGATGTGTTTACTCACACTTGGTCACACTGTAATAACATGAAATTGTTTTGTTAATAGAGTAGATAAGATATATATATTTGTGTGTGTATATATATTTGTATATCACGTGTTGCATTTATGTAGGATCAGATTACATTTTGGTCCCATGGATACAAACTATATCCTTTTGTTTTGCTTTTTGAACATATTGGAGCCCAAAAGGAGGAACATTTAGATACCTGTAAGTAACAAGGCCCCAGTTTTCCATTGCTCCTGAAGGCAGGGAAAAAAAAAAAAAAAAGTATATTGAAATGTCATTATTGATAAAGGAGTAGTTGCGTGCAGGACGTCCAGGAGAGGATCACTCACCAGCAGCAAAGTCGGCGATAGCAATGAGATCAATCTTGGGCAAAGGATAAGGAACACTGAAGTAGTCTTTGTAGAAAGGTAACGTCTTTGTTGCTACCTGAACACAAATTGAACGCAATATTCAAATTGGGTGTCCAGGTTCCATAACTTCCATGTGATAGGCAGGGCAGGATGAGTAATTAGTTTAACTGATTGGATCAAGGCAACAAAGTGGCATATCTGGTTAGACTGGTTAGAACATTAGCCTCACAGCTCAGGGTTCAAATCCCAGCCCTGCCTGTGAGGAGTCTGCATGTTCTCCCTGTGCCGGTGTGGGTTTTCTCCAAGAACGCCGGTTTCCCCCCCACACCCGAAAAATATGCATTCATTCTCTAAATTGTCCTTATGTGTGATTGTGAGTGCGAATGGTCGTTCGTGGCAACCAGTTCAGAGTGTACCCAACCTCCTGCCTTAAGATAGCTGTGATAGGCTCCAGCACTCCCGCTACCCTTGTGAGGATAAGCTGGTCAGAAAATGGATGAATGGATGGCTGATTGAATGAAGTTCATTCGTGAGGACCAAAGCATCTCCCCGTATGACATGCCATGCTTACACTAAAAATACTGGTACAAATAGCGGCGCTAGTTTACAAAAGCACGGTCTAGGGTTGCAAATTAGCAACGTTGCTATATTTAGTGACTTTTCCTCCAAAATATTTTGGAAAAGCAACTGCTGAATGTTCAGCACAGTGGTGCAGCTGGAAAGCGTTGGCCTCACAGTTCTGAGGTACCAGGTTCGATTTTGGCCCTGCCTGTATGGAGTTTGCATGTTCTCCCCGTACCTTCGTGGGTTTTCCCCGGGCGCTCCGGTTTCCTCCCACATCCCAAAAACATTAATTGGACACTCTAAATTGCCCCTAGGTGTAATTGTGAGTGCGGCTGTTTGTCTCTATGTCCCCTGCGATTGGCTGGCAACCAGTCCAGGGTGTACTCCTGCCCGTTGACAGCCGGGATAGGCTCCAGCACTCCCATGTCCCTCGTGAGGATAAGCGGCTAAGAAAATGGATGGATGGAACTGCTGAATGTAAGCAACAACATGAGCAGAATAATTTTTAAATTGTTTTGCATACAACGTATGAGGTTGACTTTACCTAAGAAATGTTTTTGTAATATTGGATAACATTGAGTATCCACAGAAAACACGCACAAGGACAGGCGGAACATGCAAACTCCACAAAGGAAGGCCTGAGTCCAGATTCAAACTCCAAACTTTAGAACTGTGAGGGCTATTCACGAATTGGGGGTAACTCAAACTGACATTCAAGTACGCCACATGTGAATTTTCTGATTGAAATCACAACAGATAAAAGAATAACAACTGCAATACCTTCGCACTGGATTTTCTTAAAATAAATAAATAAATAAATAAAAACAGAAATCTTAACCTTGATCTATGGCCGAGGCCATCTGCACTTAGTGTGCATACTTTCTATGCATGTATGCAGTTGTAGTTTGGGTGCAGCTAGTCTAGGCCTTCGCCGAGATGTCTGTAGGAAATGTCAATTACCGCCCCCCCACCCAACCTAGCTGCATGCATATTCTTGGCAGCAACACAACCAAAGCCCAAACGACCCGTCGCCGAGGTGGACACCAACCGCAGCAGAATCAATGGGAAAAGTTTATCAAACAGTTTAAGAGATGACAGGAGCCAGCAGGCTAGGTAGACAGCAGTCAGTCCAAAGCAGCGAGGATTTACACCACAGACGGGCACAAAACCAACCTAAGGTACAGCGAGGATTCAGTTAAATTAAGCAATGTTAAAAAAATAGATATATATTTCCAGAAAAGCCAGCATATTCTTGTTCCGGTTCAATACAATTTTCGTATAGTTAAATTGGATTTTTCATTTGTTGGATTATTATTTCAGAACAGTACAAAAAGCAACACAATGCTTCGATTATCAATTGGAAGTCAATCATTTTCGTCAGTATCACCATTCAAGTCATCGACCCTGTTTTTTGCGTTGGTCAAATAGCATAGAAGAGTTTGTTCAAACAGATTGAGCTATTATTTTACTGTTGAAGGTGAGGAGAGTAAAGAAAAATATTGCTGTAAAAACACTTTTGTTTGCTTGGTGTTAGGAGAAATAAAGCAAATTAAAGACGTGGTGTGAAAACCAAAAACTTGTTTTGAAATGCATCAATGTCATTTGCTTTTTCTATAAGCAAAGGCCAGGTGGGTAACAAGGGAGATTCTATTTTAAGACCATATCACCTCAGCTATCAAAGGACGGGCTCACCTCCAGTGCAAAGCGGCCCTGCTCTGCCTTCCCCACTGGCGTATAGACGCGCACCAGCACACCGTCTGACGACTGACTCTCCACAAAGTCAAACTCGCCGATGACAAACGCCACTAGGTATGTGGACATGATGGGCGTTGTGGCAAACTTGATCTCCACTAGGTCCTCGTTGCTCTGGTATGGCTGGCGCTCTACAACGTTCTAGAGGCAAAGAGAAAACGTGGACAACAAGATGCATGATTTCGAAACAACGGCCTCAAAGACATGGTCAGGGAGTGGAACATTTTCACATATCCACCAAGCCCTGCAGTCCAACTGGGTCAGCTATGAAAGTGGCAAAAGGACAGAGTGAACCTACGCTGTATCGTGGTTTCTCTTTGCGCATTTACTATATTACACGTTTTTTAAAACTTGATTTTAGAGTATTATTTGAAGACAAGTCAATATTTAGAGTTGCACACCTTCAGTGCATTTACTTACATAATACAGTACATAATGCTTATCATTAACACTAATTTCCATTCGGCCATCTATCACTTTAGCATTACATATTCAATTTGCATGCTTCTGTTAATACTGTGATTGATTATATCATAATTTCTCATGTATAATGCACACCTATGTACAATACGCATACCCAAAGTTGACCACAAAATTCTGGAAAACCCTTCAACCCGTATGTAATGTATTTTTAGAATGCATGATTTTGCTTCTACCTATATGATCAAAGTGAAGTATTATCTGTATTTTGTCATTTTTTTATGAAAATAATTATTCTCAAGTTAAAGAGTCTATTGGAACACAATATTTTTTATACTTTGTCTTATTTTGAAATTCCAGCCCTACTTTTAGTAAATGGGAAAACACAGTTGTGCTTATGTTTGATTACCCAAGCATTTTTAAGATGTGTACAATTCTTTCAAGACAAAAGTAAAGCACTTACTCTAATTTCATTTTAATGGGATTTAAATTAACTGTCAACCCTACATCCAGCTATTAATGCATCGACTTTTTGTGACCTTTTTGTTAGTTGGTGTGCTGTGAGATTTTCATTTGTTAAGTACCGGTATGGGCCTTTGCTCTAAAAATGTTGGAATTTGGTACTCAGGTCAGCTCGTGTTCAACAGAACGGCAGCCACTAGTAGCAGCATAAATTTGCTAAAGTACGTAATTTTTTGTTGATGGCTTGTGAGCTGTACCAGATTAAAACTATGTGAACATATCTCAAGCAAGCTTTACAGAAAGTCCTCTCCTGACCTGAGCAACGGTGACCACCAACACGCTCACCCCCTCCCATTTACCTCTACAATCCACTTGTGTTGTCATTCCCACGATAAGGAGTGCATACAGTCGGATTTGAGTTGAGCAGATAAAGCCCACTGATCATAGAAAATGGGATTTAGTGGTATTGGAATACAAGATTTTATTGCAGTAATCTGACATCACGCAATCATGAAAGAGCAAATTGGTTTTGTAGTCTGATCCGTGCATTATGTGTTGTCTCAGCAGACGTCTCTCTCCAACGCAGCCAACTTTTTTTTTTTTTTTAATAATTTCATTGGCCGTCAGATACTCACAGTTCTACATCAGAAGGCATGTAAAAAACATGTAAATACTACTATTTAAAAATAAACTAGCTTTTGGCTTGAAATATACTGTGCAAACTGGCGAAGCAGCGTAAATGTCTTTCTTAGAGCAGATCAATAACATCATTGATTGGATCAGCAAAATGAGATGAAAACTGATCAGCAAAAGAAATGCGATTAACGGCCGATCCGATGAGGCCCATCAAATTGGTGTAAAGTCTATAAAGTTTTTCATAACCTCTAGATGGAGGCATACATAAATAAAATGTGTTTTTTTTTTTAATCCATTCATTTTCTGAGCCACTTATCCTCACAAACGTCACGCGTTTCCCCTAACCCACGTATAATGCGCATTATTGACTTGACAATTCTTGTGGGGGGATGTGTATTAAACATGAGACATAACAATAATTCTGTTTTGTTTTGTGTGTCAGTTTCACAGTAAAGTTCGACTGGCGACAAAACACTTGAAGCCGTCATTCTTAAACTGTGTTTTAATGTGTTCACGTGCTTTAAAGCACATCGAGGAGAACAAAATTTGAAAAATTATGGTCACTCTGTTGGGGTTTTTCCTACCCATCAAGGTTGGGTAAGGAACATGGATCCAATGTACCAGCAAATATCATTTTACCCATCTTTAAGGATGTCTCCTTCATTCAACATCATTTTAACAACCTTTGTGCACTAATAAAAATGGTGAAGCAGTATTCAGCTATTATGCTGCACACAAATTGAACAAGTTGCCAACAGAGGTGACGTGATTCCCAAGTATGAATGTTTTGAAATCCAGGTTAAAAATGAATTTTTTCCTCATGCTTTTTAGAGTAATGTACACTTTTTAATTGTACTTTTTTTTTCTTTTTTAACATACATATTTTGTTGTCATTTTTATTGTTTTTCGTGTTTTAAATGGTTTATCTCTTTGTATTTAAATTCTTTTACTCATGTAAAGTACATTGAGTTACTTGCTGTATGAACTGCGCTATACAATGTGTTTTGCTTAATACCTATGTATTGGATATCTTATGTATAAAGATATCTAATTCTATCCAATACAAGAAAGAAATCCGCTTCTATAATGTCACAAGCCTAACAGTACAGTTTCAAACATTTCAACTGTGAAATAGTCATCTTCGTGTGAGGAGGAAAGAGGAGGGGGCGTCTTCGCCACGACCCAAGTGACATATACCATGTTTGACAAGGCGACGCAGTCTTTTGGGACAATCAGCGTGATGTCAAAGGTGGCTTTGATGGCTGGCTCGTCCCAACAGGGGAATGCTCGGCGGGCGTCCGTGGCCTGGGGAGTGTGAAACAAACAGAAAGACATTTAATGATACTGTGTAATTTAGAAAAAGCACAACTTCTTTACAAAGCAAGAAATATTTCTTTACCAAAAAATTTACTAAAACAAAAAAAAAAAAAACCAGTGATGAGCACTCCAGAAAAAGGAGTGAGACAATGAAACAGAGTGTGGAACTAAATGTCCAAGCATCAACCAATTTGAAAACAAATGACCTTCATAAAATATAAGCAGTATTTATCCATTTTAAAAAAATGTTGTGGTTTCAATTTCCTACAATTCAGAACTAGGGTCAGTAGATAGGTTTTTTTAACAAAATATTTGTACTCCATCTCCAGCACATGGTGCTGCCATTTTCTTGTCAGTTCTCGTTAATTCATGGTCTCTCGTGCATAACGAGATTAAAATTCAGGATAGCATCTTGCATTGCGAAACACCGGAATATTAGCAGAGATGATAAACTTGATTTTGCCACGAATGCAGGAAGCCGAGACGTAAACGTGGATTTTAGGAAGGTTTATTTCCAGGCGGGGGTCATACACGGGAAGGCAGTCCAACAGGGCGACGGTACAAAAATCACAAGGCAAAAGCAGTCATTGTGATTTGACGGGTGCGTACGTCCCCGCGCGTCACTCACAAATCTGCACAGCCGAGCATGAAAAAAAAAAAATAATAAATCACGCCCGTAAAATTTGTTACGAGTAGAAATACATAGATATTGAAAGATGTCACTTATATTGTGTAGTCTTGACCAATGTTCCCTCTAAGATGCGCCACTGTGCAATTGCACACTTGTCGCACACTCAACGCAAATGAAAACCGATCCAGTGCAGTGAACCACACAGCCTGATGTCTTTTTTTTTTTAACACGGAAGCACACGGTCTCCACTGCTAAGCCAACTTCTACTTCCTAGTTTACCTGACACCACCCCCTTCCGCTCTTAAAGCGGTACACTCATAATTACAAACAGGTAACACACCCGCAACTTTATATCTGCAGGCATGACTGACCACACCCGTACATTTTTCAAATGTGAGTGACTGCAAAAGGCTTGAACCAAAAAACATGAAACATCAAAAATTGGACATGGCAAAAAAAATGAAAACGTAAGTCAGTAATGCTATGGCATGTGACGAGGTAGTTACACAAGCTGACGCTCGTGAACACACATGCATATACACACACAATGATCTGGCAACCATGAAAAACAAGCCTTAAATACACAATGTAATCAGGGCGCAACAATGTGCAGCACCGTGCACAAGGAAGTGGCACACGGCCACGACCCCACCCAACGTGGCTGCTGTCAAACATCCAACTTAACTGTGCTTCCAAAGCAGGCCGCCGCGCGCGTGAGCAAATTTGCGGCGGGCGTGGCTGTGGAGAACCACGCCCCCAACGTTAATTACATGGTGTAAAAATGTTGGGGAGGCAGGAATTTTTTTTAGTCAGTCACGAAATCGGAACCACAAGCTTTTTTTTTTTTTTGTCTAATGTCTTTTTAGAGTGGAGATCAATCCGATGCCCTGGATCATGATTTTACCTCAAATTGTGTGACAGCTGCATAGCAGGTCTCCCCTGTGGTGCTGGTGTATTTACTTCTGTAGAAGCCTTTCATTTTGTCGTTCAACTCCCCCGCAAACTTGATCTTCAACACACCAGAACCTGATAAACAGAAAGAGCAAGCAATGGTGAAAAGTGATAAATACAAATAAGAGATTATTCAAGTAATTTTCAAACTGGTACCTTCCCATTTAAACATTTAAGAGCGACAAGAATCCTGAAGATCAAATTTTAGACCATTTTTGCCATAAAATGTAATTTCTGGCCTACAAGCCGCGACTTTTCCCCCCCCCCACACACACTTTCAACCCTGCGGTTTATGTTTTTGTGCGTTTTTTCTAACGGCCGCAAGGGGGCACTCGAGCGGAAAAGGTAAGAATACGACCAGTGGAATATATGTGCCAAGGAAGTCACTTTTACTGGCCCTGTTAGCGCTGTGCTAGCGTGTTGCTACTGTGTTACTAGCATGTCTCAATGATATTTACCGGTAACTTTTATTTTAACCGGTCTTGTTAGCGTCAGCGCGGCGCTAGCGCTAGCTTCAGCTTTAGTGTTGCGCCAGCGCCTTGCTAGCGTTAAACTCTTTACTGGTATGTTTATTTTTTTTAACCGGCCCTGTTAGCGCAGCGCTAGCATTAGCGTGGCGGCACTAGCATTAGCACGGTGGCGCTAGCGTTAAACTCTCAGTGTACTGTCTTTCTTTGTAAATATCTCGTGTTTCAATGTGGGCACTTGCGGCTTTTACACAGCTGCGGTGTATGCAGGTACCAAATGGTATTTCCTTTACAAATGTAACCAGGTGCGCTCTGTAAATCGGGAATTACGGTATTCACTAGCTGGGCAATATGGCCTTAAAATAAAATCTTGTTTTACAATTTAAATACATTTTCCACCCCTTCACTTATACAAAAAGGAAACTTACATTTGTGAAAACAGGAGCGGCTTCACAAGTATTTCAAGGTCCTGGAGTGGCTTAGCCAGTCTCCAAATCTCAATTCCACAGAAAATATTTGAAGGGAGTTGAAAGTCTGTGTTGCCTATTGACACCCCAAAAATGACTGCTCTAGATGAGATCCGCATGGAAGATTTGACCAAAGTACCAGCAATATTGTGAAAACCTTGTGAAGACTTAAGAAAACATTTGTCTGTCATTGCCAACGGTATACAAGTATATACCAAATACTTTCCTTCCGCAATAATTTGATAAGAAGTTATTTAAAAATCATGTTCTGTGATTTTCTGGATTTTTTTCACATCAATTTGCCTCTCGTAGGTGAAGTATCCCAATGAAGAAAATTATAGACCTCGCTCATCTTTTTAAGTGGGAGAACTTGCACAATTGATACCCGACTACTTTTTTTGGCCCATTGTATTTGATAACTTTTGATAACAAACAACCTTTGAAACACTTTTATCAAGCACAGAGGCGATGATTAGCAGCTTTTAGAAAAGTTGAGCATTAGCCACACTAGTAGCTTGCCAGCCGCAGCCACGCCACAGTAGACTTGAAGCTACCACCCACTTCCCCCACCCCCACACCGAGGAAGCGCAATGACATCATCAATAAACATCACAATCGGTTGGTAAAGGCCAAAGCTTATTGTCTGCCACTCACTTGCCATAGTACGTAGAAACCAAGCGTGTGAAAGCCACTTGCTCTCTGGCAACCCCTTTCATCCCAGTCATCTTGTCCTCTCCAGATTGCTGACTATTTTTGACTTGCCCATAACAACGGCACACATGGCAACTGCCCATTACAAAATACCCAACCAGAATATTTGGCATCTCTGGTAGACGGATTACACTTTTTCTTTTTAAAGGGAGAAATGATCACAAACTTTGGACATTCTTTGTCTTTTATGCACACTTTTGTACTTGAATCATTTGAGTTACTTAATTCATCATTTTGGCCCCAAATGGCAAATCCTGCTGTGTGGCGAACACCAAATAGGTCAGTAAGATCGCTGTTGGCACGTAAATAAAGGAGAAACAGATAAATCTGATTCTGTTTTTTATTCCACATTTGTTTTATTTTTTTGTCTTGAATGGCAACCAAGTTGGGGAAGGGAGAACTATTAAAAAAAAAAAATCCACTGACCTTACAGAGTTTTCCCCTTCTTAAAACTATATATTTATTTATTGATACTGTTGTGTATTTTACAATGTTTCTAGAAACAAAGGGTACCGTTAACCCCATAGAATGTTGCCTCACAAAATGATGTGAGAATCATCTCTGGGGTTATAAAGAGGTGGAAAATTTCTAATAAATTTACATAGGACGTTAAGATGCACGACATTAATTTGAGAAATATTCCAAAATGTAAACTTTCCTTCGGAATGTATGAGGATTGACCGGAAATTTAGGGAAATGTAATGGAAAGATATCCTCAAAAATGTATATATTTTGTTATAAGTTGACATCCATGCAAAAGAGTACAGATAAAAAGCTTGACATTCAAACAGAATAATATAGTTAAGCAAAACTTTATTTTCAAATATTTACTTAAAAAATAAACTGTCTTGAACAAAAGCATGAATGTCAAATCAGAATCAGCTTTATTGTTTTTTAGTTTTCATTTATTTTATTAGTATGTTGGTTTAATATTTGGCTTTAAACGATCAGGATTTTTGGGGCCAATCACCGATCACTAATCAGAAAGTTTAAAAAAATAGGATAACCGATCTGATACAAGCTGACCATTTAATGTACAGCACAGGTGTCAAACTCAATCCCCGGGGGCCAGATCTGGCCCGGCACATGATTATGTGGTTCGCAAAGGCAAATCATGTGTATGAACTTCCATGATTTATTTATTTATTTATTTTAATCTGTCCCAACGTTTCAGAGACATATCATGAATGATAATGCTGAGATATGCAAGCATTTTTTCTTACCAAACAATAGTTACAAAACCCATTACCCTTGATTTCTGATTCCAAAACTGGTTCATAAATTTAATATGTAAATATGATGAGGCTGTTTACGATTCTAATGGTTTCACAGTCATAACGGCCCTCTGAGGGAACCGGTAACTACAATGTGGCCTGCGACAAAAATGAGTTTGACACCCCTGCTGTACAGTAATCCATAATTTTTCGTGGTTATGGGGACAAGAACCCCCAGTGAAACGTGGAAAAAAAAAAACAATCTGTTCTTGCTTTAGTCTGAATAATGCTAAATGTATTTCTACAAACTAGATTTAAATTTTATTCAGGGTCACCCTTCATGTTTGAAAACATTCAGGTTATACTACTTTTAATTCTCATCTAAAGTTACCAACTTTGAAAATTCCCTAATTTTACAACCCTAATTTTCTCACCTTTCTTTAGAGCGCAGGGAAAGGACAAGGTCACCTTCTCGTCCTCATTTTGATAGTTGAATCCTGTGGCATCGATTTCTGAAAAAAAATTGTTTTCCTTCAAACGTTGAACATTTCATGTTCTATCTGATCATCGAGGGTGAAAAAAGGAGCAAGTACCAATGAAACTCACCGTCTCCTCCCTGAGGCGCAAAGGAGGCTGTGATGATGTCAATGTCGGCGCAGTTCATCACAATCTGATTGGTGGCTTGTGTCACCTGCACATGGATCACATGGATACAAAGTTCACATTTTTTAAAGAGGACATGCTCAAAAAGTGACTCTTTAACACAAACCGTTGTGTTTTGCGAGCTTGATGGGTCATCAAGTGTGAAAGTTAACTTTGTCAGCTACAACCAACATCAGAAAATGTGTTTAGTGATACATTCATAAATATATTCTGATGCTTTCATTACCCTCTAAGAGTGCATTGTTGAGAAGAGATAGAGCCCGCTCCATTTTCTTTGAGTTTACCAACGACCGTGTTGCCCAATGGCAGTGATACTTCAGTACATCCGCCATACTGAATCAGTCAGTTCTGCCTGATCTCATCCTGTCTCACGCTCCGGCTCCTCAGCCTTGCCCTAAAGGATATATATAAGGCCCCTTTCTTGCACAATTTCAAAGACCTCCCAAATGTCTTCACAACGTCTGGGAATGCTTTACCCATTCTTGCCAGGTCTCTAGATCCCTGCAATAGCTGGTGACAAATCTATGTTTGTCTGAATATACACTTTATTGGAAAAACTTCACTCACCTCACTTTGACTCAGACAGGTGCAGGATGTCCTACTATAGACTGTTCTCGACAATGTGACTACATCCATGATGGCTAAAAAGACTTTGGGAAGTTATCAGTGCTCATTAGATATTGTTTCAAGAAACCGTTACGACAGGAAGTGTGCTTTGATCGACAATATCGACTCATATGCCTTGGAGAAACACTAATGGAGCACATAACTGTGGGCGTCGGTAACCTATCCAGACATCGTCCACTATCTCCTCTTCTCGACAAGCATTTGTACCGTGGATCAACTAAAGAATTACAAAGTCCTAAAGGGCTACAACCACTTCATCAATGGCTGGGTTCGTCATGTGACGGTATCCATTGTAAGCACACTGCTAAGGTTAGTGCACCACAAAATGCAATTTAAATATATACCGCATAATTACAATCAGCGTTGTGTTAAATTATGTTGATTATACCAACAAAAGAGGTGTAGATTTATTATTTTTGTTTTTGTTACCGAGAGGGAGAGAGAGAGGTTTGACTGGGACGAGTCCCAAGTGGAGCCTGCACCTTTTTCTCTACTTCCACAGCTACATTTTTAACTCAACTCACAAAACAGCTAGCGGCGCGGTAACTCGTTTTTGCAAACCTATTATAATGAAACAGAAAATACAGATTTTGGAGAGATGCATTGCATTCACACGAGTGTCGTGCTTGGCTGCTAGATCAGCTCTGCTAATACGAGACAGACACAGTTGTCGTCGTTTGGTTGCTAACTGCTCCGTTTACTCGCACTGGTTCTTGATCACAGCTGGCGGTCGATAGAAAGATGCTTTACAACGCCGTTTGAGCAACCGATAATATAGCAGTGGGCCCCCATTCATACGTCTTTCTGAAATGATTCCTGGTTAGTTACGTGTGTTTACGTGAATTAACCAAACCAAGATGGCGCCCGCGTTCTAAATCGGAAGGTGTGTGACGTCAGTCGAAAACAGTCTATTGACCAGTCCATTGTTTACCCCTGTGTGCTCCAGAGCCCCAAGCTAAATGAGTGTTAACTGTAAATCTGTGAACTGAGTACAAGACTGACAAAATCAATGGGTGTCATTCCAAGCAGCACAATTCCTGCTGCATTCTCAGTGAGATCCTATGTTGACAGTTGGTGATATGGCAGCGGCGCCACAGTCCCAGCCAATGAGCAGCCAGGTGTGTCGCTAGCTCCTCCCATGCTATGTGAACTACACATTTAGCTACAAAAAGGGACTTTTTATTTTAAAATACCCCTCAAGATAGTGCTTTACGGAGTCAATGTTTCACTTGACTGCAGGTAGGTCAGTTGTGGTCGCAGACTGCAAAGAACTCGACAGCTGTAATTTCCCTCTATTTACTTCCAGTTTTCAAACTGTGTAGATAATGCCATTTTTGAAAAATTATCCGATGGCATCTTATCCAGGACGTTGCGGATGAGCATAATTTTTTGTGAATTATCTGTTTCGCAAAGCATTGGTGATTTTTTTAATTAAATGTTTTTATTAGGTGGATAACAAAAATAGTTAATCTTTTTTGTCTTGCAAGATAACTTGCCGTGTGCACAATATGCAAGTTGTGACCAACCAAAACACGTTCTCCGGTCACATGAGTTAACGAAAGCAGCTCTCTGCAAAGTTGTCAGCTGCCACGTATTGAAGGATGAACTGGTCCCCCACTATCCCAAGCTTTGGGACAATAGAAAAATTATATACTGTACTAGGATATCGCTGCAGGAGGCTTTCAAACTGCTCTCTACACAGCCTGAAAGACACTTTAAAGTGCTCTTTGTGGAATTGAAGCTTACGAACTATGACATCCTGTCATGAAAATACTATGCCATGCATCCATTCCCTTTTTTGTTCTACTGCTTGTCTGCAGCTTCCTTTTACAACAACAACAAATACATTTTTCGGAGGTGCGGTCTACTCATCGATGACTATTAGTGGGAAAAGCCCCCTTACTTCCTTGAGTTCGCTACGTCAGCACTTGGGAGTACGTGCAAGTTCGCACATGGATGCAGTCGTCCACACATGCTGCCTCACAGACCTTTCACACTAGTCAGGTTTACGTCATTTCATTTAGTTGGAATCATTCAGATGACGTGATCTATTCCGATCAGGTGTATATATGTGCACTGCATTTAATCTGTACAGCCATGTGACATGCACAGATTGGTGTCAATGTAAACATCACGTCATTTATCAAGACTCAGACTCAAGTCTCAGTAGTTGGGCTTGTTTTAATACTTTTTTAAAACAAGAGCTTGATAGAAACGAGTAGTTACAAACAATATCTTCGTGGTATATAAGCTCTGGTTGGAACCTGCCATATAAGTGCATAAACGAGTAATGTCAATCAAAGCATCCAGACAGAACACAGGCTGGCTATTTTGGGCTGAACCATATACAAGAGTTTGGGATCCATTTAGGAAATGGAATTCCAATCCCTGTCAATCCAAATGCCATTCAATTTTAATTCAGCCTGTTAATTCCAATTAAGGTGTTCATATGGTGGATTTAATTTGGTTTGGGCTTCAACCTTGATTCCAATCGAAACAAGGCGTCATGGAAAATCAGCTGAGCAAGTGCAGTGTGAAAATGTCTTAAGCTAAACCTTTGACCAAATAATGCATAATAAATATAATAGTTTATTGCCATGCAGTATAATTTATTGTTCTTTTTCCATTTAGATCCAGACCTTGAAAAAAAAAAAATCACATTCAATCACTTTACATTGCACAATCGTTCCGCCCTATTTTACAACGGGTGTAAATATTCGAATCAGTCAAAACAGGCTCGTTATTTTCTTTTGTCTGTCATAGTCTGTTATGTGACAGCTCTTATAAGAGGCACAGTAGCAACCAGCGGGGTTGATGTTTCTACAGGGCGGCTCACGGACCGAATCGTAACTTAACAACACGGGCGGCCATCCATCATTCGGCGTGTCCGGGAAACAAGTTGGCCCCAGTTGGGAGTGAGATGTGCTCGAGGTGGGAGGAGGCGACGTGACCCTGCCATCGTGATTTAGCAAACACTAGCCAGCTAGCCTACCCGCAAGTATCCATTCAATTACTGTGTATAATAATAGTAAACGATTCCCATTATTACCACTACTGCAAGCAGGGGTTTACTGTCAATCACCTGTGATCAACAGCGCTTAACCGCTGATAAATAATCATAATAATTACGCGCACTGACAAGCGGTTAGCAAGCGTGCTAACAGCTAACTGCTACGCTAACGCTTGAGTACAAGTCTTGACACTGTCTAGTCACACAAACTGTGCGCAAATTGGAATATAACGATTAAAAATTGGTGACAGCTTGTAAGAAAAATGACCACATCGCCACATGACTTCCATTTGACGAGTGTTTTGTGAGGCTAAGACAGGTAGGGTAACTCACAAGCTCGCTACTTGACAAGTGGCTAATATAAGTCTTACATAATGGGAAAAAGCCCAGCGTGCATTGAATGACAGGCGTGGCGTGTACGTCTGCGCTCCACGTACCTCGACCATCGCCTGCAGCTTGCCGCCGAAAGTGAAGTTCACCAGGTCGGGCTGCAGACAGAGCCCGTAGTTGACAGGGTACACGTCCGTGGGTAGCCGCTCGAAGGGCCTCCTTTTGGCCATGGCTGCTGAACACTGAGCGGCCGCTCTCACCGTCTTCGTATCTACAATGAGTTGCAGGACTCGTATTAGTGCACAGGGGAAGACACTCGGCGTTCGTCGGCCACTGATTCTTTGCACCAGCAGCAGGGAGGACTGCGTGAGCGTGCGGCTCAGGAGGAGCGACATCAACCGGAAGTCTTTCTCTCTCTCTCTCTCTCTCTCTCTCTTTCTCTTTCTCAGCGAGCGAACCTCCTCCTGTCAAAGGCAAAACTTCCGAGGTTCCAATCCGAAGCGACGGCAGGAATACTCCCCCGCCACATCACCCCCCCACCCCCCCCACCCACCGACCGCCTCACTCCCACGATCCCTCCGTCCACCAAACTTCCAAAATACACATAGAGCCAGTGGAAAAAAAAACGCCATTCACCCAAACAAATCTCATGTCAACAATTATTTCAAGACGCAAAGAAACTAAAGTGTGCGCGTCATTATTTGGAATCTGAAAACTCGCTCCGTGACTCTCAAGTGTGAAACACTGGCTCTCTCTGGTGGCTGTATTTTTTTTTTTAAACCAGTGCAGTTCTTTGGTGTCTTAACATTTAATGTCACTGTCGCGTGAAATTATCTTAAAGGTCCCATATTCTGGCTACTTTCTCCTCCTTAGAATAATTCTATAATATGGATTCAGTATAAAAGTGTCAATTTCATTTGAAAAAAATACCTTGGTTTTGTCATTCAAGTGTCCATAAAAGGCCCCTCTGACAGCTACTTGTGTTTGACCCACTTTTGGGTCCGTCCGTCCATCCCTCCATGCATTTTCTTTGTCGCTTATCCTCGCGAGGGTCACAGGGAGTGCTGGAGCCTATCCCAGCTGTCAATGGGCAGAAGGCGGGGTACACCTTGAACTGGTTGCCAGGAAATCGGAGGGCACATCGAGACAAACAGCCGCACTTACAGTCTCACTTAGGGGGAATTTAGAGTTTCCAATTAATGTTGTTTTTGGGATGTGGGAGGAAATCGGAATGCCCGGAGAAAACCCATGCAGGCACGGGAAGAACATGCAAACTCCACACAGGTGGGTTCGGGATTGAATTTGGGACCTCAGAACTGTGAGGTCAATGGCTTTACCAGATGATCCACCGTACTGCCATATTGTGTATATCCATCCATCCATTCTCTTCGCCGCTTATCCTCGCAAGGGTCACAGGGAGTGCTGGAGCCTATCCCAGCTGTCAATGGGCAGGAGGCGGGGTACACCCTGAACTGGTTGCCAGGCAATTGCAGGGCACATTGAGACAAACAGCCGCACTTACAATCTCACTCTGGGGAAATTTAG
The DNA here is from genome assembly GCF_019802595.1 of Syngnathoides biaculeatus. Taxonomy (NCBI): domain Eukaryota; kingdom Metazoa; phylum Chordata; class Actinopteri; order Syngnathiformes; family Syngnathidae; genus Syngnathoides; species Syngnathoides biaculeatus. Next base: position 9,480,441 of record NC_084648.1, on the reverse strand, counting down.
AGTTTGCAATCAATGTTGTTTTGGGGATGTGGGAGGAAATCGGAATGCCCGGAGAAAACCCACACAGGCACGGGGAGAACGTGTAAACTCCACACAGGCGGGCCCGGAATTGAACTCAGGTCCTCAGAACTGTGAGGCTAACGCTTTACCAGCTGATCCACCGTGCTGCCACTTTTGGCACGGTGCACCAGCACGGTGATGCAACTGGAGGGCAGTGGTTCCAGGTTCAATCTTGGCCCCTGCCTGTGTGGAGTTTGCATGGGTTTGCTCTGGGCACTGAGGTGTGCCCTCACATGCGGGACTTGGAGAACCCAAACAGCTCGGCTGCCCCGTGCCAGCCTGCCAGCAATGAGTTAGTCCTCGGCAACGGCGACACACTCACTAAATCTGCAATTATCAGCCCCTATCTTCAAATATATTTTATGTATTCAGAAACAAATCACTGAAATAACTTCACAAGGTGAGTACAATACATTTAGACTTAATTAGTTTGGAATAAAAAAAATTACCCAGTGTCATATTTGTCAAAATAATAATTCTGACTTGACGGTAATTTTGGATAGCTATTATCTGAATCATGTCAAAAACAAGAAGACACTGTATTTTTGATTGTTTAGAATTATTTCATCTTTTTTTTTTCCAATGCATGAAGTAAATATGTCAAACGGGAACTGGACTAATGATAATGTTTTAACAGTGTTGCAGTCATTAAATCATTCATATACTCACTTAATCCACGGACGTGTTGCTTATTGTGCATGCACGTGTTACGCAGCCTGATATATTACAATATATTCAACACTGCAAGACTGATTAAAAATATATATATTTATAAAATATATATTTATTTCGGTCCTTTCTCAAATGGAATGACATTTGTGACCGTAAAAAATAGTTAATTGAAAAAGCGGCAAAAGGCGGAGTGCATGGGGTGCATGTCTGATGTCACGCCAGTTTTGTCCTCGCACCCTTTGTCTGCACTCGTGCACGCGGCCATGATCACTGTGACGTCACGGTCGCGTGTTCTTTATTGTGCTGGGAGCGCGCACTGGCGTGGACGCGCACGAGACGTCACAGCACCTCGACTTTTTTTGTCCACGCCGGCACTTGCATGCCGTACAACAAACTGAAATAATGAAACACAAGTACAAATACGTTTCGGAAAGATTTGGAGGAATAAATATGGATGAAAAAAAATGGACTCACCAATACAGCTGGTCGGAAGGATAAGAGCATGTAAGAATAATCATCATCATAAGTCTTTATCCTTTGAGATCAGGCAAAATGTTACCCGCATAAAATGAGGATCTACAGTACTTTTCAAATTTTCAAATATTTGAGGTATTTCATTTGAAACCGTGGTTTTAATTTTTTGCGGGGAGGGGATTCTTTTTGTTTTTTTTTTTCCCTTCACTCATAAAGATGTCTCCTGTGTCAAAGTGACGTTAATGTATTTGTTTACAACCAATTGTGTGCATGAGTTTATGTTACTATATCAAACTTCAATAAGGATTTTGCTCCCCGAAATACTTATCGGGTTAAATTTTCAATTTGCCATTTATCAAAAAGAGTGTCGTGGAAAAAAAAACATTTTTGACTATTTTTTTTTTACACAATTATCTGCACATCTACGTGCCACCTCTGGTTTTCATATACTGCATATAAATATAAATATTTTATAACCAATTTTAAAAATATACCGTAAGCTTTATTTTCGATAATATGTGTGTGTCCAAAGGATGCGTTCGAAACTCGTACCGAAATGTTTTTCCAACAGCTTCAGCTCAAATTACAGCAACATGGCGGCCCCCGCAACGAGGATGCTAGTGGCGTTCCAGGGAGCGACATGGAGTACTTTTAAGGTAAAAACGACAGTTTTACTCACCTTTAGAATGTTTTTACCGGACCTTGGGCTGATCGCTCTCACTCCGTTGGACTCGCTGTTGCCAAATTGTGAAATAAAACGAAGTCATTGCTGGAGCTCACATAGCGTTAGCTTTAGCTAGTTGTCCTTACAGCAAGTGGAGGACAACTTTGTGCACATACAGTATATTTAACGGGAAAAATAATGATTACAATATTTACACATATATTGAATAAAACACTGATTGGAGTACCGACATGGTCTTTTTTTGTTTTGCCCACAGTGCATACCAACGTTAGAATGTTTCGTTGCCGCTTATTTATGAGTTATTTAATCTCTCAAACAACAAAGATACACAGATTAACTTTTGTTGTTTGTTGTAAAATGGTAGTACTTGGTTTCTGCATTTTTCTTCCGTGTTCATATATTAATTCTATTCGGAGTTAGTAATTCCTGATCAATTAAACTTACTCGAAGTTCTAGTAAGTTGATCTCCCCTTTTACTTCGTTGGTCCAAGTAACGTTATTCATTTTTTATTCTTAATATTTTTACATTTTTTCCCCCTTTGATTCATTAAGTATCGTGACCCCAGCATGCATAGACACACTAACAGGACACAGAATTGTCTTATACAGACCCTTTCCCCCCTCAAAATTGAATGTACAAGGTGTGTGTAAACACTGCTTTCTTAGATTCAAAGTTACCGCAACAGTCTACCAGAATGTTTTAGAATTTCATGATTCCCTTTGCTGAGGATCTGTATGGATATACAAATTTAATCTCTCAGCAGGACCTGGCCCCTGCACTAACCCCGAGAAGCACCAAAACCGGCTTTGATGCCAATGCCATCACAGTGCTTAAACTATCTAGCTCACTCGCCTGATCTAAACACCATTGAGAATCTTTGGGATGTTTTCAAGAGGAAACTGACAGGCACCAGACCTGAAAACTGACAGCAAGAATCAAGGAAATTTGGGCATTCATAGCTCCCAATGTAACTTTTTGAATGAAATTATGGAAAATTTTCCCATGATTGTGGAATTTTCTCTCCAATTTTCTTGTTAATTGATAACATGATAGGGTTGTTTTATCCATCCACCCTTTTTCTTAGCCACTTATCTTCACAAGGGTTGTGGGGGGTGCTGGACCCAATCCCAGCTGTTAACAGGCAGGAGGCGGACCCAGAACTATACCCAGAACTGGTTGCCAGCCAATCGCAGGGCACATGGAGACAAACAGCCGCACACACCTAGGGGCAATTTAGAGTGTCCAATTAGTATTGCATGTTTTTGGGATGTGGGAGGAAACCGGAGTCGAAGACAAAGAAGAGGAGGAAACCGGATCCAGCGTCAGAAGAAAAAGAGGAATGCACAGAGCCTACAACTGAGTGTAGGGACTTTGAATGTTGGGACTATGACAGGAAAAGCACAGGAGTTGGTTGACATGATGATTAGGAGAAAGGTTGATATTCTGTGCATCCAAGAGAGCAGGTGGAAAGGTAGTAAGGCTAGAAGTTTGGGAGCAGGGTTTAAATTATTCTACCACGGAGTAGATGGGAAGAGAAATGGAGTAGGGGTTATTTTAAAGGAACAGCTGGCTAAGAATGTCTTGGAGGTGAAAAGAGTATCAGATCGCGTGATGAGACTAAAATTTGAAATTGAGGGTGTTATGTATAATGTGGTTAGCGGCTATGCACCACAGGTAGGATGTGACCTAGAGTTGAAAGAGAAATTCTGGAAGGAACTAGATGAAGTAGTTCTGAGCATCCCAGACAGCGAGAGAGTTGTGATTGGTGCAGATTGTAATGGACATATTGGTAAAGGAAACAGGGGCGATGAAGAAGTGATGGGTAAGTACGGCATCCAGGAAAGGAACTTTGAAGGGCAGATGGTGGTGGACTTTGCAAAAAGGATGGAGATGGCTGTAGTGAACACTTATTTCCAGAAGAGGGAGGAACATATAGTGACCTACAAGAGCGGAGGTAGAACCACGCAGGTAGATTATATTTTGTGCAGACGATGTAATCTGAAGGAGGTTACTGACTGTAAAGTAGTGGTAGGGGAGAGTGTAGCTCGACAGCATAGGATGGTAGTATGTAGGATGATTCTGGTGGTGGGTAGGAAGATTAAGAAGACAAAGGTAGAGCAGAGAACCATGTGGTGGAAGCTGAGAAAGGAAGAATGTCGTGCGGCCTTCCGGAAAGAGGTGAGACAGGCTCTCGATGGACAACCGAAGCTCCCGGAAGACTGGACGACGACAGCCAAGGTGATCAGAGAGACAGGCAGGAGAGTACTTGGTGTGTCATCTGGTAGGAAAGGGGAGAAGGAGACTTGGTGGTGGAACCCCAAAATACAGGGAGTCATACAAGGAAAGAGATTAGCGAAGAAGAAGTGGGATACTGAGAGGACTGAGGAGAGGCGAAAGGAGTACATCGAGATGCGACGTAGGGCAAAGGTAGAGGTGGCAAAAGCTAAACAAGAGGCATATGAAGACATGTACACCAGGTTGGACACGAAAGAAGGAGAAAAGGATCTCTACAGGTTGGCCAGACAGAGGGATAGAGATGGGAAGGATGTGCAGCAGGTCAGGGTGATTAAGGATAGAGATGGAAATGTGTTGACTGGTGCCGGTAGTGTACTAAATAGATGGAAAGAATACTTTGAGAAGTTGATGAATGAAGAAAATGAGAGAGAAGGAAGAGTTGAAGAGGCAAGAGTGAAGGACCAGGAAGTGGAAATGATTACTAAGGGGGAAGTCAGAAAGGCACTACAAAGGATGAAAACTGGAAAGGCAGTTGGTCCTGATGACATACCGGTAGAGGTATGGAAGCAATTTGGAGAGATGGCTGTGGAGTTTTTGACCAACTTATTCAACAGAATACTAGCGGGCGAAAAGATGCCTGAAGAATGGCGGAAAAGTTTTCTAGTTCCCATTTTTAAGAACAAAGGGGATGTTCAGAGCTGTGGGAACTATAGAGGAATAAAGTTGATGAGCCACACAATGAAGTTATGGGAAAGAGTAGTGGAGGCTAGACTCAGGACAGAAGTAAGTATCTGCGAGCAACAGTATGGTTTCATGCCTAGAAAGAGTACCACAGATGCATTATTTGCCTTGAGGATGCTCGTGGAAAAGTACAGAGAAGGTCAGAAGGAGCTACATTGCGTCTTTGTGGATCTAGAGAAAGCCTATGACAGAGTACCAAGAGAGGAACTGTGGTACTGCATGCGTAAGTCTGGTGTGGCAGAGAAGTATGTTAAAATAGTACAGGACATGTATGATGGCAGCAGAACAATGGTGAGGTGTGCCTTAGGTGTGACAGAGGAATTTAAGGTGGAGGTGGGACTGCATCAGGGATCAGCTCTGAGCCCCTTCCTGTTTGCAGTGGTAATGGATAGGCTGACAGATGAGGTTAGACTGGAATCCCCTTGGACCATGATGTTCGCAGATGATATTGTCATATGCAGTGAAAGCAGGGAGCATGCAGAGGAACAATTGGAAAGATGGAGACATGCACTGGAAAGGAGAGGAATGAAGATTAGCCGAAGTAAAACAGAATATATGTGCGTGAATGAGAAAAGTGGAGGGGGAAGAGTGAGGCTACAGGGAGAAGAGATAGCGAGGGTCGACGACTTCAAATACTTGGGGTCAACAATACAGAGCAATGGAGAGTGTGGTCAGGAAGTGAAGAAACGGGTCCAAGCAGGTTGGAACAGCTGGCGAAAGGTGTCTGGTGTGTTATGTGACAGAAGAGTGTCTGCTAGGATGAAGGGCAAAGTTTACAAAACAGTGGTGAGGCCGGCCATGATGTACGGATTAGAGACAGTGGCACTGAAGAAACAACAGGAAGCTGAACTGGAGGTGGCAGAAATGAAGATGTTGAGGTTCTCGCTCGGAGTGACCAGGTTGGATAGGATTAGAAATGAGCTCATTAGAGGGACAGCCAAAGCTGGATGTTTTGGAGACAAGATTCGAGAGAGCAGACTTCGATGGTTTGGACATGTTCAGAGGCGTGAGAGTGAGTATATTGGTAGAAGGATGCTGAGGATGGAGCTCCCAGGCAAAAGAGCGAGAGGAAGACCAAAGAGAAGGTTTATGGATGTGGTGAGGGAAGACATGAGGGCAGTTGGGGTTACAGAGGAAGATGCAGGAGATAGGCTAAGATGGCAAAAGATGACACGCTGTGGCGACCCCTAACGGGACAAGCCGAAAGGAAAAGAAGAAGAAGGAGGAAACCGGAGTACCCGGAAAAAACCCACGCAGGCAGGGGGAGAACATGCAACTTCCACACAGGCGGGGCCAGGATTGAGCCAGGGACCTCAGAACTGTGAGGCTCACGCTTTCCAGCTGAGTGCATGTAATGTTAAAAAAAAAAAAGGATAAAATACTTTTTTCTCTCCCAATATTAACAAATCAAAATATATAGCTGTATATAACTTTCATCATCTGTTGTCCTCTGACCAGGCTGCCAAAACAGCAGCAGATGTATGGCGGCACCCTGTCCCGCTTTTAGTGCCTGTGCGGACCAAGAAGCGATACTTCATCCCCCCGGCCGTGGGCCTGAAGGGCAAGCGGGATGTCAACCCCGAGGCCAAGGCCCGAGCAGCTGGCATCGTGTTTCGGCAGGAGTACATGGAGAGACCTATCAACATTGCCTGTACTGGTAATGTGCTTTTCTCTGAACTCTTAAGATGTGTTTGTGTGTGTGTGGTGGTGGCGGCGTTTCCTCACATTCTTTCTGGTCTGTGCGAGCAATGACTACAGCCCAACCCCCCCACACACACCACACACACACACACAAATTTGCGCTTAGCTACTTGGGGAATCACCTATCTATGCGGATAATCTTGGATTTTTATTTATTTGGGGGCGGAGGTCTTCAGGGTCTCACATTAATGCCACTACGTCACAGTGTCAAGTCATCACCTACATGTAGACGGTGGCCCACTCGAGTTAGTGCAGATTTCGAAGTCACTGAAAATGGACCAAAACTGCTTTTTCAATGTCTTTCTTAAATTTTTATCATAACACAAACATCTTGTTCAATCAAGTGTTATGATGACCTCAGGAGAAACCAAACCTGGGACCACCTGACTGGCTTAAATTCAGAATAGGTTCAAGACGATAGCCAAAACTAACTCCGCCAGTGTCAATACGTTCAATAGCCTTACGAATGGCAGATCGGAACAAGGACAGCTGCACAAAGCGAAGCTTCATTTATTTCCAATATTGCGCAGGCAGCATCTGTGTGCTATTGAGGACTTTAGTATGGCATCACTCACCGACCACTACCATGACACTTTACGACACTGTCCTAACACGTGTTGGACTTGTGGGACAATATCCCATAGAGCTGGCATATGGGCGTGTGAACATGCATATTGTGAAAACGTGGTTATCTATGGTGCAATAACCAAAAATGCCTTCACATGAAAATTGTCAAAGCGGGCAAAAGCTTTGTGCAACACAGCCTTGATATTGTGAATTGTTTATGTACAGGTACTTATTTATTTCAAAGATAGTTCAACATTACTCAGAGGTCTAATGATACTGCATACATTCTCATAGCTGAATGGGGAATAATGGCTATTATTGCATCTTATTTGGGGACCATCTCTGCTTCTTATTTCTCTGAATTATCAATAGAGCTCAGTGCTGTCTGCCACAACATGGAACTGCACTGTAGCTTGTCAATTCTAAAATGAGACCTGTTCTGAGTTCTGTAAAAACCTAGTGGAGAAAAAAAAAAACAATACAAATCTTAAATGCAATATACTGAAAGATGAATTGCTATATCGCAGCTTTTCACCGTATGTCTTCTTTAAAGCGTGTAATCCTCTTCTAGCGGGAATCTTTGACCCCTACATCCCCCCCGAGGGCGACGCTCGTCTTTCCTCGATGTCCAAAGAAGGCTTAAAGCAGCGTACCGAGCAGCTGCGACAGAGTGCCTCTTCGCAGCTGGCGTAAGATTGTCTCGCCATTTGTCCTCTCTTGTCACAACTAGGAGAGTCAAATTCTGGGGATTTTCAAAGTTGTAAACTTTCTATGGGTATTAAATGAAATATATATATGAATAAATGGGAGTAAAGTGGAAATTTACCAACCTGGTTGGCTCGTAAAGGGAGACATGAACGCAACTTTCCTGTTTTAAATGAGTACATTGGATCAATAGAATATTTAAAACTTGAAGTTTGACCTGCAAGTGAATATTTTGAAATGTTGGGCTTTTTAACTTATTTTGGTTAAGTGGCTGGTAACAGTAAAATAAAATGATTTATGCTCGCCTATGATAACTTTGTATTAAACTACCAGTTAATTCTGATGAATTCCAATAGAGAGTTTCCAATTTTGGTTACTTCCTAAATTCCCCACATTAACTTCCCTTGAAAATTTCTCGGGAACATTTTTTAGAAATTTTCCAGACGTTTTTCACAGATGGACAAATCGGGACTCACCTCAATTATTTGTCATCCTCGCAGGATACGGAAGATCAAAGAGTATGACTCTGCGTTCTCCTCCAAAGATTTTGCTGAACAAGCCCAGGAAATCTTCATCGAGGCTCACAACGCACTGTGCATGTACGTAATCACACTAGAACCTCTTAATGCTGGTCACAGCCTTCTCGGGATGCTCTATATTTGCTGTCTTAAAACTTTGACCAACTGTACAAGTAGTGTTTCAACCTGCCTAATGGTCTTGTAAGTGTAAAAAGAAGTTAACCCAAGATTGGGCAAGTTATGATCCAAGGGCCGCATCTGGCCTGCTCCTTTCCTTCAATGAGAATGCTCCTTCTTTGTCCCCTTCCATCCCCCAAAAAGGCAAAGAAAAAGCTTAACTTATCGGTGAAAATAAAACTAAAACGTTTTTGGGACTTGTCTTCTCCAGATTTAACAAAGAGAAGCTTCACTCATTGGTGACGGAGCGATGTTACCCGGTAAGTTCTCCTTAACTCCTCCTACAAAACCAAATACCATTATGCAGCTGGTGTCCGTGGCAGGAGATGACGCGGGGCAACCGGTACAAGACTCTGCGCTGGCGCTATGTGGAGTCGCTGGAGCCGCCCCGCGTGGTACACGCCCGCAGCCCCGACATGGTTTCTAAGGGCAACCTGTACGGCCAGGTGACGGTCCGCATGCATTCTAAACAGGTGAGATCCTCATGCCGGCTCAACTATCGAGATCGCACACCTGACGTCACCGTTTTCACGGCGCCATATTGCCGGTCAAAAAGAGCTGCTCGACAGTGTGGGGGACATTGAACCGGAGCAGAATATTGACAATGCCAAAGACTTGTTGTGCGTTTGGTTGTTACAACAGACAAGACAGATATTCAAAGAGCTCATTCTATAGAATATCATCTGAAAAGACGAAAAAAGATCGATGGATTTTGGCAGTTAAATGTGATGAATGGTACCCAATGAAATACAAATGACTGTCTAGCGATCACTTCATTTCAGGGAGGAATTATTATTCTCAGTCTCAAATTCCCAAGAAGTATTTAGAATGCCAATTTGGCTCATTTGAGAACAATGCGTTAAAAAAAAAGACGTTTTTTTTAATTTTATTTTTTAATATGCATTGTTCTCAAATCAGTCCAATGCGTATTCAAAAAAGAAAATAAACCTTTGGTCACACAGGTTTACGTAGGTTAAGATGTGGCCGCAACATGCGTCCGTGTACGGGGGCTGAAGCCTATCCCAGCGTTTTTTCTTTTTTTTTCTTTTTTTTTTCTTTGTTTTGTTTTTTAAATACGCATTGGACTTATTTGAGAACAATGCATATTTTAAAAAAAAAAAAAAACATCTGTCACGGAGAGGTTTACCAAAGTGTAACGTGTGGCCGCAACACGCTTCCTCGTTCACAAGCCGTCAACCCGTCGTCTTTTTTTTCCCCAATCATAGTTAATGAATGCGAGTTTGTGTAAAACCAGGGACATTTATTTAATTATTGGTATTTGTATTGAAAAAAAATCTGAGTGGCTCCATCACTATGTGGGATTTATTTTTGATTGAGAACAGATGCAGCAACGAAGTATTTGAATGGGTCCAGACTTTTATACGTTTTCAAACTTTTCTGTGTAAATCTCGACGACTTATTCACCAGATACATGTGTAGATCCAGTTGTCCAAGACAAGCGGAAGCAGGTTCAGAGTCCAAATTTTATCGGCGAAAACATCAACTTCGGCATTAAATATGGGTCCTCTATGCCAAGTGTCTCATTTTTCCACATAGCTTCGTTTATTATCACCTTCTAAATGTTTAACGATATCGGACAAAACTTTGGGCGTCATGCTAGAAGACATATTTTCGCGTCGTCTCCAACCGACTTAGCATTGAGAAATGCTTTGCTTGACTGGCAGTATGGCCAGCCACGTGACTTAGGTGACGTAGGTGCACGAACTCTATATTAGGGCTGTGACTACATTTTTGCATGGAGCATTTTAGGAAGGGGACAGGAAGTGAAACTGCCTTCAACAACATAAGTCTTTAAAAATACTTCCAATTATGTAATCAAATGTTTTAAAATAAGGTAATATAATGTGAACCCACACCTTCTGAATACATTTATTGAATTACAAGTCTTAACATTTGATGGAAGAGGCCTTAAAATGTTTTGTATTAGATCCAGATATTGGTAGGGCAAACTACCATCTGTACAGTTCCATTGATGCTGTCGTCCCGTAGACTCTGGCCATCTATGACCGGTTCGGACGGTTGATGCTGGGCAGCGAAGAGCAGCCCAAAGATGTTTTGGAGTATTTGGTCATGGAGCGGCATCTTGTGAACCCCTACGGACGCTGGCGACTCCACGGGAAGATTGTGCCGTCCTGGGCCCCCGCCAAGGATCCCATAATTAAAGTAAGCAATAATAGGAATCGGGTAAATATCAGTTAATCTTTCAGGGCACTTTCGAGGTTAACTTTTTTTCTTTATTTTGTTTTTTTTCCCCCTCAGACTGTTATGATTCCTGGTCCCGACCTAAAGCCTAGTGAAGAATTTGACGCCCTCAACTACCAAGTTCCCAAAGCGGAGGCAGTGCAGTGGTCAAAATGAGCCTCCAGGCGGTGCTGCTGCATCTTCCAGTAACTGTAGTATGTGTTAAAATTACCAGACTTGTAATTCTTGAGTCCACTTCTGGAGCACTTTTTGGTTGTCAAAATATGTTTTTCCCAAATTAGACTCAGCTGTCTTTTTTTTTTGTCTGTTTTAATAATTCAAATTGAGGTGTCAAAAAAAAAAGCAAATAAAATTGATGTTCAGAAGTTGTAAGGACAATTTCTTTGACTACTCACTGCGTGATGCAAGATAAGGAAAATGTCCCTGTTTGGCTATGGTTTTAGTGGGGGTTGTGGTGTGGACCTCATTAATACGTACATTTCCCTTGTGATACACACACACTTGCAAACAATGCTGAACTTTCAGGCATGTACTGCAAGTGTTGTGCAAGTTTTTCCCCTGTAGTGCATGGTCATTTATCCAATTAACGGCATTTTTTTGGGGGGTTTTTTTCTTTGTTGATGTTCTCACGCTCTTGCGTTTTCTAAATTTGAACATGAATTGCTTTAAAAAAATATGACTGGACTTTTTTTTTTATCATATCAGAAGTTGGATTCCTTTGCAGTTGCATTGTGTAACATTTTAGATATGATCACAATAGGGACATGTGGACTGACACACCCTGCTACAGAACATCAAGCTTCTCGTGAAAGGACGGATGGGGGCAGGAAGAAGAGGGGTTCAGAGTAACACTTGGTGATGTGGCAGCCATTTTTTGTAATTTCACTGCAGACAGGGATAGTCCCTTCACCAACATTCAGTTTGTATGAGTCGGGGTGCGGACTTTGCGTGTTAGAGTACAAACGCCACATAGTGTCAGCAAAACTGTTTGTGCCAAGTAGTTTGAAGTGGACTTATTTCCTATTGAATCGAAAGGGCCTGTAAGTCACAAGTCTGGAGGGAATATGAGTGCTTCTGCTGCGCATTCTGCGTCCTCCTCGTCTTCCTCTGGGATGTTCTCTTGCTCCCATGTGAAAACATCAGAGTTGTTGTCAGTGAAGGATCCCGAGCCACTTCTTGCAATCTCCCAGGGGCACAAGGCATCACGGCGACCCAGCGGTAAGCTGGCTTTCAGTCCATCCGAGTGATCCGCCTTTGTGTCGTGGTCTTCCTGTACGTCATCTTTGTCACTGCTGGGGTTGGTCGATGTTTCTGGATCCTGGATTTCATCAGGACAATCCAGAGTGCTCAAGCCATCTTGGTCTTTGACACCTTCTGTTATTTCTGTTTCCCATGGACAAACATCTGAACGCAGGCTTTCTTGCTTTCCTAACACTGCGCTGCCCTCAGTCTCCCATGGGCAGACACTGGCTCGAGAGCTGCTCTGTTTCTTGAGAACTTTAGCTTCTCCTGCCACAGTTCCATAACTTTCCTGCTTTTGTAAAACCTTAGGTTCTTCCATTTCCCACGGACAAAGCTCCCCTCTTGTGCTATCTTGCCTCTTAGTGGACTTTATGTCTTCGGTTTCCCATGGACAAACACTTTGTCTAGAGCCGTCTTGTTTCTTCAAGACCTTGAGAATATCTGCATCCTGCAAGCACATATTTTCAGTGGAACTGTCATGCTTAGTTGAAGTGTTTGGTTCTCTTGTTTCCCATGGACAAATGTTTTCTCTAAAACTGTCCTGCTTTTTCAGTAGATTTGGTTCATCTGTCTCCCATGGACAAATGTTTTCGATAGAATGGTCCGACTTTCTCAGACAATTAGGTTGCTCTCTCTCACGTGGACAAACGTTTTCCCCCGAACTGTCCTGGTTTTCTCGGACATTTGTTTTTTCTTTCTCCAACGGGCAAACGTTTTCTCTGGAAATGCCCTGCTTATTCATAACATTTGGTTTCTTTGCTTCCCAGAGACAAACATCACTTTGGCTATCTTGCCTTTGTGCAGACTTTGGGTCTTCTGTCTCCCAGGGACAAACACTTTCTCTAGCAGTTTCCTGATTTTTCAGAGTGTTTGTTTCTTTAATCTCCCATGGACAAATATCTCCTTGAGCACTGTCCTGCCTGTCTTGACTTTTCCAAGTTTCTAATTTTCCTCTTGGTGATGCCTCTGTTTTGGCCAATGTGGAATCCTCGCTCTCCCATGGACAGACGTTAACACGGGCAGTATCTTGTCTAATATTGTTTTTGGACATTTCTGAGGGCTCTGTTTTTGGTGATCCTGATGTTTCAGTCTCGCAAGGACAAATATTTCCTCTGTTGGGAGCCTCTACTTGAGCATCCAAGGGTAAGATTCCTTTTTGTAGGGCATTCAATTTGTCCTGTTGTCCAGCATCCCAGGGACAGATATCTGCCTTGATCGTGATCTGTGAAGATGAGACTGTTGGTTCTATGTTCCCATCTTCCAAAAGACCAACATCTATCATTTTTGGGGGGTCTGGGAAGTCCCACGGACAACTTTCTTCTGTCTTGGTTGTTCTTCTGTCCAGATATAGGACAGGAGATTTATCTAATTTTTCTTCTAATACCCTGGGAAACACAGTGGTTTTCGTTGCTTCCTGTCGTGAGGGCACTTTGAGGGCTCCCTTCGCCTGCACGGGATTTAGGTTCTCATACTCAACCTCTGCTTCCCAAGGACAAATATTGGCATATTCGCTGTCTTGTTTGATGATTGGTGTCTGATTTTCTGCTGCATCCCAAGGACATACATCTGCAGATCGCTTCAAAGACAGTTGTGTTTTTGCTGGGATGGCATATGAACTTTCTGGAACATCTTTGGACTCCCAGGGGCAAACATCAGTACGACCACTGTCCATTCTCGTCACTGTCGCTTGCTGTTGAGATTCCCAAGGACAGACGCCAGTTCGTTCAGATGTTTTAATTTCCCACGGGCAGACGTCTGCTTTAATGCTTTGCTGCTGCTTTGCCACCTGTCCTCTCAATGGACAATTGTCAGCATGAGAAAAGGTTTTTAACACTGCCGTCGCCACTCGTTTACTTCCTCTTCTATGAGTTGACGGTGTCCTCGAACTACAGGATCTTATGCTGCTTCGTTTACTACTCTGCCTGGACAGGTATACACTTTCGTAAATGCCATCTTTTGTCATATCATCTGCATCTCCGGGATAGACTGCAGACTTGACAATAACCAATCTTCTGGGACTTCTGTCGGAAGAATCACCAGAGGACAGTCTGATTGCGTTCTGCTTTACGAGGCATGGTTTTCCATCTGCGGTTGTCATGCTTCTCTTCTGTAGTGTTCTTTTCTCCACGCTTGGATGTCGACTGGATGTTCCCGACCTGGATGCTGTCGAGCTTTCTTGACTTTTTTGTGACCCTTCTCTAGTTAAGGTTTCATCCTTGCACGGTTTGCTTGCAGCTTCTACAGATGTCAGGAAGGATTTGACAGAGAGCCACTTGGTAGTGGTATTCCGGAAGGAAAAAACTCTCTGATCTTTGTTGACTTTGGGTCTCGGTGACCCCGGTGCACTTGCAGAGACTGGGAATTGGGTGGACTCTGCATCCGCCTTCTCTTGTGACACATTATTCTCCATAGGTTGCAGATGGTCCCAGGGACATACTAGAGCAACTGGCGACGATGGGCTTTGCAGATCATCCGCTTGAGAGTTTGCGTAGGTGACACGCTTCTGGCTCTTATCACCAGATTGTTCCGGCTCCACCTCCCAAGGACAAACCTCACCTTTGTCAAAAGACTCTGACATTAGAGCACTCCTGGTCTGCTCACTGATAGAGAGGCTTGATCCATCACCCTTGGACATTTTCTCCATGGAATGAGTGGATGTCAGACTCCATGACTTGTGAAGCCTGGTGTGATCGGGGAGATGTAAGAGATTGGTATCAATTGTCAGATTTTGCGCGCTAACTGATTTGCAAACTGCTGGGTGCATGTCCAAAGATTCAGTCTCTGATCTTTGGGAAGACCTTTTCACAATGTCAGCCCTCAGCTTTGAAGAATCCCACAAGGAAGAGTCCCTTTCTCGAGTGTAATAATTATCACATTGGGACTTGCGTAAAGACGGTGATCGGGATTTCATGGAACTTCTGATGCTGAGGTTTTCTGGGGTCCTCCTGAAAGACGCGGAGTGATTCCCGCTCCGGAATGAACCATCTCGGTCCTCACGGCTGCACTGCCGGCTCAGGGGGATCTCGGCAATGCGCTTGATGATTGATCTTCCCAGGGCACATCTAGAGCTTCGCTTCTTTGACAGGTGAGGGTTGTTTGCTGTCATCTTCTTGGCTTTGTTGACTTCCAACTGGGTGTATAATCTCTTCAGTTCGTCCTGGTGAGTGTGAGGGAGGACAAATATGGATAGAACATCAGAGGAAGGGTAAGGCATTTGTGAAGAAAAACATTTGGAGTGAGAAAATGTAAGTCCTGCTCATTTTACATGAAATTATGATCCATTAGGATGTTGCCCTGCGTGAAGTCCTAAGTAAAGGTTTATTTTCCAGGGTTAAAATTGACAATTTTGAGTTTCTTTCTTTCCCAGCACCAAACAACTTTGTTCTGAGTTTACCCGAAAGTCATCAGGGTCCACACTACGCTCACTCCAGGCCGAGCGAAAGCTGCTGTTGAGGTAGGAACGGCGCAGGTCCACCTCGTCCTCATACACCTCGGCAGCTATTTCCTCTCTTCCAGGTTTGCCTATGTACAGGAACTGTGATACAGAAGCACAATAAACGATCCAGTTTGTCCAAAATTTGTTCCAAGACAAATCTGAGAATTAATTTTATGTTGTTTACATTGTTTAGATCTCCCCTGGTGACATAGGTCAAAAAATTTGAATTACTCTACCTGATTTCAGTCCTCTCGGCAGAAAAACGTCTTGAATTTAGGTCTGAGTAGATAATTTTAACATATTTTATGTTTACTGGAGGCACCATAGAGAAAATATTACATCCCAAATCCTAGGAAAAAATGGTTTGGCAAAATAGATTTTTCCATTTATGTTCCCCTTGGTTTTAAATGGCTCACCACTCCAAGCACAATGAAAACGCTGGTGGATCCAAAATCTGAATAGAAATCTGAGAAAATTCAAGGATGTTCTTTACCTTTGGGATGAAGATTAGAGCGAGTGTCACAGTGATGGTCACGTGGGTGTGTGCAAAGGAGAGCAGCAGCATCCAATCGGGATGCAGAGAAGGAAACGTAAACCTGTGGAGAGACCAATTCCATGTGAGTTCTCTGGCAGGTTCCTAACATGGACTGAGTTAGTCTTTTACCGGCACAGGTGGAACATGGTGGAGAGAAGTAGCTCATTGTGGATGGCGATCCCCATGTAGCGAGGCTCATGGAAGGCCGAGGGCACTGGCCGAACAGCGGTCCACAGTGAACTTCCCCAGCACAGGAACAGAAGCTCGGCTATAGAAGCGTGCTTCCAATTAGTGATAATCGTACAAGAAGAGGGTTACGGTTTTGAATTCAGGGTTTCAAACCAAGGTTAAGATTATAAAAAGTGAAGAGAACTTATCTGTGCAAAGTGAAGTTGATGTTGGTCTTTTTAAAATAATAGAAAACGCAAACCAGAGAAAGTGAAAGGTTGTTTGGGAACGCAAACCACATATAGTTAAGGTGGTGTGCAGAACATAAATCATAAACATCAACCTCATAGAGTGAAAGTAGCGTGGGGAACATAAACCACATAATATGATGTTTGCATGAAGAACATAAAGTGAAGTCGGTGTTGATCTGTTGGTTGGGAACGTTAGTGAGCACTCACCGATGGCCATCATGTAGTCCCACCGATCCAGGTAGCAAAGGTTGAAGCCCTGGCCCTCCGCCGTGGTTGTGGTTATAATGACGGGAATGTTCCTATCTCGATTCTGGAGGACACCCACTGTCCAGGCACACAAGAACCAGCTTGCTGTCATCAGCATGATGCCCAGGATCCTCAGTAGGTGCAAGCTGGACATGTATGGAACCCTCTGAGCCGTGCGTGACAGGAACACCTTCAGAACCCTTGGGGAGGTAACAGGAACATCTTTACAAACCTTCAGGGAGGTAACACTCGCTGCATGAGGTCAGAGCTTTTTGGTGCGCAAGTGTTACCAAACTCGCACTACAAACCCTAATTTGAAACCTATACTAGAAAATGTAATTTCAAAACGTAAACCAGGCTACGAACCCCAACTCATGCTTAAACTCCTAACCTTTTTTTAAAAGCCAAACCATGTCTTCAGCAATCTATGGCTAGTCAAGAGTCCCTTGAGGACATCTGATAGCTATTTGATAACATTGATGCTGCTCTCCACTTTATCACAGAAAATGATCTGACCTGTACATTTTGAGAGTGAGAGTGCCATAGACGATAGAGAAACCCAACATGCGGACCCAGCGGAGCAGGATGCATCGAAACGTGCTGGGCTTGAAGTACAGAATGAATACCTGCGGGGAGAGGGTGGACACAGGCGGCCTTGGAGTCACTTCATCTCTTCAAACCAGGCTTTAGATGCTTTGTCTTTGCTACGTAAACCACATGGTGAATGTGGTTTCACTTGGATAGCACTTAAAGGAAGACTCTCCCAAAAATTAATACGTACGATAAACCCTCAAATGTGAAGTAATATTATTATTTCATATATTTTAGACATTAATTGAAACAAAATGAAAATAAAAAAAACATTTTTGAAATCCAAGCAAATTCTGGATATGTGCCAGCTTTCAGAGCCAGACCGGGAAGAAACGTTCTTGGCCCCGCCCCTGACGTCGTGGGTGCTTAGCATTACAGACCATTCGTTCTAGCTAGGCCAAGATGCCGCCGTGTTGTGCACAAAACTGAAAAAACTCACCCAAATTTCAACTTGACAGGATAAAACTGGGCCTGTCACAGTTCAGGCTTGTTCATCACCCGGGGAAATTTGCACGCATCAAACCATTACTGGTTATTAGCCGATTAGCTACAACCTCTCGTGCCGGTACTGTATAAGCAACAGCATAGTTTATAAGGTGGCATGGTGGAGCAGCATGTGAAGCATTTTGGACTCACGGTTATGAGGACCCGGGTTCAATCCCAGACCTCCCCGTATGGAGTTTGCATGTTCTGCCCGTGTCTGCGCGGGTGTAACCTGCCTCCTGCCCGTTGACAGCTGGGATAGGAACGCGACCCCCGTGCGGCTCAGCGGCTAAGAAATACAAACGTCTTTAAAACTTGTCTCCAGTTGCAATGAACAGATAGACAAACAACTATTCTTGCACACATGCACACATGCACCCCAATGGGCAATTTAGAGGGTTCAATTAACCTATCTTTTTTTGAACAAGGGAGGAAACCAAAGTACCCGGAGAAAACCCACACGGGCAAGGGGAGAACATGCAAACTCCATACAAGCGAGGCCAGATTTGAACTTGGGTCATCAGAACTGTGATGATGTTCTAACCAGTTGTGTATATACATTTTTTAAGTGTTCCTCTACAGCACGTACAAAACCACTATACTATGTTGAACTGAAATGTGCACAATTTAGAAATCGCTTCGTACGACAACCCTAATAAGTGAATGTTCCAGAAAAAAAAATCAGTTCTAAAGATGAAATAAGTCAATAGTCTTTAATGTGTGTGAAATTGTAACAATGTGACTAACCTTTTTAACATCGCAAATGAACTAACACTTTGGACCACAAGGTGGCACTTCAAGGTCCTATTTGGAAAAATATGTTATGTTTGAGACAACCGCAGAATGGCACATAACTAGAGAGAGCCAATCATAAGCGTTGGTTTACGGAAGGGAAAAAAATCTGAGCTTTTGCAGCTATTTTTTTTCAAGCGTAACAAAAATTTTAATCACGGGCATTTCCAAAAGCAGCTATAATTTAATTACACATTTTGTCCCAGTGATGTGATGTAATTTAATTTCATAATCTAGTTACATATTACCCCATCATGACATGAACCACCTAAAAAAAACCAACAACTTTAACTTAGTGGGGAGAATGTAAACCACTTAAAGAGAGGTTAGTGTAAATCTGTTTAGTGAGGAGACAAACCACAAAGTGGAGTTTTATTGTTAAAAACCCAGAAAACTAAGCAAGTGTTCATCTGTTTACAAGGTGGTGAAGGTAAACCACCTCAGTAAAGGGAACGCTGACCGTTTCCTGTGCGGTGACTCGAGGACGGCGGTAATCCAGGAATTAGTGTGGCGCTCACAGGCAGCCACTGTGGATAAGAGCATGGGCTCAACGAGTGTGAGCGCAAAAGCCCGTCATTGTGTTCCTAACACATGCACACGGGCGGACAATGTGCGCTGCGCCCGTCCTTTTAATCAGAATGATTGAGATTGAGGTCTCCGAGTTACAGGGGCAGAAGAAGCTCTCTGATTGGTTGACGGTCGTGCAAACTCAACACAAAAGTCGTGAACATCATCTGAATTAGCAGCTGGTCGCCATCTTGACTACTTCGCACAATCTCTCTAATTTCAAATCCTATTTGAAACCCTTAAACAAGGCTACAAACCCTGTTTTTTTAAACCTTAACTCGTAATGAGAACCCACTAATTTGAAACCCCAAACCTTATTTAAAGCACTAACTGTGGTTTCATAGCCTGAGTGGAAACTCAAATAACCTTGGAGTTGTTCTTACCGGGAAGTAAAGTAGCAGTGAGCCAAACAAAATGGCTTCCAGCAGCAAGAGACCCGACGACCGAATCCTCTGTGCAAACCCCCACCACACAAACATGAAAACATAAAACATTGATTGTGATTATGCAGCTATTTTCCAAATCTAACTAAAATTGTAACCACGGAAATTTCCAAAAGCAGCTAGTTTAATGACATTTTTTCTCATTAATGGAATGGATTCAATTTATATAGAATTTGTAATTAATGGCGTGATATGTTTTTATATGTAAATTAGTTACTCCCTTGTCACTCTAGCTCACTTGTAGCTCTGTAAATACCGCTTTTATTAATTTATTTCTCAGTATTACCCTGCTCCGGCGATGTCGGTATGCTGCCAGCATGCTGATAAAAACGAGGGCCATGAAGGTGGCCTGGGCAGCCATGACGGTGGCCCTCAGGGGTCTGTCCTCCTGCACCCAACAGGGGGCGCCGTCCTGGCACCTCCCACAACCTGGCCAGCATGGCAGACACTTGGGCATGGACGGATAACACGCGTCGCCGTCGCCACCTGAAGGCATCAAACAATGCCCTTTAGGGAATTCTCAAATTCCTTTGAAAACCTCTTTGTCATCTGAAACCCAATCAAAAACTGAAAACCACCATTTCCCACCCTAAAACAAGACACAAATCCTAAATTGGAAACCTGACCCTTCATTTTATGATTTATGGTCCCCAGTCAATACCTTAATTTGAAAGCGTAACTCAAATTTCAAAGTAAAACCCATGTTTGAAACTCTAATCCAGACTACAAAATTTATTTTTTAAACTTTAATCCTGGGGTTTTAAAGCCCTAATTGGAAATCATGCCCTTTGTTTGAAACCTCTATCAAGGCTGCAAATTCTAATTTGAAACCATTACCCTCACTTGAGACCATTACCTTGTCTTAAAATTTTAACTCGGGCTTCAAACGTTAATTTGGAACGCTAACCCAGACTGAAAAAACCCAAACCCTTTTTTTGAAACTAATCAACGCTGACTTGATTTATAGTCCTCTCACCATACCTGCATCCTTATTGGCAGTGTCAATGTCGTAGTATCCTTCTTTGCAACGGCAGCAGTACTGACCCAGCCGGAAGCCTCGCCTGGGAATCGGAACACACTGCAGGGAACAAGTAATGACTTTTCCATGTTTTTTTTTTTTGGTTTTGTTTTTTTTTTTACAATTTTCATCATTTCAATCTCCATTTTTGACATATCAAGAGTATATGCTGTCAATATATATAATATACATAATATATGCTGTCAGGAGGCGGGGTAGACCCTGAACTGGTTGCCAGCCAATCGCAGGGCACATAGAGACAAACAGCCACACTCACAATCACACCTCGGGGCAACTTGGAGTGTCCAATTAATGCTGCATGTTTTTGGGATGTGGGAGGAAACCGGAGTGCTCGGAGAAAACCGGAGTGCTCGGAGAAAACCCACGCAGGCCCGAGGAGAACATGCAAACTCCACAGAGGCGGGGCCGGGATCAAACCCAGTTCTACAGAACTGTGAGGCCAATGCTTTACCAGGTGAGCTCACCGTGCTGCCTTGTTTTCTCACTTTTCTGTTATATTTTATCTTAAAACATTACTTTTTTTTCATCCAATTTTCTAATCCATTTTGTAGAATTTTTTTAGTTTTTTTTTCATGGTAATTCAAATGCATTTGACATATAAATGTTTTTTTTGCATAACAATATGATTTTATTGCTAGTAAAATACCTAAGTACATATCTTGCCTTTCAGTATTAATTTTTCATTTTTACATCACTTTTGTAATACTTTATGAACTTCTTTTGAGATGTGCAAAAAAAATCCCTTTTTTTTCTTACAAATTTTTCATAAATTTTTATCTTGTCTAGGTCTGATTTACTGATCTACTTGCAAGTTCACAAAACATGTTGATATACAGCTTTCGGTTTTCATGGTAGAGTTTTAACTTGCACATGTAGCAATGAAGTGTGTTAAACACTTTATGTAAGCCTGTCTGTGTGGATTTAAAGGGTCAGAACATGTCCTGCGAATATATATTTTTTGACACTTTCTCCAGGAAATTTGAATTTTTCAAGATCTGGCATGGTTGGGATTACATTAAATTACCCCCAAAGAACAAACACAAACACAACATCCCAACTGAACTTCATTGAAATTGGAGTTCAAAATATTTGTTTTTCCTCTTACACACACACACACACACTTCCTTTTACGGTTTGTGTGTTAATCTAAGTTAAAAGCTAAATGGACACATAAAGCCACTGCTGAGTGTTTTATCCTTGTCTGGAGGAAGCCCATTCGACATGCACACACCCACGTGCACACGCTCACACGCCTAGTGGCACAGGGTGAACATTAATGTGATATGGATTATACTTAGATTATATAACTTAACTGTAGTCCTTTACATCAACAACCATTTTAGACACTTGTCATGTTGTTGTCCTGAGCTAGTTGGTTTGACTTAGCCTTGGTTTAAGACAGAAGACAATTAATCATGTCATGTCATTATCCAAGCCGCTTGTCCTCACAAGGTTTGCAGGAACGCTGGAGCCTATCCCAGCTATCTTCGGGCGAAAGGGGGACTACACACTGAACTGGTCGCCCGCCAGTCAGTCACAGGGCAGATATCGACACCATCACTGAGCAGGAATCGATCCCACGCTGCCCGCACCAAAGGAAGGCGTGTGTACCACTACATCATCAGTGACTCTCCAATCAATTATTAGTTGTTTAAAAAGTTGGTTGAAAGGAGAAGCTAACATTTGTTAAAAGTGTTTAAATTCAATCCCTCTGCAGCTCAGCATTATCTTTGTTTTTTTAGTATAGGCAAATACAACAACAAATACATTTTTTTTCATCTGACACTAGAAGGTTTACTGTTTAAAACAAGAAGCAAACATACATTAGCAAAAAAACAAAAGAAAAAAAAGAAAAATAACCTTTGTCAAATTAGGATAGGAGTTAAGATAGCTGGCTCATCCTGGCCTTCCTGTAGCCAAACCACATTTTTTTTGCATCTGAAGCTAGAAGCTAACATTGCTCACAAGCATTTAGTAGAAATGGAAAGCTAAAGTCTCAACGAACAAAAAAAAAGGGAAAAAAGTTTCAAGTTCAGTTGCTCAGAAGCTAAGCAAGTTAGTTTAGAATTGGCTGACTACAAACAGACATTTTTTATTCTCTTATATGATACTCGAAGCTAACATGCTTATAGACCTTATTGTTCAAAACAAGAAGCTAACATCACTTAAAAAAAAAGACTTGCGTTAAACTGCTCAGAAGCTAACTACAAGAGTTTCCTTAGCCTGGGTTTCCCACAGACAAAGGGACAAAAAACATGTTGTACATCTGAAGATAAAACATGGCTAACAAGCTTTTCTTGGTAGATGATACGAGGAGTGTGATTGTCAAGTTCAGTCGCTCTTTAGCTAAGCTAGTTATCTTGGCCTTAAATTACTACAGCCGAAAATGCAACAAAAAACATTTTTTCCTCATCTGAAGCTAAAAGCTAACATAGCTAGCAAGCCTTTGTTGGTGTCTAAACCACTAAAAGGTTCTGTTGGCTTTGTGTCCGCTAAGCCTCACAGGTAGGAAAGGACAAAAGGTGCTCAATGGATTTGGGATTTTATTTTATTTTTTTTCTTGTTCTGGTTTCAGACCTCCGTCAGGGAGGGGAAGTGTGGTAGCGGGCTGGATTAACTCTGTAATCCATCAGAGCATTTGCAGCCACTGTCTTTAAATAGACCACCAATTGATGGGGAACGGGGGAAGACTGAAATTAGAATAGATTGGGGTGGCAGCACGGTGACCAAATTGTTAGCACATCTCCCTCACAGTTCTGAGAACCTTGGTTCAAATCCGCCCTCACCTGCGTGGAAATGGTACGTTCTCCCGTGCCTGTGTAGGTTTTCTCTGGGTACTTTGGTTTCCTCCCACATTCCCAAAAACATGCATGGTAGGTTAAATGAACTGGTACTGAATGTGAATGTGAGTGTGACTGATTGCTTATCAATATGTGCCCTGCGATCGGCTGGCGACCGGTTCAGGGTGTAACCTGCCTCTTGGCCAGGGTCAGATGGAATAGGTGCCACCACCGCAGTGAGGAATAAGACAATTAAGCAGACAAGCAGAACAACTTGGTACTGGGGCACATTACGGGGGAGGGGGTGGGGGACATCTACAGCACAGTTTTGCCTCACTAGTTACATGCCATTTTACTAGTCTGCAATGATGTCATACGATAGTGAAAGGCACTAGTGTTATTTTCAAATGTTTTTATTTTTGTATTTGAATGCTTTTAATCATGTTAAGCGCATTGAGTTACCTATGAAATGTGCTATACGAATAAATTTAGTGGAATTTTTGTTGTCTATTACAAGGCACAGTTCTAGTGTGATGAATTGTCTCGCTAGTGAGGGAAAAGAGTCAATTAGTACACGAACAGTTCAGCTAAATGTTGCAATGTCTTTGTTGACTCGCATTGTGATTGTTGTTTTGTACCTCCATGCTAGTGCGGTTGCACTGGTGCGTGTCTGCAAACCATCCATCCTGGGTGGTGCACTGGTCCAGGTCCATGTCCTGGATGTCCACGTCCATGCGGATCACACCCCTTGACACACACACACAAAGGTAGTGAGACAGATCTTAATCTATATCAATTGATCACAGTTTGGATTACACAACTGAATCTGAATACACTGAACCCCCACTTTATTGCAGTTTTTACACGTTTTTTTCCCCCCCAGTATAGAGCTTGTGCACGTGACGTCACCATTTTCACGGCGTCATATTGCCGGTCAAAAAGAGCTGTTCGACAGTGTGGGGGGCATTGAAGCGGAGCGGATTATACACAATGCCCAAAACTTGTTGTGCTGTTGGTGGTTACAACAGACGAGACAGATATTCAAAGAGGTCATTCTATAGAATACCAGCTGAAAAGACCAGAAGAGATCGATGGAATTTCGGCAATTAAGCGTGATGGATGGTGCCCAACCAAATACACACGTGTAGCGATCACTTCATTTCAGGTAGGAATTATTCTTCTCAATCTCAAATTCCCAAAAAGTATTTATAATCCCAAATTGGCTCATTTGAGAACAATGCATTAAAAAATATAAAGACAGGGAGTCGTCTCCAACATACACGGAAGCGTGTTGCGGCCACACGTTAAACTTCGGTAAACCTCTCTGTGACAGATGTTTTTTTTTTTAAATATGCATCGTTCTCAAATGAGTCCAATATGAATTTAAAAAAAGAAAATAAACCGTTTTTCACAGTGATTTTTTTTTTTTTTTTAGGTTATCGTGTGGCTGCAATGTGCTTCCCTGTATGGGGGCTGAAGCCTATCCCAGCGGTTTTTCTTTTTTGAGTACACATTCGACTCATTTGAAAACAATGCAAAAAAAAAAAAAGAAGTCTGTCACGGAGAGTTTTACCGAAATTTAACGTGAGGCCGCAACACGCTTCTGTGTACGGAGGAGCCGAGTTGCTCTCTTTTTTTTTTTCAGTCATAGTTAATGAATGCAAGTTTCTGTAAAATCAGGGGTCATTTATTAAAATATTGGTATTTTTATTGAAAAAATCTGAGTGGCTCCATCAGTATGTGGGATTTATTCTTGATTGAGAGCAGATCCAGCAACTAAGTATTTGTATGCGTCCAGACTTTTCTACACTTTCAAGCTCTTCCATGTAAAGCTCGACGACTTACGTTGAAAAATGCTTTGCTCGACCGGCAATTTGGCCAGTCTCGTGACTTCGGTGACGTAGGTGCACGAGCTCTAAACACCCAAGTCTGAGTTGCACACCTTCAATGATCATGTTCTGCCAGACATCTGCAGAACTGAGTTTTCCTGGAAGCTACAGCAGAAAAAGTAGAGAGTGTCCTCAACCAAACTCCAGCAACAATCACTCCCACTTACTTGTACTGTATTTTTGTTGTGTCCCGTTTGTATGTTTTGCACAGTGTGTGTTAAGTAGCAGTTGTTTAAAGGTTTACAATTACCCTAACATTCATGCTAACTTACATTGGCCCGTTTATGCGTGTGTGTGTCCATGTTTGTGTGTGTCTGTGTATGCGCCACTGAGCAAAAAAAAAAAAAAAAAAAAACACGACGATAGCGCATACACATCGAGCGGTATGTCGATTGGTTGAAGCCACTTGGCCGCCATCTTGGTACTCCCAAAACGTGTGGAGGACACGGTTTACAGGTTGGATCATGGTGGGGTTTTTCCTCAAAGTTTGGCATGTAGAATTAAAACTGGTCGTGTGAGCTTGACATTTTTTCAGTTCTGGTAACATCAAGGATTTTCAATTCGACTTGGTAAGCCAAACAATGCTAAGTGCAAAGGAAAGCCATATAACACCATGAGCACCAAGAAAACTTGCATATTACCTAGGGCCCGATTTCCGTGACATGTTAACTTTTCCCGACATACACTGTGAAGCACTGTCATCATAACATAGGAAAAAACTAAGCTTTTTTTTTGTCATAAAAACATTCAATCAGTTCGATATATTTTTGGAAATAACGACTCGCAATGGGAAAATACATGCTAAACGCATTGTTCATTTATTGTCTCTGTGACGTCCTACTTCAGACAGAAAAATTCAACTTGTTTACTCGCAGTTGAAAATCAAATTCAATTTGCAGAGTTCTGTATCATGAAATTTATCAAAATTTTCACTGAAAAATGTGTTTTCTTGCTTCTCCACCGATGAAGTTTGGGAAAATATTCACATCGCTTTTTCGCGAAAAACTGTCGGCCTATAAAAGTGAAGCAGAGAGTGAACAGTGAACAACCGTCAACAAAACTTTGTTCAAGTGAATTAAGCTCATCAGAAAATAAAATTAAAAACCCTTACAAAGAAACTTTAACAGTGTCAAAGTAAATCTTTCTAACTTACCTATGGAATGTTTTCTTACCGCCACGAAACTGGCGATTAACCGGGAGTATCAAAATGGCAGATAGCGACTACAGTTTTGGTGGCCAATGAACCATCCAGTCTTCTTTTTTAGATCAGTGGTATGCGCATGCATATGTGCCTGCATGTGCTCGCATATGTGTGTGCGCATTTTGTGTGCTTGTGCATGGATGCAAGTGTGTTTTTGTTCTCGTGTCGATGTCTGGGCGTGTGTGTTTGTGTGTTGTTTGTGTTTGTGTGTGTCCACATATGAGTGCACATGAGTGTGTGTGTGTGTGTGTGTGCATGCAAACGCTTGTCTTTGCGCGTGTGTACGTGCGCGCACATGCTGACCTGAACTCAGGGGTGAGGTCTGGCTTGAGCCCGTAGAAGGCGGTGGACAAGGTTAGCATCCACCTGGGGACGAAGCGACCGTCTTTGCAGTCCAGGTAGGGGGCGTCTGCCCAGCTGACACCGCTCCTATTGCTCACGTAACTGTCCCCCCGGCCCCACTTGGGGGTCTCCAAGGTGCTGAGGTCATTGAGCAGGACCCTCTTGGCAAGGGCGGGCGGCTGGGCAGCAGCCGGGAACTTAAAACGCCGGAACCAGCCGTCATCCGGGGCCGGGGCGGGCGGGTGCAGGCGGTCCCAGCTTTTTGACAAGTCCTGAAGGAGGATAGTCGGCATCCCGCTCGGGGGGCCGCGGCTTGCCTGGAGCACTAGCTGAGGGGTGGTACCGGTCGGGTCACAGTCGAAGGTAAGCAGCACTTGGCGGACAGGCCCGGTGGCCTCTAGCAGGGCACGGACGAGGGCATGGTACCACTCCATGTCCTCTGGAACCGAACTCTCGCGCAGGTCACTGGCCTGGAAGATCATATTTAGGAAGTTGGCCGTGTTGGCTAAGGCATCCAGGGCCGGCCTGAGGGCTGCACGCATGCCACCCGGAAGCGGCCCCGGTTGCCCGGGCGGGCTGTAAGCGCGAGAACATCTTGCCTTCCCCACGGCTGACGAGTCGCCCGAGTAGAAGAAGCTCTCCGCTGGCAACCAGTTGTCCTCTTGTGGAGCTTCCGAGGTGCCAGCAGCACCGCCCGCAGTCCCCGTCAGGTCCGGGGTGGCGCCCGGAGGTTTCGACGAGCTGGCGTTGAACGATTCGCTGATGTTCCTCAAGGCTCCTGAAGACGAGTCCGGGGTCACCTGACCTCTGGCGAGCGACGGCACCAGCAGAAAAACAAAAACAAAAGCAAAAGGAAACATTCTGGAAGCTTCTCAGGAGAGGAAATGACCACCACTAAGGATCACATGACGACAAAAGCTTGGAAGACGATGTTCACGACCAGGAACGAGAGGACATGAAGGAACTCTGACTGCACGACTACATCAGTGCGGAAACTCCAAGCTTCTGCTGCTTCTTCTCATGTATTGCAAGCAACTGGCCGAGAGGTCCCGACTTCTTCTACTACTGCTTTTTCTTCTGCTTTTTCTAATTACCATAGCAGGATAGTGACCCCACAATTTCTTCTTCTTGTATATTTCTGCTGCTTCCTCTTCTGTATCTTCTTTTTTTCATTCCACTTGGACCACCAGGAAACGAGGAGGAGCCCACCCAACTTGTTTTTCTGTGGTCTCGCTACGCTCTCCTGTGTGTTTCTCCAAAGAGTTTCCAGAAGCTCTGATGTTGATGCTCAACCATCCTACTGCTTCCCATTTCTCTCTCTCCCTCCCTCTCTCTCTCTCTCCCCCCCCCCCCTCACTTGGGGTAGTTGCTCAAAGGTGATGAGAGTGACGGGACATCTGCGGTGTGTGTGTGTGTGTGTGTGTGTGTGTGTGTGTGTAAAGCCAAGGTTAAGCTGTGCATCATTTCGTATTAAATCATCTGACATAAAGACTTGCTGGATGCTCTTTTAATGCTCAGGACACACACGCGCGTGCGTGCGCACACACGCACGTACACGTGCACGCGTGCGTGTGGCGTCTGTTAGGTGTGATGTAGCCAAAGAACCCTTGTATTGGTAGTCATGGCAATGGTTCTCCTCGTTCTCTCTCACACGAATACACGCACACACGCGCGCGTGTAGTTACGCAACACGCACAGACACACGCGCACAATCTTGCACATGTTGCACAGACACACACACACGCACACACACTCGCACATGTATATACACTTAATGCCAACACTCTCTCTCTCTCTCACACACACACACACAACACACACACACACACACACACACACCACACACACACACACACAACACACACACACACACATATGCATGCATTTCTCACATATGGAAAAACATCCACGCATACACATTTAAACACACGCAAAAACAAATTCGACCCCGCGTAAGCACACTTATGCAAACACACGCACACGCTCACACAGATGCACACAATTATGCAAACACGCGATGCCTCATATGAAGCTCATACACAAATGTACAAACACACTAGCACGTTCACGCACTCGTACACGTACGTGCACTCACGCACTTAAGCGCCCACATTAATCCAAACACATACGCAGGAGCAAACATGCACACGCGCGCGCACACAAATGCACGCAAGTGCATAGATACACTTGCACATCCAAACGCACACTGTGTAGTTTAGCCGAACCTTTAGTGTAGTTTGTTTGTTGTACATCACCCTAACTGTGTTATCATACGGGATCCTTTCAAATGCCTCTCGCTTGAGTCAAGATTGGGAAGCATTTTTGCTTTATTCTGTTTTGGAGGGTTTTCCAGCCTAGGTTGACACAACACCGCCCTCTCCTGACCTTTACGGTTACTACAGTAGCAATTAACTGATTGGATGTCCCACCGGAAGTAGTTAGTGACGTTGTCGCCGACATTGAATTTCTTTCCATAGCTTTGCTTCCACCTGTGGTACAAAATCTGAATTGCACTCACAAGCTCTTGTTTTGGTAGGAAGACTTTTATTGTCCTATTTTTTTTGTTATTTGAATATGACGAGGGGCACGGTGCTTCTGTAGAGCGTTGGCCTCTTGGTTCTCAGGACGGGGGCTCAAATCCCGGCCCGCCTGTGTGGATTTTGCATGTTCTACCCTTGCTTGCGTGGGTTTTCTCTGGGCACTCCGGGTTCCTCCCACATCCCCAAAACGTGCAACATTAATTGGAGACTCTAAATTGCCCCCCAGGTGTGATTGTAAGTGCGACTTTTGCCTGTCTCCATGTGCCCTGCGATTGGCTGGCAACCAGTTCAGGGTGTACCCCGCCTCCTGCCCGTTGACAGCTGGGAAAGGCTCCAGCACGGCCCGTGACCCTCGTGAGGATAAGCGGCTAAGAAAATGGATAGATGGATAAATATAATGATGACAGATGAGCAAATGCTTGTTTTGTAATATAATTTTATCACTATTTATATTATTACATGTTGTCCAAGGAGGCCTTATTCAACATTTTTAACGACGTTTTAAATAGTTTACCCTGAGATAGGCAGAAAAAAAGCTGGCTTATGCTTGAATATTATTGAAGCAAACAACAGTCAAGGTCATGTGATCATCGTCATCCGCCTCGCCTATAAATGATGCTGAGCGGGCGGGACCTGGATGCAGAACAAGGTGGTGGTGGTCGCTTCGATGTGGTGGTAGGGGGTTGGGGAGCCAGCCTGCTAGCTGACTGACCGGGGGGGAATCTAGACGTATGAGGCCGTCCTCCGCCTTCACGCCGCCGCGGGCCAAGCGCGGCGGCCGACGTCTCGTCATCTCTTTTGGTCTTTTTGTCTGCTGCGCCTAGACGGGAGCGAGTCCTGGCCCCGCTTCAGCTGCTTCATATTCGGCTTCGCTATGTGACGCGCGCATCGCCTGCTGATCGTGTGCGCGCCTGCATCCAGAGCCACAATGGCGAACGACGCGCACGAACGATCGCCAGACTTCGTGCTCATGCGCCTGGTCTCCGCCGCCGAGGAGGACCGTCCGGATGCGGAGAGCGGCACCGCGCCGACCGGAGGGGTCGCGGTGGCTGGGCTGGGCCGGGAGGCGCTGGCTCACAAAGCGGCCTTGGAGCTCAGCCGAGACGTCGGCCTCGAGCGGAACAAAGCCCCGGCTGCACCTGACGGCGGGCACGGCGACGGCCGAGGCCCCCCGTTTGCTCCTCCCAGGCCGCAGAGCCCCGTGCAGGCCCCGAGATGCGAGTTCGGCCCCGGTCTGCGGCCTCAGCTGCTGGTTTTCTCTGGCCTCGTGCGGAACGGTGACGGGATCTTAGAACTGAACGAAGAGAGGACTTCTCTGGGCTTGGACCTGCAGAACCCGGTTGCAAGTTGCGCCGAGCCGACGCTCAGTCACAACACTGGGACCCCGGAAGAGGTCCAGCAGCATCTGGACCAACTGGACGGCACCTGGGGGGCGCATCCTCCGGTGACTGAGTACAAAGAGCAGCAAGGAACAGCGGAAGTGTTCCGCGGACACCGACTCCTGGCCGGTCCGCCCAAGTGGCCATCACTGTCGGTAGGGTCCAGCCCGCTGGCAGTCATCGACCCCGGGTGGACGTGCACCGGCCGGGACCGAGAGGGAGCTGTGTTGGAGCTCGCCCGGAGGTTCGGGGAGCTGGGGGTAGGCGCAGTACCAAAGATGCTCCTCAAAGCGGGCGAGCTCCCGCATTGCGCATGTCAGGGAGCACACGCGCCGGGCGAGGAACACGCAGACGACCCGGCCGTCACCAGCGACGCTCTACTGGTTCTGGAAGGGCTCGGCAGTGACGATGTGGCCGGCCTGGGCTTGCAGGAGCAGAGTCCGGACGACCGAGTGCGGCACCGACACTTTTTAGTCGATACGAAACCAGAACCAGAAACGAATTCCCCCGAGGCGGAAGTGACGGAGGACGAGGTCAGCAGTGCCGGGCGATCCCGAGTGGCCGACCAGCCTTTTCGGGCCTGCTGCCAGTCGTCCAGCCCCCGCAGGAGGCCGGAGAGATGCGCCAGTGGTCCGCGGACCCCCAAGCCGGCGACCGCCAAGCCCAAGAAGGGTTCGCTGAGGCTGCGCTTGAGCAGGTTGTTTCGCACCAAGAGCTGCACTGGCTCATCGCACCTGCTGGACCAGGACCGCAGGACCCCCATCGGGGGACAGGCGGCCCCTCATATGAACGCATCTGGACCTGCGCTGGACTCCGACAGGTGAGGGAAACCATTGTGTAAACATTCGTATCTCTTTTCCGTTGCAAAACCCTGAAAATGTGAGGAAGAGGCACCAAGCCTGTTAAAAAAAAAAAAAAAAAACTTGGAAGGAGATCCAGGGGGAAAAAAAGCTTGTAAGAGAACTGTAAAATTTATTGAATGAAAATAACCTGTGCAAAAATACCTGAAAAGGTAGAACGGTATATATATATATATATATATATATATATAGAGAGAGAGAGAGAGAGAGAGAGAGAGAGAGAGAGAGAGAGAGAGAGAGAGAGAGAGAGAGAGAGAGAGAGAGAAGAGAGAGAGAGAGAGAGATAGAGAGAGAGAGAGAGAGAGAGAGAGAGGAAAATTCAGAAAAAGAAACCAAGACTTTCTTAATATTTTATTATAGTTAATGATGATTGGTCTTTAGCGTTCACCTTGTTTTCTTGTTTTTTTAGTTTAGCTTTTTTTTTCGGTAAAGAGAAATTCTCTCGCCTTGCAGACAGTTTGCAGACAGACTTCAGCCTCTGTCAAAGCTGTCCCTGCTTCCTGGTGTGGGATGTCTAAAAACAGCTGATAGAGTGAGGGACACTTCAAAAATGAAGTTCCCCGACTTAAGTGAGTCACACCAGGAAGCAGTGATGGCGCTACGAGCACGGTGGTCAACCGGTTCTGAGGACTGGGGCTCAAATTCTGGCCTCCCCTGTATGAAGTTTCTATGTTCTCCCCCTCCCTGTGTGAGTTTTCTTCGGTTCCATTCCACATCCCCAAAACATGCTTGCTGAATTAATTGCAGACTGTAAATTGCCCTGTTGATGTGAATGTGAGTGCGAACGGTTGTTTGTTTATATGTGCCGTGCGATTGGCTGGCGACCAGTTCAGGGTGTACCCCGCCTCCTACCCGAAGTTAGCTGGCTTAGGGTCCAGCACATCCGCTAGCCTCGTTAGGATAAACTGTACGGAGTATGGATGGATGAACAAAAGAAAACAAAAGTGATGCTGATTTTGTGTATTTTGCTGTCACTGCGATTGTTGTCGCTTAGCAGCAGCCTGGAGCACGAGACCAGCAGGCTGAGCCGGGCCAACAGTGCCTTCTCCTCCGCCTCCCTCGCTGCCTTCACTGGTAAGACCACTTCAATGGGTCCTTGCAGTCTCCACTACTGCACATACTCATACATACAACAAACATGCCAGACGTTTGATAAACACTACCGCCATGCTCATGTCTCCCTCCATTTCATGACCTCGTCAACTGCGTCCACAGGCGAGACGGTGTCTCTGGTGGATGTGGACATCTCTCGGCGAGGGACCGCCAACACGCCTCACCCGCCCACGCCGCCGCCTCCACCGCGACGAAGTCTCAGCCTTCTCGGTACAGTGTTCCGTTAGTCCCTACTTTCCGTTCTTTGCTCTTTCCTTTTTGTCGTTTTTTTCTTTCCGGCTTTCTACCACCTGTATTTCTCTATTCCGGTTGGTCTGTGCTTCTGTTCTATCTCTTTTTGTCTATGCTCCATGTCTGTCTTCACGTCTAAATCGCTTTCCTATCTAGCTCTACTTCCTGGCTGTATCTTCTGTCTGTCTGTCTGTCTCTGCTTTCGTCACCTGCTTCCAATTTTTGAAAACCAGAAATCTTAAATTAACAAGTAACAGGAGGACTCACCATCCAGTCAGACAATTTAGTGTACATAAATCTATTTATACTGTATGTTGTAAAACATTGATGCTTTCAGACATGTTCCACATTGGCATGCAATATTTTACAACTTTCAACGTATGATCATTAAAATGTACTTATTGTGAAGTTTACTATGTGGAATCAACTCCCCCCTTCTTTTCCCTTTTCGCTCACTTCCTTCTTTCCTCACTTTCCATCTTCCTTTATCCTGCTTACCTTCCTTCCACATTTCCTACCCACACATCCTTCCTTCTCCCCCTTCAACATGTCCTTGCTCCTTCGCTCTTTCCTCGCCGTCCCTGTCCCCCCGGGTTCAGACGACATCTCGGGTCCCCAGTCGGGCGGCTTCCTGTTGAGCGTGATGGGCGCGTCCTTGCAGTCCCTCCCCTTACCACTCCCCCCACCCGCTCCTCCCTCGCACGCCACCATGCATCACAGCCTCAGCCTCAACGGTAAGATGGAATAAAGGCAGGTTAATGACAGGGAAGAGACATACTGTAAAAATCTCCAATATAACATCAGTATACATTACGACAATAATAATAATAATAATTTATGATAACATTACAGATGAGTTATATTTCTTGTTGACTGTGAAAGCTACAAATGTTATGCCCCTTGAAGAAGAGATAAAACAAATAGCAAATGGGAGAGGATTGAATGGGACAGGACAAGGATTGTGAGCCAAGCCTTCCTACAGCATGTTAAGGGGAATAGTACAGGACGAGATGTGACAGGACGTGACAGGATGAGACCAGACAAGAAATGGGTAGCGATCCATGCAGTGCTACACCATGTGAAGGAGTGCTACAACAAGTAATAAATAGGACAGGACAGGATGAAAGAGGTAGGACAGGACAGAATAGTGAGCCATGTCGTGCTATGTCACGTGAAAGAGGAATGCAACAAGTAACAAAGAGGACAGGATGAAAGAGAGGCATAAAAAATTGGACCAGACAGAGTTAATAAGCCTGACAGTGTTAGACGATGCGAATAAGGCATGCAAGAAGTTGTAAATAAGACAGAGCAGGACAGGATAAGACTGTGCTACCCCATGTGAAAAATAGGAAAAAACGATAAGCAAGTCGGGCAGGACAGAGTGGAACGGGACATGGCAGGATGAGAAAGGACGGGACATGTTTTGTGAGTGAGACAGTGATACGCTGCGAAGAAGGGATGCAATAAATACCAAATGGGACAGGACAGGGCAGAATGAGACATTACGGGACAGGACAGGATATGAAGACACAGGACAGGATGACGGCAGAATTGGGTTCCTCCATCCGTGAGGGGTGGGCCGAACACGCCCACTTGGGGCTACTCTGAAAGCCACAAAGGGACGCTAAAGTCTTTGGTGTTGTATTGTGTGTTCTACTTTAGACGCTTTCCTGCGGGCGCTTCCTCATTCCAACCCATCACAGGCCGAGGCGCCGCCTTCCTCCAGGCAGGCCCCACCGCCCGTGCTCTGCGCCCTCCAACGGTCGGAGGCCAGCAACTTCACTGCCAGCCTCAGAGAGCTGGAGAAGGTGTCAATCCTCACGTTATCTTTCCGTCACGCTACGACAATGACTGGTGCTGCACTAGGAAAATTACATTGAAATTAAAATCGTATGGTTTATAAAATCATTTCTTTTACTAATAAAGTAATTCTCATTTTTGCATTTTATTATTTACAATAAAATACTAATACTTAACCAATTATGTCTTATGATAAATTAAACATTGTTATTTTTTTAATTTTATTAGTACTCAACAGGCGGCACGGTGAGCCTGCCGGTAAAGCGTTGGCCTCGCAGTTCTGAGGACCCGGGTTCGATCCCGGCCCCGCCTGTGTGGAGTTTGCATGTTCTCCCCGTGCCTGTGTGGGTTTTCCCCGGGCACTCCGGTTTCCTCCCACACCCCAACAACATGCAACATTCATTGGACACTCTTAAATGCCCTCTGGGTGTGATTGTGAGTGAGGCTGTTTGTCTCCCTGTGCCCTGCGATTGCCTGGCAACCAGTTCAGGGTGTATGTACCCTGCCTCCTGCCCGTTGATAGCTGGAATAGGGTCCAGCACTCCCCCCGACCCACATGAGGATAAGCGACAAAGAAAATGGATGGATAGCATTCAACAGATTATCAATTATTTAGTCAGATACATATACAACAATACATAATACATAAAACTACATGAGCACACTTTAATCATCCAGTTTAAAAAAAAAATTGGAAAAGTGAACACAATTATTACAAGACTTGATAATACATCTGATTCTGGTATTCATTCCTTTTCTTTGTCATAATTAGCAATGTTATTACCTTACTACTGTGTGTAATAATTTTATAATTTTCTGTATTTCTATGAAAACTGTAATGTTAAGATTTTATATTGTTGTCTCATTTCTGTCTTCGTCTAGGTTTGGGGTTAGGGTTATTGCAAACCAATATAATGAAAATTAAAAAATGTAAAATTTCAATGTAGTACATCATTATGTCTCACGTATAATGCCTACAGTAATGTTTTGTAACGTGCTTTCGTGGTCCACAGTGTGGCTGGTACTGGGGTCCGATGAACTGGGAGGACGCAGAGATGAAGCTGAAGGGCAAACCCGACGGATCTTTCCTGGTCCGAGACAGCTCCGACCCGAGATACATCCTCAGCCTCAGCTTCCGCTCGCAGGGCGTCACCCACCATACTCGCATGGAGCACTACCGCGGTGAGACGACGGGCGGGCAGACGGGTCACAACGAGGAGTTTTAGGATGACGTTCTCATATGAATCTGCAACGTAATGTGCAAACATGTAGTGTTCATGTCAAGTTGTAAAATACAATTGGTATATGAAGCGCTAGCGTTACGTGGTAAGATGTAGTGTTTATGCCGATCTTATCAACCTGATCGGAATCGGACGATAATTGGCATTTTCTGCTGATGGGCTGATTGGTTTTAATGCCATAATTCGCCGATCCATTCAATGACGTCACATATGCGAAAGACACTATATCTGAATCCAAAAGCAAGTTTGTTATTATATAGTGCTATTTATTTAGCTATAATTTTCTTCCTTGTCTTTTGACGTAGTACTGCAAATATCCGA
This sequence comes from Syngnathoides biaculeatus, assembly GCF_019802595.1. NCBI lineage: Eukaryota > Metazoa > Chordata > Actinopteri > Syngnathiformes > Syngnathidae > Syngnathoides > Syngnathoides biaculeatus. The sequence goes on along the minus strand of NC_084648.1, from coordinate 9,444,192 downwards.
CGGCCAAAAACGTTAGTAAAAGAACAAAAAACATCGGACAGACACGTAATGCTCGGATCAGACTGCAAGACAAATTTGCTCTTTCATGATTGGGCGATGTCAGATTATTGCAACAAAATCTTGTCCTCGGATTAAGACGGTCCCAACCGTCTTAATGTGTGATGTGAAGTACCCATATCAAGTTCTTGTTAAAATTCTGCAGAGTTTGAATACTGTATACCAAAGTGCTTTAGAAAAAAAGGGGATTCTCTTATGTAGGTCTTAAAAAATTCTGACAATAAATTCTCAAAAAAATGCGAGCATGAAGTGATAATATGAAGTATTTTTAATAATATAACATTGAAATCATAGAGTTCTTTTCATTGCAAAGATTTTCCCAAGTGCTCAGTTTGAACAAAGTGGTGACGGGAAGTTTGTATTTTTAGGCACGTTCAGCTTGTGGTGTCACCCCAAGTTCGAGGACCGCTGCCACTCTGTGGTGGAGTTCATTGAGCGCGCCATCATGCACTCCAAGAACGGAAAGTTTCTCTACTTCCTGCGCTCCAGAGTACCAGGTAACCCGTATATATGGCCAAAGTCACCCGATGCACAATTTTATTTTACATACGAGCCCTCATATGGGCAATCTGTTGTGTGTTCAAACTTGAGATATGAGCACCGTATGGTGGCAGGAAATTTGACAACAAACAGCACTTTGGCAAATAGTAAACAATTCTTTAAAAAAAAGGTTTAAAATTCAAGTGTCATCCCTATAAACATTCTAAAATAGACATTGAAATGAAAAATGCCCGACATATACAACATTATTCACTTCATGTCCACACGAAAAAACAAATATGACCGTCCGCCCATCTACTATGAGACACGGAAGCTCTTTTCAAAGAAGAGAACATCTCACAATCGAGTGAAGTGTCCGGTGCAATATTACCCTATTGTTTCGAGCCATACTTAGATGATATGCGGATCACTTCTAACTAACAACAGACTCCCAGACAATATGTATGAGCCAGCCCGGCCCGAAGCCGTGCTCATCCGCGAGGCCCGACGCGGAAGCCTTCGGCGGCGAGCCCGACGCAGAAGCCGTCCAACGCGGACATCGACACATTTAGCACCCCTGCCATACGTATGCGGATCTTTTGTTACGTTTTGAGACACGGATTACGTGGTCCCCTCCAAACTATTATTATTTTTAGAAGCTGTATACACACCTACCTGTCGTTTGGAACCCACGAAGCTCTCCTCCTTTGCACCCGTGCAATCCATTTTTCACGACGAACCGGGTCTCTTGGAAACTTATGAAGGGTAAATCCATCCTCGCGAGTGTTCGAGCCATATCCAGCAATGCAACGAGCCGGCATTTTGGCTAACACGAAGGAACACAGAGCTACCTTCCCGCAGGTAAAACTAATAGAAAGAAACGAGTCCGCTTGAGCACGCGACTGCCTCCAACGTCACTTCCTGCTTCTTCTCGAAAAAAATCCCTGGAGAGGATTTTCATGGCGGGAGTTACTAAAAGGCATATATGTCAAAATCATGTTTTGTGGTGAAAAAACGGTTGGGTCCATATCGGCTGCTGTTTTTTCATTAAGAACATACGAAAAATCATCCATTTCATGACACTTGAACTTTAATGTGTCGAAAGCCACTGAAGCTTTCAGTCAAACGAAACATACAACAAAGGCAATTACGTTATTATACGTTGCAATTATGATGCTAATGCTACTTAGCATCTACGTTCTAAGCAATACAAGGTGATCGCCACATGAGTGCTCTTTGTAATTTTTTTTGTGTGTGTGTGTGTGTGTGTGTGTGTTGCTCAGGACTTCCTCCGACGCCGGTGCAGCTTCTGTATCCCGTGTCCCGCTTCAGCAACGTAAAGTCTCTGCAGCACATGTGCAGATTCTGCATACGCCAAATCGTGCGCATCGATCACATCCAACAACTTCCACTGCCCAGGTCCGCTCACTGCAACTTCCAAACCTGGAGTAGCCTTTGAAGTCACGGTTTTGGTTTCAAATTTGGGTTTCATGTTGTGGTTTCTAACTGTGTTTCAAAACCTGGATTAGGGGGGTTGAAATGAAGGTTTAGGGTTTCACATTGAGGTTTCAAGATGAGGTTTGGGGTTTGAAATTAGGGTTTTAAGATAGGGTCAGGGATGCAAATTATGGTTTCAATCTAGTGTCAGGATTTGGAATTATGGTTCCAAGGGTTAGAATTTAAAATTAGGGGTTCGTGATATGGTTTGGGTTTTAAGATTCATGGTTAGGTTTATCGTTTCAAGGTTGAGTTTGAAACTTGGGTTAATGTTTTAAATTAGGGTTTCAAACTCGTGTTATGGTTTTAAATTATGGTTTCAAGGTAGGACTGGGGATGCAAATTAGGGTTTGAAATGAAGGTTAGGGTTTTACAGTAAATTGTGGTTTCAAGACAAGATTAGAGTTTGATATTTGAAAAAAGGTCACAGTTTCAATTTAGGATTTATGTTTAAAACTACAGTTAAGGTTTTAAATGTAGAGTTTTAATAAAATTAGGGTTGGAGACAACGTCTGGGTTTCAAAGACGTTAATGTTTCAAGGTTGAGGATGTGAAACTCGGAGTTGCATTTTGAAAAAGATTGGGTTTTATGTTCGGCTCTCAATACGCGGTCTTCGTTTCATGTTGAGATTTAGGGTTAAGGTTTCAAATTAGGGTTTAAAGCCAGTCTTAGTATTTCAAATTATTGTTGTTGTGTGTGTGTTGTGTGAGCGCAGATCGCTGGTGTCGTACCTAAGTAAGTTTTATTACTACGACCCCGAGGAGGAGATGTACCTGTCAATCAAAAGCATCCGGGCGACGCTGGAGGTGCACACGTAGCACAAACAACAACAAAAACAACAACACGTATGTACTTAAAACAATCACTTGTTTATTATATTATAACTATTTTTTTTCAAAAAGACATCACAACGGTGAAAGCAAGGATTTCATTACCCGATCCTTTAATTAGAAGAGCCACCATCCGTATATGATGATGACGGTAAAGATAATTATTGTTCTTTCTGCAGGCTGCTTGACGGAGCCCCCGAGTGGAATGAACGGTCGCTGGAAGGAGGACCAGTTTCTGCTCCGGCTCCTCTTGTTCTTGTTCTTCTTGTAAGGACTGTTAATCGGCACGTATGAGGATTTTGCCGGTGCTGTTGTCGTTTCTCAAAGTTTTGCTCGGAGATCAAAGAACAGATGGACTCAAAAGTGCTTTTTTTTGTTTTGTTTGTTTGGACAACTTCTCTTTTTTTCTTTCCAGGCTTCTCCTTCTCTTTCTCTCCTTCTGTCCAATGAGATGATGGTTGCTTTAAGATGCTCTCAGGGCAGATACATGCACCCTCCAAACACACGCACACACACACACAACATAATTTATAGTATACAAACATTTTCATTTTATGCTCTTAGTCATCTCCTCAATGTAAGAAGACCTGCCGTACAAAACTCATACAATAGCACCCCAGGAAAGTTATATAAAAGAAAACAGCCCCTGCCACTAGTTTTATGAAATCGGGTGTACATGTCTGTAAGATGGCTTGCGACTGAATAGCGACCAGTTCAGGGTGTAATCCACCTTTCGCCCACAGTTTGCTTGGATAGGCTCCTGTATTCGTGCGACCATTGTGAGGATAAGCGGCTTAGAAGATGGATGGATGGATGGATGGATGGATGTCTCTAACGGGATGCACCAAAAAGTACAAGAACCCATGCCCTAAAGCTTAAAAGGAAGTCGGCCATCTTGGTTTGGAGCAGCAATGTTACGGCCAATTTCTTCTTCTTTTCCTTTCGGCTTGTCCCATTAGGGCTCGCTATAGCGTGTCATCTATTTCCATCTAAGCCTATCACGTGCATCTTCTTCTCTAACACCCACTGTCCTCATGTCCTCCCTCACAACATCCATCAATCTTTTCTTTGGCCTTCCTTCTTTACTTCGGCTAATCTTCATTCCTCTCCTTTCCAGTGCATGTCTCCATCTTTCTAATTGTTCCTCCTCATGCTCCCTGCTTTCACTACAGATCACAATATCATCTCCGAAGATCATAGTCCAAGGGGAATCCAGTCTAACCTCATCTATCATATCCATTACTGCTGCAAACAGGAAGGGGGTCAGCGCGGATCCCTGATGCAGTCCCACCTCCACCTTAAATTCTTCTGACACACCAGACTTGCGCATGCAATACCACAGTTCCTCTCTTGGTACTCTGTCATAGGCTTTCTCTCGGTCTACAAAGACACAATGTAGCTCCTTCTGACCTTTCCTCTACTTTTCCACGAGCATCCTCAAGGCAAATAATGCACCTGTGGTACTCTTTCTAGGCATGAAACCATCCTGTTGCAGCCAATTTGGGCATTCAAAAAAAAAAAGTCAGCCCCCAGTACCAGTTTTACTACTACATAAAATTGGGTGGACATTGTCTATCATAACGGGACAAACCGAAAAATCTCAAGGACATAGTAAGAAGTTATCAGGAGGTCAGTGACTATTTTGCGTTGAAGCGGCCATTTCTGGGTTAATTAGGCCATTCGTGGGAATGTGAGAAATCAAGCCTTGACACCTGGTTCACCAATTTACAAGAAATTTGGTGCACACACCAAAAAGTCTCAAGCACCATCCATCCATCCAATCTTTGAGGCGCTTATCCTCACAAGGGCCGCGGGAGTTCTGGAGCCTATCCCAGCTATCTTCGGGCAGGAGGCGGGGTACACCCAGAACTGGTTACAAGACAATCGCATCCATGCCCAGAATTGATCAGGAAGTCAGTTATTTTGGTTTGAAGTGTATATTTTGTGATCAATTTGGCCAGTCACGCAAATTGAAAAAAAAAAAAAAAAATCAGCTCTGAACATGACTTTACAAGACATTTCCTGTACATTACTATCTGGTTTGATAAACCAGGGGTTGTGGGTTCGTATCCCACTGGGGCCTCCACTCCCTGAGAAGGGTTGCGTCAGGAAGGGCATCCGGCGTAAAAATTGTGCCAAAACATATGTGCGTTCATCTGAGATGACACGCTGTGGTGACCCCGAAAGGGACAAGCCGAAAAGAAACTTACTTTTACTATCAATAAATGACACCAAAAAATCTCAAAGGTCCAATTTTGATCTGGAAGTCTGCGATTTTGGTTGGAAGCAGCATTGCATCAAAGTTTGATGATCGGCTGCTTGATCTAATTATCTACACTAGATTGTGTATTTAATGAAGTGTATACATGTCAGTGATTGATTGACAGACCTTAGAAGAGTGTGTGTGTGTGTGTGTGTGTATTTGTGTGTCCTCAGTCAGTAATGTGTTGAATTGTGTTTCCTCATTGTGTTTCTCATGAGATGGACACTTTTTCTAAATCAACTTTAAACAAAAAAATGCAAACTTGTGACGTCTGTTTTGTTTTGTTTTAATCTCCTCTCAACTCAAAATGTCCTTAGCAGAGGTTTTTGTCCATTTTCTATCTTGTTTAGGAGTGCAGTACCAGAGCAGGAATTAAGTGGCTATCAAAACTCTACACACCCCGATTCAAATGCCAGGTTTCTGTTGTATGAAAAAAAATAAATAAATGGGACCGAGATAAGGTGTTTCAAAAATTTTCCACCATTAATGTGACCCATAACTTCTAAATATCTATTCAAATTAATCCTGATAGCGAGAGGAAATAAAATAAACAACAAAAAAATTGTGGTTGTATAATTATCCACACCGCCTTATGAAGGGATGTGGCTGTGTTGAGAATTAATTAATCATATTTAAAGTGGGAGTCAATACAAACCATTTGAAGTGCCTCTGGACACCAAACACAGTTCGGCTGTTCTTGACATATATTTTTTTTTTAAGAAAAACAGCCCCTGTTTATGATGCCGCCACCTGTAGGTTTGGTGTTGTTTTGGTGCGTTAAGCATGCATTTACACGATTTATAACGTGCAGATATAACCAAAGCGCCTTTTACCTTGCAAAATTATAACGTTTTAAAATGTAATTTTAATCACACAAGATTTCGACCCGATCGTATCGCTAGTAATAATAAACATTGTTCAACTAATTTATCTGACAATGTCAATAAAAGCAACATTTTTTTTTTAAGAGTTTTATTGCGCTTATGTAGCTACTAAGTATGATTGGTCAACGCGTTGCCCATCTTGAGCGAATCGCCCGCCCTTCAAGTCTTCTATTGGACTTTCGTTATGTCACTCAAACTTTACTCCTGCTTCAATAGGCTACAAACTCGTGTGGACAACCTTCAGAGAAACGCTCCGGAGCAATTTCTCCGCACACCATTGGTGGAGCAGTTATCCATCGGTCGACGTTTTCTGAAACCCCTCTCTGATAGGGTAAATTGAATCTCAATCAAAACCACGGCTCAATTTTATTGGCCACTTTTGCCGCCAATCAAGTCTCCTTTGTGCGTTGATTGGTGCCGGGGTGTGCGGGCGGATTCCTGCCGGGCCTCTGTGTGTTTCGAGGCTCCACGGACAGCGAATGTCGTCATGAGCGGTGGGTAGGAATTAAAACATTGGTGTTTATATTCTCTTCTACTTCGTCAAACATGACATTTGCGTGGCGGCACAAATGGGCGGCTAGAGGACGGGAATAATAGGCGGGCTGTTGACGGCTCGCGTCAAGCCAAACCGCCCCGCACTTCCGGAATTGTCTTCCCCATTTCTGTGCCGCTATCGAAGAGTTTAACTCGCTAACTACGCGAATGCTAGCAGCTCCGAGCTAGCCCTGCTATAATACAGCGCTGACCCACTATGCTAAGCTAAGCCTCTTATGGAAGATGCCTTTTTCTACAAATGTCCCCCACATTAATCTTCCCCCAATAAAGCAAAAAAAAAAAAAAAATGCATGTGCGGAAGCGAAACGGTCTGAATTCTGGATTTTGTGCCCACTGGAGCGTAGCTTTACACAAAATAAATCGTTTTATATGAGCGGTTAGCTGCTAACCAATGGGGCTGCAACCTTCTTTTTTTTTTTTGAAGCCGGTGTGCACAAACAAATCAACGAAGATGCGTCGAAGGTGGCTCGCTGATGCTCGGTTGACCGCGTCTACGTTGGAAGCGTTACATGTGAAAATGTTTATCTCCAAAATGAATATCTTTGTAACTATGGTTATTCTAGTGTCCAGTTTGTGTGTTAAATGTACAAATGTAGGCTTGTTCTGCGGCCACCAGTAGATAGAGACTTGGAATTGTTTTTATTTAATTGGTTTATTATTATTATATATTTTTTTGCCTTCAATACCTTACTTCCCTCACTGTTGCTTTTTAGGTTTTATGATTACTGCTATCTAGGACTGTCCCTTTATTTTAGAATCAACGAGTATTAGTTTTTTAATCAAATAATATGATAAAAAATATATAATGCAACAGTTTATTGCAATTCCCCCCCAATTAGTTTTTGTTAAATTATTGTTGTTTGAGTGGTGTACTCGGCAACCTTTTGGAAATAGCTAAGTCTAGGGATCATGTGAACGAAGGGCTACTAGATTGTAATACACTTCTGAGGCTGTTTCTGTTTCAACTACAATATTACGGCTGCAAATAACCTTTATTTTCATAAAAGACAAAGATTTCCATTTTTCCCGTAAATTTACATGTCAGAAAATTGGCAAAATTATTGATCATTGCAGTAACGTAAAAGCAGATGTTTGCAAATGTCTTACGGTATTTTGATTATACACAAAAGATAATCAGTCGACTTTCATGGAGGACTCCAGAAATTGGAAAATATTTACAGTTAAGAGCCCGAAATCACAGGATTTGGACAATTTTAAGGTAAACAGTGGCTGTAAATAAGTAATCGAGAATGAAAATAGTTACTGTTTGAGTTCATAAATTATTAGTTTACGATTACTATTAGAATCTCTGCTTCCATTCTTCCGTTGTGAAAGCTTTATTTTATTATTATTTTTTTTTAATGCCTTTCTTACTTTGTTCCTACCAGGATTCTAGGAGCTTTTATTCACTCTTCCTTACATTCTTCCATACTTTGGTCCAACCTTTTTAGTCTTCTATTCTCATCTATCCTTATGTTTGTCACAACTATTTTTAATCATGGTTAATTCCTGTTGCATAACTTTTCTGCCTTCACTCTCAGACCTGCTATATTTCCTTGCATCTTTTCCTTCCTTCCTGCCTGCCACCCACCCTGCATCTCTTTGCTCATACCTGATTTTTAGTAACACATCCATGCATTTTGACCATGTGTGTGTTGTTGAAATTGAACACTCAGCCCACAATATTGGGTGCACTTTCCACATCTAATGAGATACAATACAGCATTTTATTCTGACAGGTGTTGTTGAAGGACAAAGTATACATCCAGCTCTCAGTGTATTGCCAACAAACCTATTAGCCAATCAAAATTGATTATGACAAAATTGTATTGGTCTCATCAGGTTGTGTACCTTACCTTTTGTTGTTGCTAGGCAACAACATCCTCCTGCTCTGTCAGGTGATGTGTGTCTGTATGTGTGTTTTATGTTTGTATGCTCTTCAATGCATTCCAGTTAACCCCCATTTTTTGTGGGGCATATGTTCTAGTCCCCCTGATAGGTGAAAAAAACATGATAAACAACAGCAAAAATGTTTTTTAATCCGTTTAACATTCACACATTTTCATATTTGGGTATGTGTGTGTGTTTTGCAGGGTCAAAAGACAACATGACCACCATAGTCGCTGTCAGTCCCAGTGAATATCTCCAGCCCTCTACCACCACCACACAGGTGAGTGAACATTTAAAGGATACATGCTATACATTTTTTTCCAAGGTTTCTTGTGTGTTACATCAAAGTTCTGTAGCATTTTGGTGTGTGAGGGGAAAAAAAAAGAAAGTACCTGTAAACAGAATGATCTCACACACTATTTGAAATCAATTGGTTTTGGGGTGTGTGTGTTATGTGACAGAAGAGTTTGTCAATGTTGAGGCCAGCCATGATGCACAGATTAGAGTTCAAACAGACAGTGAATGAAATATTTTATATGTAAACTGCCATCTTCAACAGGCTATGGATGAACGATGACGTCACTGCGCATTTAGCGTAGACAGAGCGCAGCATGGCACCTTTCCAATTCAGTGTTTTTCCGGATTATTCCGATTGAGGTCTTTGAGTATTTTCATTCTTTTTGGGCTTCTCCACTGATTATAATTGGAATAGAATGCTCCATAAAAAACCCACTATAGAAAGACTCAAGTGTGTGTGTGTGTATATATATATATATATATATATATTAAACTTCAAAGGCCTGAAGACGATCTTCAATGCTTACTTTTTACGACAGTACTTCATGAAGTTTTTCCTTTTTGTAAAATTAAGAATGTTGGGCTGTCAATATTAAATGTTTTTCAAGTTGACTATTTGATATTTCGTCAAGTACTCAAGTAATCCCACACATACGCACACATATCCAAACATTTATTTATTTGTTTGTTTATTTATTCATTCTCAATTATGAAGGCCGGGCTTCTAACTTTTATTGCCTTGAGGCAGAATTTTTTGCGGCGACCAATTTTTCGATGCAACATGCAATGTAACAGTTTCAACAGTGTGGTGTGAATAATGTTACTATTATACACTAATATAGAATATAGTATAGAGTATGAACCTTAGTAATATTTGTAGCGGCATAAAGCTTTTCTTTTTTGGGAAGTGCAATAATAGTTTCAAGAATTATCACGAAAAATGACCTTAATAGTAGTATTAACATCTTAAAAAAATGTTTTCAAAAGTGCAGCATATTTGTTTTGTAACTGTAATTTGGATTTGCCTGTATAAATATATTCATATAGAATGTATAAAAAAATGTGAATCCTCTGTGTGTGTGTGCGTATACAGGACAGTCAGCCATCCCCTTTGGCCCTACTGGCTGCCACCTGCAGTAAGATCGGACCCCCCGCCGCCCAAGCCCCTGCTACGTCGCCGCCAGCTCAGACGCAGCCTCGCCGCCTTCTCCCTATCAAGCCAGCGCCTATCGCACCCGCGCCCCCCAAGAACCTGGGCTTCCTTCAAGCCAAGGGTAATGTGATCCAGCTCCCTGCTGGCCTGGGCGCCAGTACGCCTGGCAGTCCCATCGTGGTCACCATCCAGCAGAGTGCGGCTCGCCCCAGCCCCCAGACCCCTGCCAACATCCAGTATCAGGTGATGCCACAGATACAGGGAGCCCAGACCATCCAGGTGATGCCGCAGGGGGGCCAGATTCAGCTCATACCAGGCACCAACCAGGCTTTCATCACCACTCCCATGTCCTTGCCGGCTCAGGCAGCCGCCGCCCCTGTAGCCGCCCCTATCCCGCCACAAAAGACGGTCGCCATCAAACCCTCGCCCAAAATGAGGAAGTCGAGTGCTGCTGCCAACGTTGTGCAGCTGCCCGGTGGACTCACGCTGCCACTCAACGTGGCGACGGGGGAAGTGGGCAGCGCGCAGATCGTAACCGAGACAGCGGCAGTAGCGCCTGCTATAGCGGGGAAGCCACGACGAGGTAGGAAGAAAAAAGTGATGCTGGCCCCTCAAGCGGTGTCCCCAGCCCCACCGCCGGCGCAGCCTCCCTCACCTCCCCCAGAACAGTTGGAGACCATCTTGATCGAAGCTGCTGATAATATCATTCAGGTATGTAAACCATTTTATTACATTTCCTTGTTTACACAAAGATTCTGCAACATAGCTGTTTCAGAGAGTAACATTTATTCGCCTTTCTCTTTCACATAGAGGTAAGACCACAATCATAAATTTTTGTCAGAAAAATCTGCTTTTCTGAGTTTGCAGTCTCGTTGTATTTAACTTGTCCCCCTTATACGCGCTTCATCTAGCTCAAACATTCCCCCCAAACATGTTTTCTAAACTTAAATGAAGACTAATAACCTCTTTGTGTCAATGTGAGTGTGAGTGCTTATTTCCCCGAGATTGGTTGTTAATCAGTCTAGGGTGGACCATGCTTCTTGCCCTAAATCAGATGGGATAGGCTCCAGCAGACTCGCAACCCTAATGAAGATAAATTGTATGTACATAGGACTGTATTTAATCCTGGGTTTGTGATATAAACAAAAAAATCCTCCCTCGCACTTATGCAGAGATTCAACCCATTCCCTCCCAATCCTGAGCTAATATTTTACTTAATCCCACTCACTCCCCTCAATTTTTTTTTTTTTTTTTTTTAACTCACGGTCGATCCTACTCCGTTTGAGGATAGCAAAGTCTTGGAGTGACCTAATCAGGCCATCCATAAAAATATTTTGGTTTTGGGTAACAAGAGTGGAAAAAAATTAGTAGGTAGGTAGGTCTGAATTTTTTATTTATTTTGGGGGGCAAAAGGTTCAATCCATGATATTCTGCAAATATTTTGGCCCATATGCTACCAATAAATATATTCAGTGTGTTGATGTAGTTTACGTTTTAGCTATAAATTAAATAAATATTTACTTTTTCACATTTTAAACTTCCCGATCATGATTTGAAATCACAGATGTGCATACCTGGATAACACGCGTAGCTTCTTTGGATACTGAACTTGGGAATGAGGTGCTGACTCACTTGAACTCTTCCACGACTTTGTTATAAAGGCGAAGGTTTCCAGATCATCATTTTTATTTTACGGGAATGAAAGATCATGAATTTTCCTTGGCAGCTGCCATCATAGTGACAAATGCATCCTTTTGGGGCCGTTCAGCAGTGGCATTTTTCCTCAAATAAAAAACATCATGTCATCTCCAAATTCTTCCGGGGCAATTTGTTGGAATGCATCCTGGAGTGTTAAAGAAGGGCTCAACTTTCTCAACTTATTACTTACGATGTATTCGCCGTTTGAAATAAACGAGAAAGCAAACGGCACGCTGTCCGCCATGATAGTGTGAGGCAGATTGAGAGAAAATCACTTCCTGATTGGTTAATATTTGAGACAGGACCCGGGTTACTGTTAGGAATGGTAGTGTCCACCCCCTGCTGAATCTGAATGGGTTGTTCCACCAGCGTATGCGGAAGCGTGTCGTTATGTGCGGCATGGTGTCTGAATACAAGCGCTACTGAATATTCAAAGCTGTCTCGCGTCGTTATTGTTGACATAAACAGTTACTTCCCTTGTTCAGATTTACGTCCCCTTCGTGTTAAAAAAAAAAGAAGCAGAATTCAGCAATTTTATTTGCTTTTCATTATTTACGGCCGGTCAGGTTACTGGAAACCTGAATATTTTTATGGATGGCCTAAGAACTAGGGGGTGTTTTGTGCAATTCTCCAAATAGATTGCAAACAAATTGCTGATGAACACCAATAGATAATATACTAAAGGCATGCATAAACATTTGTCATCCAAGATAATTAGTACTCTCTGAAGTCCAATGGTGCCTGGTAAGCAATATAAATCAGCCAGCAGTTGTCCCTGGATGGTCTAATTAGAGCACTAAAGTCGTTTATCCTTGTTTTAATTGTCCCCCTCGAAGGTAGTTTGTATGATGTGTAACCTACACATAATATTTTGCAGCCCCTGGTCTCCAACGAATTTAATTGGCTTGTATGATGTCACTATCCATTTTGCAAAAGTGTTGCTTAATTTATCCTGGCTATTTATGGTGACAAAATTCTCACAGTTGCAATACTCCAGCATTGTTTGTCATCTCTACATGGTAGCGTTCTTGCTAGTGGCTTCCTCGAAAACCTTTGCTTCGAGATGGTATTTCAAACCTGATGTGCTTCGATGAAAAGAAAATTTGGTGCTGCACATGCAAATGACTTTTGTTTTATCCTAAGTGGCACATTTCACATATCCACCCACAGCTAAGGTAAAGCAGCATTTGCAGCCAAAATAAATTGTGATTAATCAGCGTCAATATGGGATTAATGCGATGTGTTAATGCCAATCATATGCATTAACACATTCATTGTTACTGCCCTCATTTTAATGTTGTTTGGTTTGTAGTATTGTCATTTGAAAACTGCATTTTGTATTTCCTTGGGTTGTGTCTGAGTGATATTAAAATTGGTTTGATGATTTCACACCTTTTTGTGATAGATCAAATAAAAAAAACAACAACTCAGGGGCGAGTGCAAATACTTTCTCGTGGCACAGTATGTTGAAATTTGTTGAGGAGCTTCCTTTAGACATAAGCAGTGATTTGCCTCTATCTTGTGCCATACATAGGAAATTATAAACCTTTTTAAGCAGATTTCATCAAATGTCGGCAGAGTACATTCCTGGTCCCCCCTGAAAAGGTGGTGTATTTTATACAAAGCGTGCGGGACAGTGGAAAGCCCATGGTGATCATATCTACCTCTCAGTTCTGAGTTGTTGTTGTTTTCCTTTCGGCTTGTCCCTTTCAGGGTCGCCACAGCGTATCATCTCAGATGAATGCTTATATATGTTTGGCACAATTTTTACAGGGGTTAAAATCTGGCTTCTCTTTTGTGGTGTTTGCATGTTCTCCCCATGCGAGTTTACTTTTTTGATTTTCTCCAATATCCCCAAAACATGTATGGTAGGTTAATTGAAGACTGTAAATTGCCAGTAGGTATGATTGTGGGTGTGAATGGTTATGTGCCCTGTGATTGGTTGACGACGAGTTCAGGGTGTACCCCACCTCTTGCACAAAGATGGGTGGGATGGGTTCTAGCATGCTCGTGAGCTTTGTGAGGATAAGCAGAAAATGGATGGACGAGGAGTATCGATGTTTCCTAGTTGTAAGAAAATGGCCAATCATTCACAAATGTTTGATATTGTGTGGATTTGTGTGGCTGCAGGCCGGAAACAACCTGTTGATTGTCCAGAGTCCGGGCCAGCCAGCAGTGGTACAGCAGGTGCAGCTAGTGCCGCCCAAGCAGGACCCTCCGATGGTCCAGATACCCCAGCAGGCTCTGAAGGTGGTGCAAGCCGCCTCTGCCTCACTGCCGCCTGTCCCACAGAGGCAGTCGCCCGCGCCCACGGGCCTGCAGGTGGCGTCACCAGACACGGCGCAAACACAGGTGAGGAAAGCCAACCATCTTGCCATTTCTTGTTTCCTGATTGGCGCATAACACCAATGAAGGAATAACAATTCTGTAGAGTTGTTCATGTTAATCAATGTTAACCCTCCTGTTACATTTCTTTCATTGGTAAATAAAAAATGTTGATCGTTGTGTTTAACGATCAAACTGTTTTTGTTGTTGTCAATATTCCAGGTTTTGATGATTTAAATGCAGTGTCCCCCATTATTTGTGGGGGTTACGTTTCTTACACCCCAGTGAATAACGAAAATCTGCGAATAATTGATGCATTATTAATACACACTGGCGACACTGTCGGCATACTTGCCAGTTCATGTTGGAAGCTCCAAAACCTGGTTTGATCCCCATGCCATCACAATGCTTGACTGGATAGCCAATTCGCCAGATCTAAAGCCTTTGAGAATCTATGGGGTATTGTCAAGAGTAAAATGAGAGGCACCAGATCTAAAAACAAAGAATAATTGACAGCAAGCATCAAGGAAATCTGACCTTCCATAACTCTCAGGCAATGCCACAGGGTGATTGCCTCCATGCCACAGTGTATGGAGGCAGTGATTAAAGCATTTCGTTTTGAAAGCATCATATTTTGGTTGGATTTAATAGGACCTTAATTTCTTTTTCGTTTTTTCTGCAAAACCTGAATAAATGTAAAAGTAAAGGGTGATTTCTTCACAGTATTCTAATTTATTGAATTCCTAATTTTGTGGGTTTTATGAGCTGGAAGCCCAAATTAAGTAAAAAAACAAATACTGGAAATTGTGTAAATTGTGGGCCCTGAATCTATAATCTATGAAAGTTTCTTTTGAAACAAAGTTATGGAAAGAAATAAACTTTTCCATGATATTCAAATATTTTTGAAATTGTCTGGAGCATAGAGCATGTGATGAAAGCTGCCAAATACAAAGAACTTCTTTGAGAACTTGCTCCTCCAGAATGCTCTGGAACTCAGACCAGGGCGTCGATTCACCTTCTGACACAGCACACAGCCATGATGGCAAAGGAGTGGCTTCAAGAGTAGCCTGTGAATGTCCTTGAGTGGTGCAGCCACAACCTGGACTTGGGTCCATATACACTGTGTGTGTGTATGTGAAAAGCTGATTTAATTTTTTTCATTTTTCTCATTAGATTTGTTTCAAGTTACTTTTGTGTTTTTTTTCTAATTTCAATATTTTTTTTTAATATGACAGGTTTCTTTCTGTACTACTGCATGCACTGGTGCTGTAATACTAAAGATACTATTGAGATAGATCGGCGGCATGTGTGTGTTTCTCTGTGTTATAAAAATTCCAAAAGGTACTTAAGCTTTTCATTTTTAACTATTTTTCTCTTATTTTTGAACTTATTGACTTTTGTGAACAGAGTGAGCGAACTCACTCTGGTGGACGCAATACACTCGAAGGTGTAATTTCCCATCTTTTTATGTCAATGGAAGGAAAAGTTGACAACCTCCGTGAAAGTTCAATGATTGAGACAAACGAGTATCATCTTTTTTGAGGGCTTCCATTACCTTCTAGTGGGCAGCAATATATAAAATATATCCTTTTTGTTAGATCTTTTTCAAGACAGGAGCTGGTGAGTGGCGGTCCGTGCAACTTCAGGACACTGTTTCTTCAGCAACAACGCCTACCACTCCCGTTGCCACGCCCGCCTCCCCACCCCCTCCCACCACCAAGAAGCCACCAGCGAGCGGCAGGAAGGAACGCACCCTGGCCAAGATTGCGCCGGCAGGCGGGATGATCTCGCTGAACACATCGCAGCTGTCGTCTGCGGCGCAGGCGGTGCAGACCATCAGCATTAACGGTGTCCAAGTGCAGGGAGTTCCTGTCACCATCACCAATGCAGGAGGTGGGTGACTAGCCTATAAAAGTAACCCAATGAGACTTTGTCTGTGCTGTGCAAACATTTTGGTTGAAGGGCCACACTTGATTTTTTTTAAATGGAAAGATGGGCCATTTGTAGATGAGGTACAAATACCGTAATTTTCAGCCTGTAAGCCTCGACGTTTTTCCCACGCTTTCAACCTTGCGGCTAATGCAGTGATGCGGCTGATTTGTTCATTTTTTTTCTAACGGCCGCAAGGGGCACTTGAGCCGAAAAGATAAGAGTGAGACCGGTGAATGTGTGTCGGGGAAGTGACTTTTGCCGGTATGGTGTTTTTTTTTTTTTTTTTTTTTTGTTTTTTTTACGGCCTTGTTAGCGCCGCACTAGTGCCCCATCCCCCTTTTGTTCCCCCATATTGTCTGCGTGTCACTCAAACGCAATGGTGTGTGCTTTAACACGAATATCTTGCCTTTTGTGTATGCATACGGCTGTTTTTTATGTTGAGCTTAGCTAAGGTATCAAAACTTTGAAAACGGTTTCTGTTTACCGTCTTTCTTTGTTAATATCTCGTGTTACAATGTGAGTACTTGCAGCTTTTACGTAGGGGCGGCTTATGTGTGTACCAAATGTTAGTTTCTTTACAAATGTACTGGGTGGGGCTTATAACCAGATGCGCTCTATAGGCCGGAGATTACAGTAATAGTTCATGCTTCACATTTAGAACAGAAGAAGGCTTTTGTAGAGTTACACACATTTGAGTGCTCCCAGCTGACAACATTCGATAAAAGATTTTTTTTTCCCCAAGGACCTTACAATGACATACTTTTCACACCTGTGAACAAACATGTATTCACATATGTCTGTGTTTTTTTTTGGGTTTTTTTTTTGTCAGGCCAGCAGCACTTGACGGTGCAGACCATGCAGGGTGGAGGACTCCAGCTGGCGGGGGTGGCGGCTCCTGGGCAGCCGGCCATCCAGGTGGACCA
This sequence comes from Syngnathoides biaculeatus, assembly GCF_019802595.1. Taxonomy (NCBI): domain Eukaryota; kingdom Metazoa; phylum Chordata; class Actinopteri; order Syngnathiformes; family Syngnathidae; genus Syngnathoides; species Syngnathoides biaculeatus. The sequence goes on along the minus strand of NC_084648.1, from coordinate 9,427,407 downwards.
GACACTTACGCTTGAACTCCCCGGACATCCCAGCGAGAAAAAGAGACGTATGGCCTGCACGTGCCCCAACTGTAAAGACGCAGAGAAAAGGTAGGATAGAGCTCCTAATGTTCGGCAGATCCATCTTTACCAACTCACTCCAACATACAGTGCAGTCTTGGTTTTCGGATGCCTTGTTTTTGTAAGATTTATTATTATTATTTTTTTTTTTAAATCCCGGTTTTCCCAGTTGTGTATTCTACAATGAAAGCTTTTAGAAACAAACCAAGGCAATAACCCTCCTAGTCTCTTCTGGAACACTCAGGCAGCATCTGTGTAACACATTCAAAATAAAAGTCTGCAGTATAAAACTACTTTGACCACACTGTCTTGGGCCACACGGTGGCTTATTAAACAGTCACACTCAATTAACTAGCACAAAATAGTTGGAGTGCGACTGCTAACGAAGACACCAGTGGGGTGATGTGGTGAAACTATTCTTTTGGCATGTTTTTATTTTTAACGCTTGACGTTTGACAGGACATGTTACATCAGTGTTGCCCCAATTTGTCTGTTTCCGAGCAGACCAGTAAGGTTGTTACTGCCTTGAGTTGATAATCATCGCCACAGCTTGTATTCTGTTGAAACCAGTTTCCACAATACGACAGGAAGTTCTGAGTGGTGGCCATTCGATAATGAAGGTGAAGAATGATACAATTCAGCAAAGAAAAGGGAACATTCGTGCTCTCTCACCTCCACGCTGTCTTAACTCATTCTTTGCCAGCTTTCCCAGTTAACATGGGTATTTGACTTCTAAAGCTGTTGATCGCACTGAATGAGTAGTCAAGTCAACTTTATTTCAAAAACAGTTTAACAACAACCACGGATATAGCAATGACAATAATTAAAACAATAATATAATCTTAACTAAGTATTTTCAAATTCAAATGTACAAGCCCAACTCTGATGAAGTTGGGACGTTGTGTGAAACCAAAAGACACCCTTTTTAGGAACATGTTGCAGCCAATTTCTAAGTTAATAATTATTTGCTTAAAGCAGTTTATCAATTTGAACATTAAATACCTGTTGTTTTTAGTGCATCCAATTAAATTTGGTTGAGCATGATTTTCCAAATCATTGTATTCTGTTTGTATTTAACACTACGTCCTAAGTTAATTGGAATTGGGTTTGTACAAGAGTTCCCGTTACATTGCCATTTAGTATCCAGTGATAAAAGTGATGTTAAATTTTCATTATCCACCACTTCACACCACTTTTGTCTGTAAAGCTGTCACTATTGTCTATAAATGAATGCCGAAACACAAATTTGCAGGGTTTGAATGTATCCATATTGTTTTTAGTTATGAAGATGACAATGTTTGAATCAGGTGTCTATTGTTCATTTTCTTTTGTATTGGAATCCATTGCTTTCACTGATGCAGGACTCTTATTTTACTAAGCTTTTTACTACGGAGACAAAATTTAGCCTTTTTTTTTTTTTTTTAAACCGAGAAAAAATGTAGCCTTTTTTTAAGTTATAATGTTGATATGGGTGGTTACAGTGGAGGAATTTAACGCTGTCCCCTGCAGGCCAGGTGATGCGGGCAAGCGTAAGCACATTTGTCACTTTCCCGGCTGTGACAAGACCTTCCGCAAGACATCACTGTTGCGAGCTCACGTCCGCCTGCACACGGGGGAACGGCCGTTTGTCTGCAACTGGGTGTTCTGCGGCAAGCGCTTCACGCGGAGCGACGAGCTGCAGCGGCATGCCAGGACGCACACGGGTACATTGCACACACACTCCACACAGTCATGTACTTTGGGCCTTCTTCCACTAGATTGCAGCAGGTTCAATTGACCTATGTATCAACCTGTTGTCAGTGGGGCTATAGGTGGTAGTTCACGAATAGTACTAGTAGCCAGTGCACAGTTTGGCCTCACAAATAACGTGGTGTTCTACTAGGACCATAATCTCCTATGAATCAAAGGGGGGAAAAGCCTTGTTAATATGTGCACTTTTCCTCTTGTCCACTCCAGAGGCAGGACAAAAGGCTTCTTTATACTCGCGTGGGCGGTGACCATGCAGGCGACACCATGGCTATTCCACGCGCAGTTTCCCTTTATAGTTGACCACAACCAATGTATGGTGTTTTGAAAATGTGCTACAGTTCTCCTCTAAGTTGGGGGCGTCACTGTCTGTTGTTGGCTAGGACACCACAAGGCGTACAAAGAGGCCACATGTCCTGTGCCCTGTGAAGGTGTAACGTCATATTGTCTGCCTGTCTGCTGACAGCTCGGTATTGCAACTAAGAATTAGTTCTTGATTGCCTAACCTAGATAGATAAAGGTTAAACAGATAAAATACTTCCAGAAACCTGTCAAATTTTAGACAATAGACTAAACAAAAGATATTTTACTAAGCTGTTGAAAGATACGCCTTTTTAAGGAGGAGGACAGGAGGGTGTGTTGAGACTACAGGGGGGTCACACTCCTCAGCCTCGCTGGTAAGGTCTATTCAGAGGTTCTGGAGAGGAGGGTCTGTTTGGATGTCGATTCTCAGATTCAGAAGGTTATTCATTGTGGCTTTCATCCTGGCCGTGGAACAGTGGGACCAGGTCTATACTGTCAGAACGTTCCTTTAGGGTGCATGGGAGTTGCCCAACCAATTTACATATGTTTTATGGACTTGGAGAAGGTGTTGACCGTGTCCCTCCGGGAGCATTGTGAAGGGTGCTCCAGGAATAGGGTGTACCAAACCCCTTAATAAGGGTTGTATGGTCCCTGTAAAACCAGTATCAGAACTTTTGTCCGCATTGCAGACTCCGCCAAGACTGACCTTTGTCACCCTAACCTTAACAGAATTTGTAGGCGCAGCTGAGCTGTTGAGGGCTTCCAGTTTGGTGGCCACAGCATTGCATCTCTGCTTTTTGCAGATGATATGATTCTGATGGTTTCATTAAGCCGTGATCTTAAAATTCCACTGGAGCAGTTCTTGGACGTGTGTGAAACTACTGGGGTGAAAATTAGCACCTCCAAATTTGAGACCATGGACCTCAGTCGGAAAAGGGTAAAATCCTGCCTCAAGTGGAGGAGTTTAAATATCTCTGGGTCTTGTTTACGAGCAAGGGAAATTGAATGGAAGCTTGACAGAGGGATTGCTGGAGTGTCAGTAGTGATGCAAACTCTGTATCAGTCTGTAGCGAAGACACAGCTGAGCCAAAAGGCAAAACTCGCTATCTACTGCTCAATCTCTGTTCCTACCCTCACCTATGGTCACGAACTGTAGGTTGCGCATACAAGCGGCTGAAATTAGTTGCCTCTGCAGGGTATATCCTTTAGAGAGCGGATGGAAAGCTCGGTCATCTGGGATGGGGTCAGGGCTTTAGTTGCAGCTACTCCACATTGGGAGGAGCCAGATGAGGTGGCTCTAGTTAGGACACCTCCCTGGTGACGAGTTCCAGGCACGTCCCACCGGGAGGAGGCCTTGGAGTTGACCCAGGACACACTGGACAAGGTGTCTTCTGACTGACAAGGGAATGCCTCAGGATCCCCCCAGAAGAGCTTGATCAAGTGGCTGGGGAGAGAAAGTCTAGGAAGTCTCCTGTAGCTGCTACCCCTGCGACCTGACCTCAGATATGTGGAAGAAAATGGATAGATGGATAATATAAATAGCAATAACATGCAAGAGAAGACATCTGTACAACCAGTACATCACATGAAATAGTACATAGATTTGCCATGTTAAAATTCAAACCACTTCACCTTTGAAGCAACAAAGTGTAGTATTCCAGAAGAGTACATAATATGCAGGGTTGATACAAAAGGATTTCTGCTTTCCCACAAGGCAAAAATAGTCTCTATATATAACATTACTTGTTAAGCAGGTCAAAATGTGCCACTAAATATGGAGCAGGTTTTTAAAAATGTAGGTTATAATAGCATAAAACTAGAGAGTGATGTAATACTTAATTTTATTCAAATTACCGCACCAAACAATATTTTCAAAAATTGCTACACAAATTTCAACAATTGCTTTAGAAAAATAATTTTGTATGTCAAAGGGAGTTTTGGATGGGAATTCCAAGTACTTTTATTGTTTGTCTACTGTTGTGGTTGTTGTCTAAATGGATAACCCGTGCTGCAAAACAAATATCTAATGACTGGTACGAATACATTAAATTGAACGGAATGATATTCAAAAATGCTTTTGAGTATTTGTGACCCTGAACTTAATTACTGCTTTCCCTTTCTGTTTGGAAGCAGTTTCCATTTCGTTGCTTGGAACTTGTGATGTTTAATGACAAAGTTGAATCTGATCTTTTGTGTGTGTACGTGTAGGAGACAAACGCTTTGAGTGCAGCCAGTGTCAGAAGCGCTTCATGAGGAGCGACCACCTTACCAAGCATTTCAAGACGCACATAAACACCAAGAACCTGTGAGAGGAAAACAACACTCCACACTGAAAAATTGGAGTTTGTCACTCGTCCCATAATGGGACACCCACCCAGTTCCTAAAAATATCCCCCCCACTTTCCCTCTGTGACTCTTGTGTCACACTATGTACAAAGAAGAAGCAGACTGGCGATGATCCATCCCACTTATTTATGACCCCTTTTGGACGAAGATGGTACACGCCAGCATGTGTGCAACTGCAGGACACGAGTCAGACTGTGTCTTTATCCCACAAAAGCCACCACTTTGTTTGGTGCTCCCTCCCCCGTGTGGTTAAAGGTCCCAATGTCATGTTTTTTAACAATAGTTTTTAACATTTAGGTTTGTGGCTTAAAGCTACAAAGTTGACACAGGGATTTTCTCCAGCATCCAAGGTTGTATTGGAAGCCCCTTTCGCACTATGTTTGCGTAAAATCATGTTGATGTTGAGCCGGAAATGGATTCGCAGAATTCAGCAAAGTGCAGGGATATAAAACGAACTGACACAATCTACTGAGGTTAAAGTAATACAAATATTGTTAAAAAAAAAAAAAAAACAGACTAGTGACAGGAGTAGTACTCTTTTGAGGGGAAAAGTTCAGACAGAAATGTACTTCAGTACAAAATTAACATGTTTTTAGTATCAATTATATACAAACCCCAATGGACCTTTCTGATGGCGGTGTTAACCTCCGCCCCCTTAGCCATGTCCCACAAGCTTCCAAAATGGCGATTGAACGGAACATGTTTGAAGTCGATTCTCTATTGCGTATTCCAGATAATGTTGGGGTATGTTTTTTGCCAAATGCGTCAGACTTGTGCAAGAGAGTTCTACAGAGAAGTCTCAACTATTTCACGCAAGGATATGTACATGGAATTAATATTTTGGACGAAGCAGGACGCAATGTCAGAGTTAAAACAAAATACTGGCGATCGATGCAAAAAAGTTTTACGCCTCACAAACTTCATATTGAAATCCAACAAGATAAAATAGTGGAATCGTACTGCGCATCTAACCTCAAAACCCTAACCTCAAAAGCAGGGTGAGTACTTTTTACTTGGAAAGATTACGAGTAATATCATTGTAGTCTTTAGAAGTGAGCGGGTGTATTCATTTCACTTGGCTCGTAATGGAACCCGGTGCTCTGTCTTAAAAGTCTGATGTGATACGAAAAGGTAAATGGACATTTCTCTTGCACGACGTGGCGCATTTACATATCACTAACCCGACTCTTCGGCATAAAACATGACACACTTCGTTCGGCAGGTCAGTGACACACTAACAAAGTGAAAGTTGTTGTCCTGCAATGTATAAAGCACTGATAATAATGAAATCAAACTCAGAGAAGATACTTCTCCCTCACTGACCTTCGAACATACAGCCTTGTGTTTGTTGATATTGTCCACATTTAGTTGTACGTGCGGTCTTCCGCAAGTCTTAATCCATCGTAGACACTTCGTCAACTGTTTTTAGGCTTTGTGAAATGAATCAACCGCGCCCCTTGTATAACCTAGCAGGATATCTTTCATCAGAATTGCACGTTCCCCAAGCGCATCTGAGGACCATTTTCTCCGTAACATTAACTTTTCCAAGCGCACGCAACCGACAACCAGCAATGCTTGTGGGACAATACGGCGAGAGGGGCGTGTCAAGCCAGGGATTAAGATTGTACGAGTGATTGACAGGTCGGAAAGGTCCATTCCAATGAAGTTGGGACTTTGTGTAAAACGCATGTAAAATGATTTGCAAATATTTTTTAACCTAGATTCTCTTGAATATTCTGAAAAGATATTTGTTGTTCAAATGGATTTTTTTGTGGGTGTGTGTGTCAATATTCAATAATCTAGAATTTAATGCCTGTAACACGTACCAAAAAAGCTGCGACTGGGGCATGTTTACCATTGTTACATCAACTCTCTTTTTAACAACACTCAATCAGTTCTTGGTAACTGATGAAGCTTTCCTGGAACTAAGCTTTCCAAATGCTTCACTTTGTCTATTTGGATTCCCTTTGTCTGCACCATCATAAAACTAGCATTCAAATGTGCTGTATATAGATCCATAAAATCTACACACTCGGGGTCAAGCTAAAGAATATTTTTCCTACAGGTTAACATTTAGCATTAATTGTATGTGGAATTCTTTCCCATTCTTGCTTGGGTTGCTCAACAGTGCGGGCTCTCCGTTGTCGTGTTTTACGCTCATAATGCGACACATTTTCAGTGGAGACCAGGATGGACTGCCGCAGCCCAGTCTAGTTCTTAAGCATTTTAACTACGAAGCAATGCTCTTGTATAACATTCAGAATGTGGCTTAGCATTGTCTTGCTGAAATAATCAAGGACATCTCTAAAAAAAGACACTGCTTGGATGGCAGCATTTTTTTTCCTCCAAAACCTGTATGTTCCTGAACTAACCAAGCATTAATAATGCCTTTACCCGTGTAGAGGGTTCCTAATGGTATCGACAATAACACCCCTCTATACTGTCACAGATGCTGGCTTTTTAACTTTGCGCTGATAACAATGCAGATGGCACTAAACACACCAAACAATCCAGATGGATAACTCCCTCTTTGGTCCGGACGGCATATGTAGTCCTTGATTTCCCCCAAAATTTAAAATTTAGACTCGTCAGACAACAGCACACTCTTTTACTTTATCCAAGTCCATCTCAGATGAACTTGGGCCAAAAGGAACTGGCTGCAATTCTGCGTGTTGTTGCCATATGGCTTTCACTGTGCATGGTAGAGTTTTAACTTACATTAGTAGAGTTTTGTGGTTTTTAATGCAGTGCTCCCTGAGGCTTTGAAGGTGAACATTCAGTGTTAGTTTTTGGCCTTGCTTATTATGTGGAGAGATTTCTCCAGATTCTCTAAATCTTTTGATGATATTACGGATCATAGATTATGAAATCCTGAGATTCCTTGCGATTGTCTACCGAGAAACACTACGAGTAGTTAGCTCGCGCAGTTGTTCACATAGACATGAACCTCACACCATCCTTGCTTGTGAATAACTGAGTATAGAATAACTTTGGTGATGCTGCTTTCATACCCAATCATGACAACTGTTTTTTGTGAACCTGTTCACCTGTGGAATGTTCCAGACAGGTTTTTTTTTTATGCCCCTCTCATAGCTTTTTGGGAGTATGTTGCAAGCATCAAATTCAAATTGGGTGATCTGCAAACATTCAATAATGTATATTTTATTTGTGGTATATTCGATTGCAAAAGAAGGAATTGCAAAATGTATTCTGATTTTATTTACGTTTTACACGAGATTCCAACTTGAATAGTGTTTTAATTTTTACAATACCCCTTTTGATAACTTAGTACAATAAGAACAAACAAAATGTATTCAAAGACTCAAACACAGTTAACGTTCCTCTTTCTCTTTTTATTTAGGTCGTTTTTACATCATGTTATCTGCAGAGGTTGGGGACAAAAGAGGCGAAGTGATCTGAAAAATACTGATACTTGAAAAATCGACAAGTATAATATCTGCCACTGCATATATATATTTTAAATGTCTCTGATAATACCAAACCAAATTTTTCTAGTGTTCATGATGTTATATTGGCTCTACAATGCCTCAGGAAATGTGAAATATGAATTTAAATTATCTGCGCATTCCTGAGATCGAGAAGACATTTTGGCCCAAGATCAAGCCATTCAAATTTCTCTCGATCTTATCATTGTCAATAGCGAAGCTCTTCATTTACATTTTTGCTCCTGAGCCACCACTGTCAGCAAACGTTTTCTGTCACAAGCGGGTCTTCTTCATGGAGGCAACCAATCAGAGGGATGGGGGTGGTCTTAGCCAAATATGGACAAAGTCGATACGAACCTAGGTCAAACATGACAAGCTGTCAGAGGGGCCTTATCTGGACACGCATGACAAAACCAAGATGTTTTTTTTTTTCCAATTAATTTAACACTTTAATACATTTAACGTCTCCCAACTTTGCGTCATCTCAGTGTGAAAGGGGCTTACGTTTCACGTTATAATCTAACCGCAGTATTATCATGTACATTGTTCAATAAATTTTTCACCATGTAAACCATTTTTACCTTAGTGATGTGACAATCACACAACAGGAGGATGCAAATGTCGCTGCGTTGACAGAATTAAATCCACAAAGTGTCAGAGCGCCCATCCTCTTTCACGCAGATCTGGTTCAAAGCCCTAAAAGGTGGAACTCTTGGTATCTTGGCGTGAAAAAGGGGTGTGCTCGGTGCATGGAAGGAGGGAGGAAGAGCCTGCTGGTGTTATTGTTTGTCCACTCCCTCGGTGCCATAGTGAAGGAGGAAGACAATGTACAGTGTGTTGAAACATGTAACATTGTATATTTGCTTAATTACTGCTTTGTCAAAGACCTCTAGAGACCCTTTTCTATAATAATAATAATGATGATGATTACAGATGCCTTAGACAGCTATTTAAAATAAACTCCTTTTGTCTTTTTAACTTATGTTCCACGCTAATCTAACGTGATGATTTAATCACGGTCTCAAAACATGTACATTTCATATGAATATTGTCATTTTAAACTTTTCTGTTGCTTGATTGTGTTTCAGGTGAAGCCAGGAAACCAGCAGTTCATTTTATACCGTGTATAAATATGACTATATGAATATCATATTGTCTAACTGTATGTGCTGAGATTAATATTGTAAAAGCCGCAAATGATCATTTAAAAATTGGATGAAAATACAAATTTACATGAAAAAAATAATAAAAATTATATATTAAAATTTGTTCTTTAAAAGCCCTCGTTTTAAAGTTAACCATTGGCTGTGTGACCATAGTTGCCAATGTCATCAGTAACCGACAGACTTCGGTCTAATGAAGCACAGATGGGTTTAAAAAAAAAAAAAGGAACAATGGTGGATTTTTGTTTACTTTTAAATTCATTTTTCTACCTATTTTTTTTAACCCCAATGTGGTTGTTAAACCTGTAGTGTAAGTCGTGCGTAAACACAGCGGTGAAAGAAATGCAAGCTAAAGAGCTTGTGTCGTCATCGGTAAGCGACAGCTATTTAAAAGACACCGGTGGATTATTTTTCACTTTTACTTTAATTTCCCATTATAGTTTGTGTATATTTGGATGATTATTAATGGGCTCCCCTAACGTGTAAATAGTTAACATTGAAATGACTTACGAACTCATGTTAGCATACAGATTGACTTGAGCTAAGCGTGTGTCTTCATTTTGAGTCCAACCGTCCGGTTGTTTACTATTCCGACATTAGTCCTGCTTCTACAGATGTTTGTTACGGTAAGTGTCATTATTATTATTTGCTTAAAACATCGCATTTTTTCAATGCTGCTGTAAAACGTCTATAACATTTAACTTGACGTCCTTTTCAACCAACTCCGAGTTCCTCTCCAGTGCCTAAAACAAGCGTAATTCGTCGCAAATATTTGTGAATATGTAATTATTAATAACAATTACAGCCAGCCGAGCTCTTTTGAAGCAAAAGACACAAACGGGTGAAAACTGAAATACTTCACGAGCTGTCATTATTCACTTTTGATCACAAAATTTCAGGGTCTGATCTCTACTCTCAAAGCGACCACGAAGTAATCAATGCATCCACCCATGTTCTGAGTCGCTTATCCTCATGAGGGTTGCGTGAGTGCTGAAGCCTATCCCAGCTAACTTTGGGCGAACCCCTGAACTGGTCGCCAGGCTTGTTGCAGGGAATTTAAATGCGAGTTTTTTCACGCATAAGCAAGAAGTGTTCACGGGTAAGTTGTGATCCACTGTGTGTGTAGTGATAAAAATCAAATATACGTACAAAAAACGAATGAAAAAATGTTTTTACAATTATTATATGTTTTGCAATTTTATTTTAGATTTTAATACCGGTGGAATTGAGCCACAACATAAAACCAAAGCCTCATAAATTAGCATTCATTCAGATTTAGAATTTGATGTTCCGTCCACTTTGATGATACACAGAAATAAAATTATCGCTGATAGTGTCTCTGTATTTATGTGGTTTCAGAGCAATAGCAAATCTTTCTGCATCACACTAACGGCAGTGACTACCGTGACGACCAGATTCTCAGATCCTACAAGAACTTTTGAGTTTGGAGTTCTAGGGTCGAATGCACTTGTTTGTGTTTCTTCTTAAAGATGTTGGTCAAATAGAGGGCGCAGGGCGGCATGGAGGGCTTTCGGCCCATGGTGCTACTGGCCGAGTTTTGCCACACGGATGAGCGGCGACCTTTCCCGGTGTGGCAAGATGGACACGTGGGCATGTGTTTCAACCACCTGGTCCTCGGCATCTTGCCCCACACAATCATGGCCACCCTCTCTGCCTTTTACTTGGGCCTGGCCAGGTAAAGAAAAACATATTTGAAGTCACCAAAAGAAAGCTAACAAAAATATAATAACTGTAATTCCTTGCATATTTCTTGTTCACTATTCACAAATTCACCTATTTTTTTTGTCAAATCTTTCCTAATTTATTTGATGAAAAACACACATTTGTAGTTTTTGTATTCTTTCTGAAACCTTTTAACATCCCACAAGATACTTTAATTCTTTACATGTATTCAATTATAACATCAGTGTTTTGTACAGTTAATTATATCATAGAGTGCTTTTTTTTCAGGACTGATTAATGGCATTTCCATTGCACATATTAGGTGTTGCCGTGTGTGCGTGCTGCCTCCCTGCGGCTGGACTCTGCGCCTGCTGTCGTCCCTGCTGGCGTCGCTGCTGTTCACCCTCGACGTGGCAGTGGCAGCTGTGGCCAGGCAGGCGGACGTGTACCCGGACACCCTCGCCGGCAGCTTTGGCGCCCTGGCTTGGCTGATCCATGTGGCCGCAGTGGCCACCCTCCCCCAAGGGACGCGAGGGCCTCCTCTGTTGCTGATGACGGTGCTTCTCTGCATCCCCCACGTGGTTGTCACCTTCATGTTCCATCTCCAAAGTATGAAATTAGGCATATTTTTTTCTGCGAATTAAAAAAAAAAAGGATTAGTTTGAAGTAAGTAAACGTGTATGATACACATCTAGTTACCTAAATTATCAAATTGTTTAAGACCTTGGATAATTCAGTAAAAAAATAATTTGTGACATTTAAGTACTGCATATCTGCGAGTACAGGACATATTGAAAAGTATGGAATTTTGACCTATTATTTTTTTTTTTTATTTGACCAAGAATTCGAATTAAGAAAGATAATTTTGACATTCTCAAATGTCACAATTGTTAAAAATAATAATTTGTGATGTTGATTTGATCTCTAAGTATGGAAATGTATGGAATTTTACAAATGATTTAATTTTTTTAGTCATTAATTTATTATTGAATAATTTGTGACATACAGATTTTTTTTTTTAAAAAGGAAATGTATTTTGACATCTGAGTCAAAGTATGGGAAAATATGGATTTAAAGTTTGTACTGTGTAATTTAAAATAAGTATTTAAATAAATAGCTCTGTATGAAATGTAGGCAAATATTTAAAAAAGTAGTTTTTGACATTTGTGGAAACATGCATGTGTCAAAAATAGAGGAAGCTTTGGAATGTGTTAAAAATAAAATTCCTTTATTTTCACCAAGAATCAAAATTGTAACAAATTCAAATAATTTGTCATTTGAGTAAATGGAAAATTGAGAAAAATGTAGTATTTGACAAACTGTTAATTTTATTTTTCTTAAATCAAGAATTAACTTAAAAATGGATTGTATGTATATAATTTGTTTTTTTGTAATGTCTAGGAGCCTTGTATGTGATGCCGCCCGGACCCCTCCAGTTGACCCGTTTGGTCCTGGCTGCCACACAGACGCTCCCCGTGTCGCTCTACCTTTTGGGGGTGGCATGTCCACCATCAGACCCGCGAGGACCCATGTTACACATCCAAGATGAGGATGGCTCGCTGTTGCTTCCCGAGGAGGACACTGGCGAGATGGTGGCGGAGGATGGCACCGGCTGTTTCTCCTGCCTTTTCTATCTCTGGTTGTCGCCCCTCCTGCGGCGGGGCCGGCGGGGCGAGTTAGATCAGGCGGCACATGTTTACCACCTCCCCCGTGGCCTGCGCACCGCCGTCATCTGCCGACATTTTCACCAGAGCTGGGTGGCGTGTCGTGGGGGAGCGGTCCCTGATCCATGGCCCCGGCCGGTCCAAAGCACCCGGGAGGATCTACCCGAGCTGGAGGGTGACGTGAGCTTGCTCCGTGTCTTGCATACTGCCTTTGGGGGGCGCTATTATTCCCTGGGTGTGCTGAAGATGGTGGTGAACATGCTCCGGTTCTGTGGGCCTCTACTGCTTAGCCTCCTTGTGGGCTTCATGGAGGATGAACGGGCCCCAGTTAGCAGGGGCGCCTGGTGCTGCGCTGGCCTCTTCGCCAGTTCCCTCCTCTGCGCCGTACTCCAGAACATCTTCGCCTTCCAAGTGTCCAAGGTAAGGTTTTTGTGGTTGTTTTTGTTTTGCCAGCCAACACAAATTGGATGCATTTAGACAAAATACACTGTGTTTGAAATTACAATGCAAGTAGTATTTGTTTCAGATGTTGCTAAATAGTTGATACAATTGCCAGGCGGCATAATTTTCAAGTCGACTGTCTGAATATAGATCAAATGTTTTTGAACTAACCTCTTAATAAAAGTAAGTTTCTTTCGGCTTGTCCCTTTCGGGGTCGCCACAGCGTGTCATCTCAGATGAACGCACATATATGTTTGGCACAATTTTTACGCGGAAAATTTTAAAAACTGTTTGTAAAAACCTAAAACACCCAACAACCTAAAATGTTTTTTAACTAACCACTTAATGATAACAGTTTTTTGTTTTTCAAAACTTTTTTTTAAAACCTATAACACTGTTACAAGGTTTGCACAACAGGGATTTACAGTGGGTACGGGAAGCATTCAGACCCCCTTAAATTTTTTACTTTAATATGTTCCATCCATTTGCTAAAATCATTTAAGTTCTTTTTAAAAATTTTTTTTTTAACTCAGCACCCTATAATCACATTTTTTTGAAGGTTTTATACATTTATTAAAAAAGAAAAACTGAAATATCACACTGCTTAGTATTTAGTAGTTGCATGTTTTTTAGCTGCTACAGCCACGAGTCTTACTGGGAATTATGCAATAATTTTTTTGGGGGGGACCTTCTACCAGTTCTCCCTACAGACCCACTGCAATTCTGTCAAGGTGGATGGTAAACAGTGGAAGCCATTTTCAGGTCCCTCCAGAGATTCACAATTGGGTTTAAGTCAGGGGTCTGGATGGCTCATTCAAGAAGTGACGTGAAGTTGTTCTGAAGCCACCCCTGTATTTTAGTTGTGTGCTTTGAGCCTTTGTCTTGGTGGAAGGTGAACCTTCACCCCAGTCTCAGGTCCTGAGCACTCTAGAGAAGGTTTTCATCCAGGATATCCCTTTATTTGCTGCATTCCTCTTTCCCTTGATTTCAACCAGTCATCTTGCCCCATCCATCCATCCATCCATCCATCCATCCATCCATCCATCCATCCATCCCAGGCTTCCTTTTCCCCAGCCACCTCATCTAGCTCTTCCAGTGGAATCCCAAGGCATTCCCAGGCCAGCCAAGAGACTTAGTATCTCCAGTGTGTCCTGGGTCGTCCTCAGGGTCTTGTCCTGGTCGGGTGTGCCCAGAACAAGTCACCAGGGAGTTATCAGGGAGGAATCCGAATGAGATTCCCCCGCCACTTCATCTTGCTCCTTTGAATGCGGAGGAGCAGCGTCGGACACCATGGGGAGGAAACTAATTTCGCCCACTTGTATCTGGCCGGAATCTTCTTCTTTCGGTCTTGCCCCTGCAGCTGAAAATTACACCCACAGGATGATGCTGTCACCACCATGGGTCACTGTTGGGACTGCATTAAACGGGTGATAAGCAGTCCCTGGTTTTCGCAACAAATACTACTTACAATTAAGGCCAAGAAGTTCTATTTTGATCTCATCAGACCAGAGACTCTTCTTTCTCACCATCTTGGAGTCTTTCAGGTGTAGTTAGCCAATAAAGCTGATTCTGATTCTGATTCCGATGCTCCTTGCGAGTGTGTTCATTTCATAGTTTTGTATTTTGCCAGTTTGTCCCATTCAATAAACAGACCGAGAGTGTATCCAGAACGATGGCTCTCCTTGCCCACAAGCTACGGCGTTACAGTATCTTAATTGCTCCATTTGTTTGTTTTCCCTTCATTCGAGTAGCAACGTATCTGAAGCTCGCAACACAAGGCAAAAAAACCCAAAACAAGGTTCATAATGTGAATAACATGCATATTGTGTTACCCGTAATCAAGATACCACTGTACTATAATACCCTCACATGTGGAAAAGGAGAGCCAGTCACCGAGTACCCTTCGGCTAATTATTGAACAAGGGGGAAAAAAAAAAAAAAATTATCACACTTTTGGGAGCTGCTGTCAACCACAGACGATCACACGCTGATGAAATCCAAGTCTGGATTCTAAGGCATATTTGTTATTCCTCAAGGTCGCGCTGTCCGCCCGCGCTGCCCTGGTGTCGGCTATTTACGGCAAGGCATTGCGGGTGGGTGGCACCAGTCTGGCTCACCTGGCCTTGGGGGAGGTTGTCAACCTGATGAGTGCCGACACGGACCGCGTGGTCAACTTCTTCAACAGCTTCCATGAGCTGTGGAGCCTCCCCTTCCAGCTTGCCCTTGCCCTGTACCTGCTCTATCTGCAGGTCTGTGAAAGTACTGTATGTGTGAGTGAGAGAATGTGTGTGTCTCTATTTCTTTCTCTTTCAATGTGAGTGTCTATGTGTGAGAGTGTATGTGTGTGTGATAGTTTCTTTGTGCCTGTGAGTGTTTGTCTTTGTGAGTCTGTGAAAGTGTGTGTATTTGTGTGAAAGTGTATGTATGAGCGCATGTAACATGCATGTTGACCTCCTGTTTCTGCAGGTGGGCGTGGCTTTCCTGGGCGGGCTGGGAGTGGCCTTTCTGCTGGTCCCCTTCAACAAGTTCCTGGCATCTCGCATTCTCAGCAACAACCAGGACATGTTGCGCTACAAGGACGGCCGTGTTAAGGTGAGATCAGAAACAGTTTTTCTGATGGGACCGGAATCTCTTTGTGGTGGTGCGTGTCAGGCGACTGGGCGGGGCGGCTTTTCCGACCCAAGAAAAGGAATGTTTTGGATGCTAATAGAATACTTTTTCTGTGATGGGCTGGCAACCAGTTCAGGGTGTACCCCGTCTCCTGCCCGTTGACAGCTGGGATAGGCTCCGGCACTTGTGCGACCCTTGTGAGGATAAGTGACTTGGAAAATGGATAGAATACTTTTTTTAATGGAAGCTCATTTGCTTAGCTGAAAACATATACATTTAACAATAAATTATTACATTTCAATGTTACACATTGAAAACTGATAATTTATCGAAATATTTCAATAAAAATAATACATATCTACAAATAATTTCACTGTCAATATGATGTTTGTCTCCAACAATCATTAACTGATCATGTAATCTATGTAATTTTAAAAGACATCAAATATTTTCAAATAAAAATCAAGCATAACAGGCATGCATGTGTTTCCATGTACTGTGTTCTTTATTTTTTTCCTTTTTATGTTTTGTAATGTAAAAGAATAACTTTTACTTAATATCGACATGCACAGATAAAGTTCATTCATTAACAAAGGAGCTGAACAACATTTTTAGTACAATGTACTGTAGCAGCATGCAATACATAAAATCCGTTTCAAAATATTTTTTTATGAAAGAACTTTAACCACCATGCCCCCTGCAGGAGTGAGATCAGGAAAGATTGACATTGTCAAAAATGTCAAAATCTACTAGTGGTGCCAAAGATATGTACGTTAGCCCACCACAAATAAATGTATACAGCATTTGAGAAACATTGAAAGTCAGCAGGTGGTGGACTGAATGCAACACAGATGTGAAGCAGTTACTGAATAAGAGTTCAGTGACTGTCAGGAATCTTCAATAGTTTCCTCCATGTGACGCTGACGACTTGTTGTTGCCTTCCCAGCTGATGACGGAGATCCTGTTCGGGATCCGTGTCATCAAGTTCTACAACTGGGAGGCCCACTTCACCCGTAAGGTTTCGGAATGTCGTCGCGGGGAGCTGTCCCACCTCAAGGCCGTCAAGTACTTGGACGCCATGTGCGTGTACACCTGGGCCGCGCTACCTGTGCTCATCTCAATTCTCACCTTCCTCACGTACGTGCTCCTGGGACACCAGCTCACCGCTGCCAAGGTGAGAACAAGAACAATCATACATTTCACGGATGTGTTGGTGTGCATGCGTGGGTGTGTGTCTGTGTATGTTTATGTAAGAGAGAATGAGTTGTTTTAGTGTTGGTTTGTTTATGAGTGTGCGCCTATATGTATTTGTCTATGTCTGTATTTGCAAGAGAGCATTTTAATGCGAGTGCTTGTGCTTGGGCGTGTGTTTCTGTGTTAGTGAGAAAACATTTGAGTGTGTACAAGTGAGTTATTCTCTGTGTGTGTGTGTGTGTGTGTGTGTGTGTGTGTGTGTGTGTGGTGTGTGTGTGTGTGTGTGATTGAGGATGTGAGCGTTTGTGAGTATATGAGCACCGTAATTCCCGGCCTACAGAGCGCACCTGGTTATAAGCCTCACCCAGTACATTTGTAAAGGAAATACCATTTGGTACATACATACGCCGCAGCTGTGTAAAAGCCGCAAGTGCCTACATTGAAACCAGATATATTTCCAAAGAAAGACGGTACACAGAGAGTTTAACGCTAGCGCCACTGTGCTAATGCTAGGGCCGCCATGCTAATGCTAGCGCCACGCTAACTGGGCCGGTTAAAAAAAAACAACAACATAGCGGTTAAAAATCACTAAGACACTGGAGTAACACGCTAGCGCTAACAGGGCCGGACCGGTAAAAGTCACTTCCTCGGCACATATATTCCACCGGTCTCACTCTTAGATTTTCTGCTCAAGTGCCCCCTTGCGGCCGTTAGAAAAAATGCACAAATTAGCCGCATAACCCCATAAACCGCAGGGTTGAAACTGTGTGAAAAAAGTCGTGGTTTATAGGCTGGAATTTACGGTATGTGCGTGTCTACTGTGTCCTTATTTGAATGTGGATGAGTGTGGGTATGAGAGTGACTTCCTGTGATCACGTGTATGTGTGTGTGTGTGCACATGTGCACGTGTTCACCCCAACACACAATGCTAAGTTTGAAATGAGGTGGCCCCCGCTGCAGGTGTTCACCACGTTGGCCCTGGTGGGAATGCTGATTGCTCCTCTCAATGCTTTCCCGTGGGTACTGAACGGCATCCTGGAGGCCAAGGTGTCGCTAGAGCGCATCCAGCGCTTCTTCAAACTCACAAACCGGGATCTTCAGTCCTACTACGCCCTAGGTAGGCCTCGGCTCTTGCCGCTGATTCCGCCAGGACATCGTAGCGGTCATCACATCGTAGCACACAAGTGTCAAACTCAAGGCCCGGGGCCAAGATGCGGCCCACTGCATGATTTTATGTGGCCCGCGAAGGCAAATACTATGTATCAACTTTTATGATTTTTGTTCAAATCTGTACCAAAATTTCAAATTCTCACATCACATCATTAATGATAACGTTGCGATGTTACAAGCATTTTTGTGTTTCCAAAGAAGAATATTTGACAAACCCATTACTCTCGATTTCTGATTCCAAAACGAGTCCATAAATTTCATGTGTAAATTTGATGAGGCAGTTAAAGATTTTTATGGTTTCACAGTCATAACGGCCCTCCGTGGGGAACCGTAAATAAATTGTGGCTCGCGACAAAAAATGAGTTTGACACACCTGTAATAGCATAACATCATACTGTGAAATCTTAGCATACCGTCGTAATATTGAGAAGCCTATTGTTAGGCTATTATTTTTGACAGGTTTTTGTGTGTATAACATAAATAATGTGTCCTGACTCTCATAGAAAGACCGTCAAATCATCTCTGGTCAATACCAAGCATAACAAAAAAAATAGGAGAACGAGCCGCTTTAAAAGAACGCGGTTAGAAGTTCGTACGACATCTGCTAGTTACTCTCTCGAGGCAAAGGCTAACTTGTGACGGTCTGAGCGCTCCCCCGTGCTGAAAAGTCTCCTTGTGATGAATGCGCACAGTACGTAGCAGACGCTTACTGGGAAATCCCCCGGTCTCATAGTTCCCCTTCTTCTACATAGAGGGAGCTAACATTAGTTATAACCTAACCGTAACCTAACCTTAAAACAAAAGTTGATAAAAAGATATACCCATACTGTATATGTACCTTCACTGTGTTCGTCTTTCTGAGACGTCCATAGCGAACATGAATACTCGGCGACAAGTTGTCGAATGGCACATGTTGAAGCATGGATGGGGATGTTTCAGACTTGCCGGAAGTTTACAAAATATACCCGCATGTGCATTAATATACGTGCATGCGCATCAATCTCAAGGAGACTTTTCAGACCGTGACACCGGGCTGGTGTTTCACAGGTGGCTGTTAGAACCTAGGCAAATGTTTCTTGACACAGTCTTAAGTAAGCTCCCGTCGTCGTTTGCAGTCCATTGTGTAATACGCAAAGACAACGTGGAGGTTTAACCCTTTAAATGGAGAGCCAGTCAGGACTCCCTCAGTACCTTTGGCGCAGGGGAGCCTGAGCGAAGTGAGATTTGATGCACATCACACTGTAAAACGTGAACAGATTGCACACAGATAAGGAATTTAATATGGTAAACAACAATAGAGGATGTCATTGTTTTAATTGAAAACCGTCTCCAATACTTTGTGTGGTTAACAGGCAGTGTGAAAAAGTGTTTGTCTCATTTTCAGTGTGGCCTGAAGATAATGACACGGCGGTCCTGTTGAGTCAGGGGACATTTAGCTGGCAGGGACCCCGGGAAGATGCTGAAGTGGAAGATGGCGCTTCCTCTGGACATATGCAGCTACTGCACAGCCTCAATCTTAACATAAGAAAGGTGCACTAATACAAATAAGATAAATGTAATCGTGACATTACCTTAACGAGGTGTGTGTGTGTGTGTGTTGTTTTTTTTTTTTTAGGGCTCCCTGACCGTGGTGGTTGGGAAGGTCGGATGCGGGAAGAGTTCCTTACTGGCTGCCATCACTGGAGAACTCAGCAGGTAAGGCAAAAATAGAACACAAAGAAAAAGCAATTCACACTGAAGGAGTTGACCCTTCAAATGCTCACGGAGCCCAAGTCTCATGCTATGAAATTGAATTTGATTTATGTAGCGCCAGTTCGCAACGGAAGTTATTTCAAGGCATTTGACATTTGCATTTTTATATCCAATTATTGGTTAATAGATTTATTATTAATACGTAGTCAAATGGATTGGTCAAAAACAGTTATTTTTATTTTATTATTTAATAATTGTAATTATATTCATTATTAAAAGTAGAATGAAAACATTTTCAAAAATTTTTAATGATCTAAAATGAACTACCATGTCAAGTATTGGTAAAATAAAATAGTTAACATTTAGTTAACTATTTAGTTATTATATAATTGGTAAAGTGTGCCGAAGTCTCCGGAGATTTTGAAAATGCATCTTGTGGCCCCGTCTGTCCTCGGCAGGCACAGCGGCGTGGTGTACGTGGCAGATCTGGAGCGTGGCCTGGGCCTAGCGACGCAGGAGCCATGGATCCAGCACGCTTCAGTTCGGGACAACATCCTTTTCGGCAAAACCTACGACCCGTCCTTCTACCGGGCCGTAGTGGAGGCGTGCGCTCTGGCCGACGACCTCGCCGTACGTTGGCCACATCATTTACACACTTGTTAATGGGTGAATCATTCAGTCAGGACATCTTGGGTTCTATTTTATTTCGTACCCAAAATTGAAATGAATATAGACATTTTTCAAATTTAACACATCCTTTCTGGTTTGAAAAATAATTTGAGAAGTATAGAAATGGCCTTTATTTTTTCAGTTGCTATTGAAACCATTCTCACTGCAAGATCTTTAGCTCCTTTGTGACATTGGAAAGTATTTTTTCCATTACCGATATTGCCACTTTTTTTTTTTTGCATTAAAATCTTCAAATGAGTGGAAACATTTTTATTAATGTACCTAATTAAAAAAAATTAAGCTATTCCACCTCCAAAGTGTTCAAGTAATTCTTCTTATTCTATTTCTTAAAATATTGGAAGGTAATTTTCCCATTCTTAAAAATATACACTTTTACTCCTTTGCATTTTCCATGCCTCAGTTCCCAAATTAATGGAGACATACAGTATGGCATACTTACTCCTCGTCTAAATTTGACATTCTAACTTCCAATTCTTCATCTCACTCAGGTAAATCATGCTTTCCATACTCGAATAGCAGTTTACATTTAATCAAATCTCATAATGGTAGCCCCATAATTGACAATTTTTAACATTTCATAGATTTAATTTAGTTCTGCACCATTTAACCCTTCTCTTTTTCTTTAATAATTGTATTCTCTAGTTATTGCAAATAATGTATTATGGTGTTTTATGTCAGATTTTGCCAAATGGCGACCGCACAGAAGTGGGCGAGAACGGTGTGACGCTGAGCGGAGGCCAGAAGGCCCGGTTGGCCCTTGCCAGGGCCGTTTACATGGTGAGATGAATTTGACAACAGAACATTTCCATCAAATACCTATGAGATATATGTTAAACATTATTTTAATGTGTTTGTGTCCAGGACAAAGACATGTACCTCCTGGATGACCCTCTGGCAGCGGTTGATGCTCAGGTGGCTCGGCACCTCATGTCCAAGTGCATCCTGGAACTGCTGGCGGGAAAGACCAGAATCCTTTGCACACACCGCATCGAGCTGGTGGACGCCGCCGACGTGGTCGTTCTCATGGAAAACGGCACCATCCTCAAGACGGGTAAAGTCAGATTTATTTATTTATTAGGTTAATAGACAAAGTTTACTTAAATTAATTAATACCAAATTTAGCTTTTTAAGTGTCCTTTAGTATCTGTTCTGACTTTCTCACTATGAAGAAAAAGGAGACTATCATACTGTGAGAAAATGAAGACTCATTTGCACAGTTCGACAATAAAGAAAAGAGTGCTTGCTTTAAGATTTTTTTTTTTTGTTACTTCCAGTAGAGGTTTTTTGTGATAGTGACCTGAAACAAAACAGAATTAAACCTCGTATGTATATATTTAAACACCATGTGATGTCATCCCACCAGAGTCTGCTAGCGTAATGCAAAACACCATAGACTTGCGATTCGAAACTAGCGTGGATGTTATGGTCATTCAAAACCCAATTGCTACTTTAACAACAAATATGGAGTAGCAAATCATGCAAACCGTACAGACAACCAATACTTATACATTCCTTTAGCTTTATGGGATGAGTGACTACTGCAGCTTATAGTTGGAGACTCTCTGCCTCTTCGCCTTGCTTTTAATTATCCTGCATGTTTTCAGTTGAGCTCAGTGCTGCCTGTCATGTTGTGGCTCAACATACTCCTACACTGTGGTACTCCTTCTAAATCTCACTTTTAAGAATAATCAAGCGCAGGCGCAAATAATAATTTCCACACATAATTGCTGGAATATTCTTGCTGTTTTTGCTGAACATTGAAAGAAAAGGCAGATGAAGGCTGTCTTTGCCAAACAATGTGAAAGGGCGCTGACTGTGTTGCTGTGGTCTTATTTTTGTCAAAAGGTTCGCCAGCAGAGATCCTTCCTTATCTAGAAGATACACCAGATAAACAGAATAACAAGCGCAACTCCAAAGAAAAAGGTGCATAAAAGTGCTTATTTTACTTATGTTATTTGTCCAATGTCTTTATTGTGTCCCCTTTTGTGTTACCAAAAAGGTGAGGAAGAGGAGGAGGGAATTCCCTCCAGTGACCTTCGTCTGGACATTGACAGTAGTGACGATTCAGGGTTGGAGAAGAAGGAGGTGGGAGGCCTTTCATGGAACGTGTACCACATGTACTGGGCAGCGGTCGGCGGTCTCCTGGCCACCTCCATTTTGATGTCGCTATTCGCCATGCAAGGTTTGCATCCACTTATCCTCTCATGTTTAAAGCCGTATTTTCCACAAGTCACCACTTTATGTGAAACGTACCATTATGTGCTAAAGGTGGCGATGTCTGAGGTAACAGAGGCAGAACAACGGTTGTTTGTAAGAGGACAGTTGGTGTGAAGTTTAACACCAGCCAATCGCTTCTCTCGTCATTTAGTTTTAAAAGCATTTGTCGCTGTCAGCGAATTGTTTCCTTAGTGGAGGTTTGAGTATTTTTGAGGTTGTAACACTGATTTGAGACTGTATAGGGGGTTTTCTGGCTCAAACTGAGGCATATGTTACAATTACAATTGTAATCATTGGCATAGATGAGTATTTTAAGGCCTATCTCACTGGCAGAGTGAGAGTAACTGCCATTCAGGAAACCAAAATATTGCTTGCGCGCTCACCATGACAATGAGATGTCCCGGAGAAGGTGTGGCATGTGGTCTTCCGAGATGTCAAATAGACAATTTGCCTTAATTTCGCCAAGGCTGCATCTCTATGGAAGTAAACATATGCCACCAGGATTTGAATTCAACCTTTAAAATTCAATTGTGATATTTTCAGTCTAATGAGATTCTGCTGGCTACAGTTCACTGTCTGAAATTCACCGTCTAAATTCAGTGTTAGGCCGGTTCAGTGAAGGCAGGGTTACTTCAGGTCAGAACCCAACACCCAGCCAATCCAGTTGCGCTTTCTTTGAATGTGACGTCACGTGAAATAGCTGAATTTTTTTACATGGCGAATTTGTTAACATTGAAAAGTTAAACTGAAATACCGCTATTAAAAATGTGACCACTTTGAAATAACAATGTGAATTTTACAGCATAAAATTTTCACTGGCATTTTTAATTCAAATCCTAGTGGCACATATTTACTTACCTAGATCTCCGCGATATTTCTGAGATCCGTCTCCCAGGTCGCGGAGAGAATTCGTCCCCTACATGTCTCCAAGACCTGCAGGAGACTTGGAAAAAGTGTCCTATTGTCTCCAGGAGATGTTGCCGAGATCTCTCTGCAACATATATATATGTTGCCGAAAAAACCCTACCTTATGTGTCAGTGTCGTATTTGTGATGTCACGTGCGCAGCCTCAAAGAACGTGTCGGACTGGTGGTTGTCTCACTGGATCTCAGCACTGAAGAGCAACTCTTCAGCGGGTAGCAACCGTTCTTGCTCCGACTTCCTCGGCTCGCCTCGCCTGCTCCTGTTCTCCACTGGAAGCTTCATGTGAGCACAACCTGCTGTTTGTTTGTTTGAGTGTGAGTGCAATGCAATTTTATAACATTTTCTTCCCATGAGCAGTTTGGTATCTCAATGAAGCACACCTTTGTTAGAAAAAACAATCTATATTCAAATCAGGTATTGGGAAAAATAAAAGAAGTAACTGACGAACCAGTTGGGAATGTTATCTTGGATGTTGTGATTATGGTACTTTAATTGGATCTGTTGTTTTTAGGTACCTTGCGGATATTGTATATGATTAGCTTCCCATTTTTATTACGACTATTACATTAGTCAAATTGGTAGTCAGAATTAGTCTTAGGATCCAACTGTTCAGGAATTATTTTAATGTTATGGATTTGTACTTTGTGTACACATTCCAACTTCTTTCTGGCCACAAATTAGCATTTTTTGTGAATGTTATATGTATATTGTGGCAATAACTAAATAACATTTCCCCGCCCCTAGTCTTTTATTTTTTGACCTGAAAACAAAATGAAAAAGAGCGGAAACATGCAAAGTTTTGCAACTCATGGAGAAGAGACACAACTACAAAATCTTGCTTCATTCAACATATAAGCAAAGGGACTAATGTGCAACAAATGATGTGACTCAGCAAGTTTGGATGATTTCACTCGTAAATTTCTTCTCTCTTCTTTTTGCTACAGCAGCTTGACATTTGAATATTAAGACGAGACTATCAGAAAAAGATAAAAAAAAATGATATGGAATGTTCACCCCTTAGGTCGGCTTTGTCGCCACCGCCAGAGCCGAGCAGCGAGGTACGTTTCTACCTGGCGGTGTACGGCACCATAGCTGGGGCCAACACCCTCTTCACCGCTCTGCGAGCCTTCCTCTTCGCCTACGGCGCTATCTGTGCGGCCACCGCCATCCACGACAAACTCTTGGATCGTGTCATCAAGGTGATTGCGAGCTGTTAAGTACATTTCCGAGTATTTTACTTTTATTTAATCAAATAGTAAGTGTTGCGCGTGAAATATTATAAAGGCCCTGTTGTTTTTCTTACTTTTCCTGCAGCAAAGCCAAATATAAATTCTACCCGAATTACATCCTCTATTGGTGTCATTACCTTTCACCCAAAATAGTATAACCTATAGCCCGTGTGAAAGAGGTGACTGTAATGGCGTGACATCTGCCCGTAGGCCACGGTGAGCTTCTTCGACACGACACCGCTGGGCCGCATCCTCAACCGCTTCTCCTCAGATGTGTACAGCGTGGACGACAGCCTGCCCTTCATTCTAAACATCCTGCTGGCCAATGTCTTCGCTCTTCTGGGTACGCTGGTGGTAATGAGTTTTGCGCTGCCGTGGTTGCTGCTGGCGCTGCCCCCTTTGGCTCTGATCTACCTGAGCACGCAGCGTTACTACCGACACACCTCCCGCGAGCTCAAGCGGCTATGCAGCGTCACGCTCTCTCGCCTCTCTACTCGCACTTCTCGGAGACGCTCGGTGGCCTCGCGACTATTCGGGCCAGTTGTAGTTGCACCAGGTAAGTACTGTACACAAAGGGTGCTCAATGGGTCGATCGTGATTGGAGGTAGTCTTGGTCGATCGCGGTACGACGTGTCAAAAACAAAAAAAGACATCAGCCAATGTTCCTTCTAAATTGCGCGCGGGCGCAATTGTGCACCGCTGATGCAGTCTCTTCACAGACATCCTGCGTAGTGCTCAAAAAAAAAAAAAAAAAATCCAATGCAAATTGAAAGTATAACATACAGCTATTCATTTTGTGGCATTTTGCAAAGTGATTCAATGAATGACGAATGACTTGATTGTTACATCTAATGGCACAATTCACATACATACAGTTAAAAATGAAAAGAAGAAGCTACTGGTTTCATTTAGGCAGCACACGGAACTTTCTCTAACAATGACCGCTGCTCCGCCACACTTTCTTTTTCCTAGTTTACCTTACTCTCGGCCCCCATCCCCACTCTTAAAGACGTACTCATAATTACAAATGTTACCGTACTTATGCAGCCCATCAATGTGCTTTATAATGACAGCGTCCACCACAGCTGCTTTAGTTAGCAACACAGTCTGCAAAGACGAGCTAGACATGCTGCTTATGTTTATTTTCGATATTAATGGAGAAAGTTAAAAAAGAAATGCTGTTGTTTTAAGATGCAATGGCTGTCGGAGTATGTGAATAATCGAAGAAAAAGTGGTTAAAAAGTACAAATACTTGTTTCAAGGAAAATTCCACTTGAAATAAGTTCAAATTTGTAGTTGTGATCAGGAAAAAACTTTCTCCACTAACAGCTTTTTGTCTACTAATTAAAAATAAGAAATAGCTTGAAACAAGTGACATTTGTTTAAAAAGATGTTACTTTTTAGGTTATGATTCTTCCAATCCTCGCCACCCAAGAATGTCGCAACCAAAACAGTGCCAGCGAGTAGCGTTATGTGTTTTGTGCCTTCTTCAGGTTTGAGGAGGAAAGCATGCGTCGCTTGGAGGTCAACCAACGCTGCTTATTCTTGAGCAGCGCCGCCTCCCAATGGTTGGACATTCGCCTGCAGCTCATCGGCGTTGTCGTGGTGACCGCCCTCGCCGCCATTGCCGTCATACAGCACTCCATCAACGTGGTTGACCCAGGTGATGGGCTTAGCTTTTCAAACATCTTTTGGTGTTACGCTGACATCCCAGTTGATGTCATTTTCATATTCAAGGCTTTACGTTATCACCCGGCAACCTTCCAAATGCAGGTGAATTCCTGGCTACTAGTCACTTTGGTGGGCTTGATGTCGGCACACGCATAGCGACCATTATAGAATATATGCCGATTGCTTAGAATGGGGGTGGCGGGGAGCTTGATCACACTATCGCTTCGTATTAATTAATTTATTTCATTTGGGAAAAATCTGTTGGTACCATCTCCACTTGTTGAGCGATGATCAGGAAAAAAATCCACCAGCATGTTTATTGAATGAACAAATATTCAAACATGCAAACACTAAATGAAAAGCCTTGCAAGGAGCTGCTGTAGGCTCCAGTTCACGCTCTGACACTCACACGCAGTCGAACTGGCTAACCTGATTCCAACGTCTGATGTTACTGACTTAGCCACACATCCAACAATACAGTATGTGCAATATTTCTACTTAATAAAAAGTATTTCTGTCCACCTTTATGTGATTTTTTTTAAATAAACACAAAACAATGTAATTTACCTACATTGAAAATTAGGGTGTGTACAATAAAATTCCAATCACTCTTTAATCGGCCGATTAATTTAAAAATTTTCTAATGAATAAAATGTTTTTTTTCATCACTTGATAATTACAACAAACATGAGTTACAGTTGTTTTTTAATACGTCATCATTTAGTATTTATTTAACTTCACAACAGAGGACAGTTGGTAAAAATCTCAATTTTTAAACAACTTTTTAATGGTAATGTGTCTAACCCTAATCTGTTTATTTGTAAAATAATAATAATAATAATAATAATAATGAGCAAAAGTGTCATTATTTTTGCCTATTTGAAGGGCTAATAGGACATGCAACAAATTAAACTTTTGATGAAAAGTCAAGGTACAGTACCACAGTCTAGGGATTTCAAAAAGCTTGTGTTGTGACATCATCTTCCATGCATGTGTATTTTTAGGCCTGGTGGGGTTGTCGCTGTCATATGCGCTGTCCATCACCTCCCTCCTCTCTGGCCTCATCTTCACATTCACGCAGACCGAGATGCAACTGGTGAGCGTGGAGCGAGCCCACGAATATTCCAGCCAGCTCCCGGCGGAGCCTCTGCAGCAGAACCAGCAGGTACGCAGACGCCGACCAACAAACCAAACTGGAGAAACCAGAACCAACTCATCTGTCGATCTTTTGTTTCAGCTGCCGCCGTCGTGGCCCCAGTACGGATGCGTGGAGTTCCGCCATGTGGTCTTGGCATACAGGGAAGGTCTTCCCAATGCCTTGGATGGCGTGAGCTTGGTGGTGCGAGCCGGTGAGAAAGTGGGGATTGTGGGCCGGACGGGTTCAGGCAAGTCGTCCTTGTTTGCGGCGCTTTTCCGCATGGTGGAGGTGAGTCAGGGTGAGATCCTTCTGGACGGCTTGGATGTCGGCAGCGTGGGACTCGCTCAGCTCAGGTGACCATTCACGTGGGACGTCATACCCATCATGATCCTGTTGTGTGCCATCTGCTTTTCAATTTCTCACAGCACCAAAACATTTATTTACCACATAGATGCACCCATGGAACATCTTTTGATATGCCAAAGTATAGAGCCCCAAATCATATTTCAAGATTATATCGCAAGATCATATGTGTCTAATACAAAAAAACAGTATTTCCATCCTTTTTTTTTTTAAAAATTAGATTGTCTTCAATTTCTCTGGAAATATATGAAATAGATAACCACTGAAATGATTTGTCTCTGGCTGTGATTAGTTATGAACTTGAGGAAATGGCCTAATGTAATAATAACAATATCTAATAACCTCATATGATGATGGCTCACAAATTATTTATATCCAAAAATGACTACAAATTAATTTGCAAGAAACTATATTGAGTTTTTTACAGGCGGTATGGTGGATCAGCTGGTAAAGTGTTGGCCTCACAGTTCTGAGGACCCAGGTTCGATCCCGGTCCTGTGTGGTGTTTGGATGTTCTCCCCGTGCCTGTGTGGATTTTCTTCCGGCACTCCGGTTTCCCCCCACATCCCAAAAACACGCAACATTAATTGGACACTCTAAATTGCCCCTAGGTGTGATTGTGTGTGTGACTGCCCTGCGATTGACTGGCAACCAGTTCAGGGTGTACCCTGCCTACTGCCCGTTGACAGCTGGGATAGGCTCCAGCACTCTCCGCACCCCTCGTGAGGATAAGCGGTAAAGAAATTGGATGGCTGGATGGATGAGTTTAAAAAGAAAAAGTGTTTTCGATCATTTAAAATTGTCCATTGCTTTAAGAAAATACAAACTAGCACAAAATCAGGTTGTCATCGATTGAGTCCTACATCAGATTTAAGGCTACGATGAGGTCCTTTCCTGATTTGTTGTTAGGTAATAATTACTTTTATTATACACTCATATGAGTATGTAATAACCCAAAAAGCATGCTTCTCAAGTTTAGAATCTAAATTTACAAATTAGCACAGAATCAAATTACGTCAGATTAAGGAGCTTGATGAGGGCTGACCAGATCACTAAGTAATTTCTCAATATGCCCTCACTTGTTGTCGTACTAACCAAAAAATGTTTGAAAATCTCCTTTCACCTTTCAAATAAGTCTTTCCGGTTGTTTCTGTGCCTGTTGACGGCGTTCCGTGCAGGTCCAGGTTGGCCATCATTCCTCAGGACCCTTTCCTGTTCAGCGGGACCATCCGGGAGAATCTGGACCCGTGTGGTCGGCACCAGGACAAGCAGCTTCTGGAGGTCCTAGACCAGTGCCACCTCAGCTCAGTGGTCAATGCCATGGGTGAGAGACAATAATCATATGTATTGATTAAACATTTCGTTTTTGTCAAATCATTAACACAGAAGACGTTTTGTTTCAAATGCACCAGCACTCCATGCAGTGCATTAAAAAAAATGGAGCATAACTAATAATAATATTCTTATTTGTTGAGTTATCCGTACTGTTGTTGTGCGTTTGTGTCAGGCGGTCTGGACGCTGAGCTTCAGGACCGAGGCCGGACCTTCTCTCTGGGCCAGCGACAGCTGCTGTGTCTTTCTAGAGCGCTGCTCACTCAGGCCAAGGTCCGATCCGAATCTTCCGCTTCCGGTTGTGTCGGTGTTGACTGAAGGTCCCGCAGGTTCTGTGTGTGGACGAGGCCACAGCTAGCGTGGACCAGAAGACCGATAAACTCCTGCAGAAGACCATCGCTGACAGATTCCGTCACAAGACTGTACTCACCATCGCACATAGGTCAGTGTGTGTAGTGGGCAGGGTTTCGGACGTCCCGGTTTTTGGACAAATCGGTTTTCGAACGAAAATCGGTACTCAAACGCCTCTGAAAAAAAACGGAAATAATATATTCCACGCGGCCAGACCAGCTGACCCACGAGGCGCTTTGTTGTGAATTCACGGGCTGCCGAGAAAAAAACGGAAATGACATAACTCGTGCGGCACAATCAGCGCTCTTTTGTTATTCTGTATAATGCAGCCTCTGTACACAGACGTGTTCCAGTAGTAACTGTTGTTTGTCCCAAGTGCTGACTGACATCAAAGCCATTTGTGCAAAGTCGAAAAAAAAAATCCACAATTTTGTCGAACTTCATCACCCGAATAAATCCGAATGTGGCAGAGCACTCCAAAATTTTAATGATGCTGTGATGAGCCACTTCAGAAATGTTCTTAAGAGATGGCAGAAACAAATTACATTAGATCCGTTTTTTGTGAAAAGGGCGAGAGTCACCACCCCCGAAGACATTTGATACATACAGTTGTTGAAACATTTCTGCATTTTTGTTTTGTTAACTCGAGTTACAAATGTTTTTGTTACTTTTTGTAAAAATTAAAAAAATGCTTTTTTCCCCCTCATTATTGTTTGTTTAAATTTATATTGCACTTTTGTTCATAAAAAAAAGTTTACAAGGCTGGGGACCGAGTCGCGACAGATACGGCAATGCACTCCAAGCCTAGTGTACTGTTGTTTTTTAAGCAAAAAATAAATATATTTCTTAAATTATTATATTAAGTATTTAAACTATGAATGTATTTCTACTTTGCAGTTTATTATCAGGAAAAGCTAAAAAATGCTTTAAAAAGCCACATTTTTGGGCTTTGAACGCATTATTTCTTTTTCCATTTATTGTAATGGGAAACATCGATTAAGTTTTCGAACAATTCACTTTTTGAACTGTTTTCTTGAACGGATTGTGGTTGAGAACCGAGGCATCACTGTATTGGGACATGTACACAAAGTGAAAAAGTACATTTTGTACTAAAGTCTTGGGACATGAGGGGAAACGTGATTAAAATAGGGGAGATTAAACAAAAGCACAGAAGCAAAATTGAAAAAGTGAAATCAATGTGGACAAGAGTACTGCGACACCTGCAAGAAGTAAGTAGTGAAGAAAAACTGCAGAATTTTCTCAAAATATCTTAGACATCCACAGAATTATATGTTAAGTTTGGGCTAAAGCGTTGATGCATGTGCAAGAAATGAAAGTTGAAGAAAATAATGGGAAAAGTATTGGGAGCTTTTCTGGAGAGGAAAAAATAGAAAATGTAACATTTTGTCAAAAATATTTGGATGTCTATAAGAAGTGGACAAATGTGGGAAAGAGCATTGGGAGACCTCAGGGAAGAAAATCTAGAGTACTGCGTCACTGTGCAAATAGTTCTGTACCTAACTGTAGTGTGCGTCTACACCAGGATCAAAACCATCATGGACTGCGAGCGCGTGCTGGTGATGCACGCTGGGAAGGTGGTGGACTTCGACACGCCGGCAGCTCTACGCCAAAAAGATGACTCGGTCTTCCAGCGGCTCCTCGGCAGGGAGGGAGCGACGTCGGAACCAAAGCTATGACGACTGAAGCTTTTTTGGGATTTTACATCACTGGATGTTCATGTTTGACATTAAATTTTATACAATGTGGCGTTGAAGATGAAGTACAGAGGTACATGGAACTACCAGTAACCCCAACCTGAGTTTTTTTTTTTTTTTTTTTTTAAGTGAGGCGCCATCACTTGGTCAATTCCTTGTTTTGTTTTGCATATGTACAGTAATTACTGGGACCTTACTAATATGGATTTTTAAAGGCCATTACAGATTCCAATATTTGTCAGGGTAAAATTCTGACAACTTATTAATTGGTCAATTTATTTAAAAATATTTAATGAATAAAAAAAAAATCAGATTTGAACTACAGGAATTCCTTTTGACTGTTTTACAAAACATCATCATTTAGTATTTGTTTGTTACAATGGAGAGAAAAATCAGCAGAAATCAGCCATTTAAACATTTTTTTTTTGACAATTCTTTTTCATATCTTTGAATGTCATTATCTTTGTCTTATGTTGTAATATTTACAATATTTATATTTAAATTAAATTATAGTAATGTTTACATTTTTTTAAAAAATCATCAAAAATCTTTTTGGGAAGTGCTTATATCGACTGATTAATTGGTCGGGGCCTACTTACAGCAATAACGACATGAACTGCAGGTAGAACATCTCACTGTTTTACAAATATTGCCATTTATTGGTTGTTTAACTTTATGAGAGAGAAAATTGTCCATTTTTTTCCATCTAATATTGGCTGATTTTTTTTGGTCTGGCCCTAGTCATTACATTTTATAAACGCACTACTGTATTTTTTTTTTACATTCTGTTTTACAGTCCAGGTTATTTTTTGGGGTCGGGGGTGTGGGGGCTTGAAGAGATTATGCATCTTATGTAAGTACTATAAATTCAAATCTGACTTTGGTCACGGAAAGAATGAAACCAGTAAGTCAAGTTCACACCATACTTCCTGTTGGACGATGAAACACACGTGCAAAATGTTGTTGCTTGGCGTTGCCGTGGCGATACCCACGTCGTCTTGTCTTGAGTCACGCCGGCCGCTGAGCACAAAGTACAAACGAGGAGTGGTGATCGGGTGCCCTTATTTGTGAATGAGAAAATACTTAAATACTTAATCATGCTCTAACATTTAATTAGATTCTTGGACTATTATCTTGATATAAAAGAAAAACGTTTTCATGTTCTGTTATTAAACAATTGTGCGTCAGGAATGTCTGCCTACTCAGCAAGCGTGAAAACCAATTCAGTCTTTTGGACTACGGTATATTTGAAAAATTGTGAGTTAAAGCTTCTTAATTGTTGCCCCAGTGTGACAGCACAATGACATATTTGATATAATCCTTCCCCCATACTGGTTGCTCTCCTCATGATTTGACAGGTTGGGCGGCTGAATATCCAGAGCCTCTCTTAAGCCCCCGCCAGAAGCTAGCCACCGGACTACGCTGTGTGAAACGCTATCATGTCGAAAGGTAAGCAGCATTGCACGGATTGTGCATTTGTCTCTTTTTGTTCTACTTTAAAATGTGTAACTGGGCATATGGGGAAGAAGTGCTGCATCCGCTAGTGAAAATACAATCAAATAATTACGGGGAATTAGTTTGTCACGGGAGAGGGTGGCAAATGGTTCAATTCCAGTCCCCAGTAGTGCCACAAAAAAACATTCACTCACATCTATTTGTTCAAGACTACAAATTCACAGTGCAGAAAATTCACATCTGAATTTATTATGATTCAGTTAGGTTTGGTCAGGAAAATTGCAAAAAATTGTAATAATTGTTTCCCAAAGTAAAAGAATGTTTGTGAATGTTTTATTTTGGTTTAACACAAAGTATCTCAGAATATTTACTGTTGAGAGGTCGAACTTCATAATGGATTAGTTGTCGATTAATTGAGTAATTGTTGCCTGTAGATTTTTTTTTTTTAAATAGCCGCCAAAGGACTCAGAAAAGTCTCTAAATATGACTGTCACTGAAAGGCCCTCGCTTCGTCACCCTAATGTGTTCCATTACTTTTGTCTATGTAGTTTGTCTTCGCAGTGTTTATGTAAAATGCGGATTTTTTTTCTTTAAAAAAAAAAATGCACGTTCGAAGAATAACTTGTTCTTGTGCACACATGAAGTTTATTGACACGACGTCATGTTAGTTCAAAACGCGTTACGATCAAGTCATGAAAAAGTCAGCTCATTATTTTGGTTACAAAATTCAGCCCTTGAAGCCAATTTGATGAAATTTGGTCGCGAGTAGCGCGACAAAAAAAAAAAAAAAAAAAGTCTCAAGAATCCATGCCTGAAAAGACATCAGAAGTCTGCAGTTTTGTTTTGGAGTTGCTACTGTGGGAATATTTCAAAGCTTCCTTCAAAGACAAACTTATCCTTTTCTACCAAATTTCTACGACATATACAAAATGTCACTCGATGCCCAAATATTAAGTTTCATCATTATGTGTAGACATCACAAGTCGGGGAAATTTGTCTCCCAAAACTCCACAAAGTTGCGGAGTCTCTTCAACATTGTGAGCTGCCCGCTAACAATTGATGTATTTAATTCTTCCTGTTATGTCTGTGGAAACTGTCAATCATTCCGGTGAGCCGCAAAGGTCGAATCATGCCAACGGGACTCGTTTGTTGACGTTTCACCTTTAATCCAAAATAATTTCTGTTGGTGACCCCCCCCCCCCGGGAAAGCACCCAAAACACATAATAATAATAATAATAACACCCACAGATCAAGACTCCAGTTTCCTTGATTTAACCTTTGTGAATTCCTTCTGTTGTGATTGTTGCATATTTGTGCACATTTCAAAGCTTCTTATGCAACCCCTCGTGTCTTTGCTGTGAGCTTCCTGCGGCAGACAGTCGCATTGACTCACCGTCCACGCCCGCAATTAACACCCGTCTGGGTGTGGCAGTTTCGCACACAAACAGACACGCACCAAACAGATTGATGCACACATACACCATAGAAAGATGTACATTACACGCACATACAACCACACACAATAGATAGACACAGACACCACAGACTGACACACCTTCACTACAAGATACAAATACCAGACTTTATCTATCTATCTATCTATCTATCTATCTATCTATCTATCTATCTATCTATCTATCTATCTATCTATCTATCTATCTATCTATCTATCTATCTATCTATCTATCTATCTATCTATCTATCTATCTATCTATCTATCTATCTATCTATCTATCTATCTATCTATCTATCTATCTATCTATCTATCTATCCATCCATCCATCCATATCTAATTCATGCACACTACAGACAAACTTAAGTATGACAGACCGACACACACACGCGCCATAAACATACACATTCCATAGACTCATAGACGTGCACACACACTCATTTTATACACAGTATATATGGACACACACTACAGACAAATGTTAAGTATTACAGACTGACACACTCACACCATAGGCAGACACGCAAAACAAGACATATACACACACCGCAGACACACACACACACACACCTTAAACAAACACATACCATAGACTAGCATGGGTGCACACACACACATTTTATATACGGTATATATGCACACACACACTACAGACAAACATAAGTACTACAGACTGACACACTTACACCATAGGCAGACACACAAAACAAGACATATACACACACCACAGACACAGACACCACAGACTGAGACACTCACACCATTAACAGATACAGATACCAGAGACTTACATACGTGCACACACACCCATTTTATATACAGTATACACACACACACGCATATGCACACACACTACAGACAAACTTAAGTCCTCCAGACTGGCACACCATAGGCAGGCAGACACACAAAACAAGACACACATGCACGCCGCAGACAGACAGACAGACTCACACACACACACACACACACACGCCCGCACACCAGATAGAGACAGACACCACAGACGACACACTCACACCATAAACAGATACACATACTATAGACTCACATACATGCACATGATTGCAATATGAATATTTGTCATGCCTCAAGAAAGGAAAACGTGAAAAAAATGAAACCAGTTTTTTGCATCAGTTTCACAGCAGAACAGCCATCATTTGAAAAATTGACGCTTGTATATTTTATGTCTAAACATAATACAGTTAGTGGTTAAAAAAAAAAAGGACAGACACACACTCAATGACAGACTGGCGCTCACACCATAAACATACACGTACCAAGACTCACATACGTGCACACACACTCATTTTATATACAGTATATATGCACACACACACACACACACACACACACACAAACTTAAGTAATACAGACTGACACACTCACACTATAGGCAGACACACTAAACAAGACACACGTACGCACACACACACACACACACACACACACACAAAATAAACACATTCATAAACACATGCACACGCCTGCATATGTTCCTGTCAAGTACAGGTTAGAGGGTGTCTGACTCGTATGTGCGAGTGATGGGTGTGTCGCCTGTGTCACATGTGTAACCAGTTTTTCCGCTTTCAGGACTTGAAGTGGTCCACCTGTCCTCCGTCGCCGCTCCGCATTCCCAATCGTCAGCCACGCCGATGGTGCGCCAGGTGAGTTTTCATTTTGTTGAGTATTTGAACGTCTTGACAGTCATATGTGGAGTTTGTACTCAGGCTGTAAAAGGTTTAATGTGTAACTTTGTTGTCATGAAGTGGGGGGGGGGGGGGGACTTCGTGGAACTTTTCCATCCTAAATTAAATTCAATATTTCCGCTCAAATCTTCCCTCCCAGTTTGAATGGTGGACATGGTTTCTTTTTGTAATATTGCAAAAAATCATAAAGGTTGGACTTCCTCTGAGATGGCACACGCTAGTGTTTTAATTTTAGCATGCTAGCATGAGGATATCATGTGGCTTCATTTGGCAAGATTAATTTTGACATGATGATCCATAATATTTTCATCATCCTCAATATAAAACACTATGACATGATCAGAATATGAATGCCCCAAGAGAGGAAAACGTGAAAATGTCTGAAAAAAATCAAAACATTTTTTTGCATCAGTTTCACAGCAGAACGCTAAACAGTCATCATTTGAAAAAGTGGTGCTCGTGTATTTTATGTCTAAATATATACAGTTAGTGGTAAAAAAAAAAATTAAACTAATATCAGCGAAAATGAAAAAAAAAATAAAAGTGGAACATTTGAAGATGAGGTTTTTTTTTCAACATTCATCAACAGTTTCACAGCA
Source organism: Syngnathoides biaculeatus (assembly GCF_019802595.1). Taxonomy (NCBI): domain Eukaryota; kingdom Metazoa; phylum Chordata; class Actinopteri; order Syngnathiformes; family Syngnathidae; genus Syngnathoides; species Syngnathoides biaculeatus. Next base: position 9,391,045 of record NC_084648.1, on the reverse strand, counting down.
AAAAAATGTATAAATAATAGTAATTTGACAAATTGTTCTATTGAAAAATATTTTATGTAATAAAACAATACTAACAATGACACATGGTACTTACGTATACTTTGAGTACAGTACAGTATATTGCCATATTTATAGTTTGTGCCAAGTGAGGATTTTGCTTTTACGTTACATGGAGAAAAATGCAGTATTACATTTCTTAAAATGAACAAAAGGCACTGATATACAGAAAATATGTAAAATAATAATTTTTCTGCCTTATTTAACTTAAAAACTTTCAGTTTAAAGCGTAATCAAAATGACTTCATTGAGCCTTTGAAATGTAAATCCAATATTTGATGGCATTCAAGCTCATGCGGTATGTAACAAATACATATTAAAACAATACTACTGTGGTTATACTTTGTGCACTCACACAGTATGGAAAAATTTTTTGGGATACCTACAGACTGTATAAACACAAGACAATGTGGAATATTTGAGATATTAAAATGGCAGTTGAGGACATCCAGTGAGACATTGAACAGGTTTCAAAGCAAAGCACAACACAAATCATTTTTTTATTCAAATTGTATGAGGCTTATTTTATAACACTCAAGAAGCTCAGGCGGCGTCTGATAAATCTGTTCTCAAAAAATAATAGTAAAGTAAAAACCTTTTCAGATTACTAATTCTGTTTGGTTGTTGCAGAAGTGTCAATAGTAAAGTGTAAATAATACGGGGTCCTAAAATCCTAAATGTAAACCTGTCCTCAGCATCATTTCAGAATTACTTTTGTGCTCAACCTTTTTTTTTCCTGAATTTACAGGTTTCAAAAAGGAAAGCTTCTCTAAAATTACATTTTCCATTCCTTATTTTAGAGAAAGACTGAATGTCCAAAGGATGCTTTTTAATCTGCATCCAATAAACTTTCTAACATGTTGAATTGAATTAGGTACGTCACGTTTAATTTTTTTTTTTTAATAGTTGGCTACCAAAATCTCATGTATGATTGTTATTGCTCTGTTTCACAATTAATTTCATAGCTCTCCCTTTTTACATTGTTTTACATGCATTTCCCCAAATTTCAGCCTTAGAAACATTTGATCACCTCATATTCTAACATATACACACAAAAATGTATTATTAAAAGGTTCTTACTTCAACTAATGTTCAAGTAATTTAGAAATACAGAAAAGAACCTGTAATAACTCAGTTATTATAAGTAATAAAAATGTACAATTTTGGTATTTCAGCAAGAAAGATGAAGACGTTGTGCATGTTTGACTTTCTCGGGCCACGTAATGATGATGTGGACACCAGAGCGGCACATGATCAGGGCAAAAGGGTTTCTCGATAAATCAATCAATTTATCAATCGATCAATTCCGAGGTTTGAATTACAGCCAAGAGTTCGTAAACGTTCATTCTTCATCTTTGCAAAAAATTTCTTTCACATTTTCACCACCTGGGGGTGTCTCAATAATTTTGTCCACGCGGTGCACTCGTCTGTGTCGTCGCTTGAGATGGAATAAAACATAGACAAACATTGATAGTGCTTTTGTTACTGTAATAATAAACAAGCCGTGCATCCGTATCATAACTGCTTGAATGTGCTAAATCCAAACAAGTGACGCAAAAATGACTTCTGACGCATTTATGATGGAATTATAATGCACTGCAAACGTACCTCATAAATATTACAATATATAGTAAACACATTTGCGCTTTCGTGGTACGTTTGTGGTGTTTTGTCGTGAAACTGCTTTTTTTATACCGTGTATTGCACATTTTTCACTTGAAACTTTTGGCTTACTCAATCATCGAAGTCAAGATAGTCAATATTGATATCAGTATTATTTTATTACCGATTTATTACATACTGATTTACGTAAGCTTAGATATCTTAAAGCACTGGATTTACATACTGTACATCCTCCTTATATCGGACACGTTAGTTTTTAAGAAATTTTAAGTTTGAGACACTTTCTTTTGAATATTTCACATTGTGTGTATACTTTTGTCCAATACATGATTCAATCTTTCTAGAGGAGACGAAGCGGTCACTTCATTAGGTACACCATCGAACAGGACGCAATGCATGAAAAATTTTTTAAAATTAGAAAATCTTTTTTTTTTTTTTAATCAACACTTTGTATTAAACGATGATTGCTCACTTGAGGAGTCTCTCTAATCCCTTTTAAAGCACAAGGAGTGTTCTCTCATGTTTGTCATTGTACACATAGTGCACATAGTCTACTTAATGAAGAACAATTAAGAGTTTAAAAAAAAAAACGAAAAACTTTCGCTTGGGCCACCGAGTTCGAGCAGGGATGGGAAACGCCCAGAAAACCCGTTTCCCTCACTGACATTCCGCCGCGCATTCCTGCCAGAGTCCGACGTTCCCATGTGTGAGTCACTCGGACGCAACACCGACGCGTACACTCCTCCTTTAGATGTTTTTTTTTTAATTTTTATTTAAACTTGTTCACACAGAGTAAGTCACACACTCACTTTTTGAAATATCTGTCAGGTTAAAGACGGGCCATTTTCGGGTTCACGTCATGCCTAAAAACACAACAATTTTTGTATTGTGCTTAAGATGTGGAAATATTCGAATAACAGAACAGAGTCTGCCCTAAATGCCCATAACTGAACCTGGAAGCAGCCATTTTGGTCTTCAGCAGCCATTTTGCATTTAGTCATGCCCCCTGGAAAGTAAGAAAGTTTATCCATCCGTCCATTTTCTTCGCTGCTTATCCTCACAAGGGTCGCAGGGAGTGCTGGAGCCTATCCCAGCTGGCCCAGAGTGATTAAAAATATCTGAAATAAATGGGACTTTTTTCACGACTTTAATTTTCATGAAAAATGTTTTCTTTTTAATTATTTTTTTCCAAAAATACAACTTTTTTCATAAATTCACCCATCCATCCATTTTCTTAGCCGCTTATCCTCACGAGGGTCACGGGGAGTGTTGGGGCCTATCCCAGCTGTCAACAGGCAGGAGGCGGGATACACCCTGAACTGGTTGCCAGCCAATCGCAGGGCACATTGAGATAGAAAACAGCCACACCCACAATCACACCTATGGGGCAATTTAGAGTGCCCAATTAATGTTGCATGTTTTTGGGATGTGGGAGGAAACCAGAGTGCCTGGAGGAATCCCACGCAGGCACGGGGAGAACATGCAAACTCCACACAGGCGGGTCCGGGATTGAACCCGGGACCTCAGAATGGTGATGCCAAAGCTTTACCAGCTGATCCACCGTGCCGCCAAGAAAGTTTAAGAGGAACAGGAAGTTGGCCATTTTTGTTGGAAGTAGCCACGTTAGGAAAATTCCCTCATTATTCCCAAAATTCCTAGGGGACACACACCCCGACAGCAGTTCGATTGATCAACGCGAGATTACCGTCGGTGGACATGTCTAAAAGAACAGGATGCATGAAATAATCTCAAGGAGCATTCCCATAAATTTGAAAATGAAATTTTGACATTTTTGTTTCAACTATTTTGTGTCCTCTCCTCTAGGTGTATTCTTCAAGGTGACACGATACATGACGTCGTCATCATCAATGGTACCAAACGTTCCCCGAATCGAAGGCTGCTTTTGAATTCTTCTTCTGTTTTCATATTTTCGTCTGTCACTCTCACAGGCGTCCCACTTCAGCAGGCGCAGTCTCTCGGACATCTTGACGCTGGAGCGATCCGAGCGAGGAGCGTTGGTCATTTCCAACATCGACGACCTTGATGGAGCCAATCAGAAACTGAGGGAAGGTGAGGATGCGGGGAAAATTCTGCCCCTGAAACCGGTCTCAAAGCCGGTTTGACTTGGCAACGTGAAATTTGGCAGGGATGGCCGTCAGTTGTTAACCCGCAAAAGGTCACCAGAAGCCACGCCCGAAAATACACAGGAAGTCGACCTTTGGTCGGAAGCGGCCATTTTTCTATTCTGTCCCGTGGCCATCAAATTTGTTTTTACAGTTCTCACTCATACCGTGCAAATGTCAATTTGCGTTTTTCAGGGGATGAAGTCGTCGGGGCGACCATCAAGTTCGACCATCTGTCCAAGGAGGAGGTGATGGGCGTCCTGAAGCTGATGGAGCCGTACGATGACAAAATCCAAGTGCTCACCAAAAACAATATGAGCAAGAGCGTAGGGAACCTTGATCAGTTCGCCGCCAGCCCTGAAACGGTAAAGTAGTCATTGTAGCGGTGAACGTGCGTGTCAATGATATTTGACAAATTGCAAAAACCTGACAGTCATCGACACCCCCTTGACATCAAATGATTACAATTGCCTATATTAATACTCCAAAACAATTTATCCTTTCAAATCTATTTGACAAGATTGCCGTTAATGAGACGAAGAGGCTCAGAAAATGGATTGATGGAGATATAAACGATCAATTTTCCAGATTAACTGATTTTGAAATAAGATTACCAGATGTGGGATGACGTTGGCGTGTGTTTCGCCGCCACACGACCGGTAAAAATATCCATCCATTTTCTTTGGAACTTATCCTCACAAGGGCCGCGGGGAGTGCAGGAGGTTATCCCAGCTGTCGACGAGCAGGAGGCGGGGTACACCCTGGACTGGTTAACAGCCAATCGCAGGGCACATAGAGACAAAACGCCGCACTCACAATCACACCTAGGGGCAATTTAGAGTGTCCAATTAATGTTGCATGTAAAAATATCAATTGCTATTTTCCAATTAGGAAACGTTTTGGTGGTATTTTGTGTCATCAGGATTTCAAGGATTGCTCAGTGGCACACCATGCATTTGGTATGTTGGTCTTCAGTGCCGATTTACTCAATCGGGTCAAACTCTTGGTAGCACCACTATCACATCCCAATTATGTAAACATCAATATGACACAAAACGCAATGTAACAGCCACTGCGTCACGTTTATCATCCGGTAAATTTGTGACTGGTGAAGGCGTAGGATCACCGTGATTGGTCTGGTCTGAACGCTGAATTGATTCCAAACGTCATTTTCCTGGTAGACAACGGATGTTTTCTCACGTTACTTTTGTCTTGTCTGTTCTCAGATGCTGCGCGATTCTTACAGCAAGCTGTACAATGCCAAAATCAAACGCTTCATGCGTAAGGACTTGTCCGATGGCGAGAGTCTGAGAGACTTTGTCCAAACGCTCCCTCGCGCCAACAAACTCAAGACCAAACAAGACTCTGACTTGCCTCGTCTGGGAGTGGACTTTGGACGCCTAAGTCGCAACACAATGGTCAGGCGTTTCAGCGCAGACTCTGAGTCCAGTCACGCTGCTTATGCGTCGGGAGCGTTTGCCCAGGGGGCCAACCTGAACCTCCCTCCTCTGGGCACGAGCCAGGTGAATGCAAGTCCACGGGTTCGCGTGCCACAGCTGCTGAATGTTCGCAGTCAGTCGGTGAACGCGAGTCTGGACGGCGAACTTGGCTCTGGGGTTTATCTCAACGGAGACGACGTGGATGCCGCAGCGGCCCTTAGAGCTGCTGACAGGAGATACCAAATGTACAACCACTCCAACGGCAATGCAGAATTTGATGTGAATGGTTACGACACTTCACCCACAATGCTTCTGGCTGGACCATCATCGCGATTAAATGCGCCACAGTTCAATCTTAATGGGCGTGGTGGACAATTGGATCTCCAGGGTTCTGCGTTAGACGTAGACGGCCCCTCAGGGGACTTTAACGTCAAAGCACCAAGGATCAGAGGTGACGTCAGCATGCCAAATGCTCAACTCCAAAGGGTCAGTATGCCCACCCCAGCAGTTAGGTCCAAGGTCCCCGGCGGAAAATACAAGGCCCCTAAATTTTCCATGCCAAAGTTTGATTTACCGGCTGTTGAGGTTCCAGACTTTGATGGGGATCTACCTGGCATGGACATTTCAGGAATGGATGTCGGACTCTCCAAACCAAATTTCAAAGGCCTGAAGATACCTGACGGGGGTTTGCAAGGTCCAAAGATAAAAGGAGGCTTTAATGGTCCTGACTTGGACATAGACGCTCCAAACATGTCAAAATTAAAGATGCCTAAATTTAGTCGCCCAAGCCTTAAAGGACCTGACATTGATGCAGACTTGGATGGTCTGGACATGGACATGAGTTCACCCAAACTCAAAGTCAATGGTCCGAGTGCTGATTTGGGGATGCCAGATGTTGATATTGATGGAAAATTCAAAAAGCCGAACTTAAAGATGCCTGACTTTGGGCTCAATGGTCCTAACTTGGACCTCGGATCTCCTGACTTGGATTTCAATGGTCCTAATTTCCGAGGGGGAGTCAATGGGCCTGACTGGGATGCAAACGTGAAAGCTCCCAAGTTAGATTTGAACTCACCAGACATTGACCTACCAAATCCCAAACTAAAGACGCCCAAATTAAAGATTCCAAAATTTGGTCGTCCAAGCCTTAAAGGTCCTGACATCGATGCAGACTTTGATGGTCCGGACATGGACATCAACACACCCAAATTTAAACTGCCCAAAGCTGACTTAGGGATGCCAGACATTGATATTGATGGAAAATTTAAAAAGCCAAATTTGAGGATACCTGATTATGATCTCAGTGGTCCTAACTTAGACATCGGGTCTCCCGACCTGGACCTCAGTGGCCCTAATTTCCAAGGTGGGTTAAATACACCAGATCTTAAGATGCCCAAACTCGGTCTTAAGACCCCAACACTGGACCTCAAAAGTCCAAATTTGGACCTGCCAGATGTTCATGCCCCAGACCTAAATCTGAAAGCTCCAAAGATAAAGGGTGGAATCCATGGGCCTGACTTGGATTTACCCAAAGTGGACCTCAAGGCTCCCAAGTTAGATATGAAGACTCCAGACATTAACATTGGATCACCCAAAACAAAATTTAAGTTTCCTAAGATGAAGATGCCAAAATTCAAGCGCCCAAGCCTTAAAAGTCCTGACCTCGATGCGGATCTTGATGGTCTGGACATGGACATCAATGCACCCAAATTAAAACTCAAAACTCCCAAAGCTGATTTAGACATGAAAGGGGTTGCGTTTGATGGAAAACTAAAAAAGCCAAACTTGAAGATGCCTGATTTTGATCTCAATGGCCCAGACATAGATGGTCCCAACCTGGATGTCAGTGGTCCTTCTCTCACTGGTGGAATAAACACACCAGATCTGAAAATGCCAAAACTTAATTTCAAAAACCCCAAACTGGACCTCAAAGGGCCAAAAATGGACTTGCCCGATCTTCATGGTCCAGACCTGAACCTGAAAGCTCCAAAGATAAAAGGTGGTATTGATGGCCCCGACTTGGATTTACCCAATGTGGATCTTAAGGCTCCCCAGTTAGATATGAAAACTCCTGACATCAACTTGGGATCACCAAAGACAAAACTGAAGATGCCCAAACTAAAGATGCCTAAACTCGGTCGGCCAAGCCTTAAAGGTCCTGACATCAATGCAGACTTCGATGGTCCAGACATGGACATTACTGCACCCAAATTGAAACTCAAAGGTCCTCACGCTGATTTAGGGATGCCAAATATTGATATAGATCGAAAGTTCAAAAAGCCAAACTTGAGTATGCCTGATTTTGATCTCAATGGTCCAAACATAGATGGTCCCAACCTGGACCTGAAATCTCCCAACCTGGATGTCAGTGCTCCTTCTCTCAATGGTGGATTAAACGCACCAGATCTGAAGATGCCAAAACTTAATTTAAAAACCCCCAAACTGGATCTCAAAGGGCCAAATGTGGACTTGCCGGACCTTAATGGTCCAGACCTAAACCTGAAAGCTCCAAAGATAAAAGGTGGCTTTGATGTTCCCAACTTGGATTTACCCAATGCGGACCTTAAAGCCCCTAAGTTAGATCTGAAAACTCCAGATCTAAACATTGGATCACCCAAAACGAAATTTAAGTTTCCCAAGCTGAAGATGCCCAAATTGAGGCGTCCGAGCCTCAAAGGTCCAGACCTGGATGTTGATCTAGATTCTCCAGATCTGGACATCAATGGTCCCAATGTCAACCTAAAAGGTACCAAACCGAACTTGGATCTTGACATTGGTGGTAAACTGAAGAAGCCAAATTTGAATATGCCAAAGTTAGACGTGAAGAGCCCCAAATTGGAACTCAATGCGCCAAAGTTGGACCTCAATGCGCCAGACTTAGATGTCAAGGCTCCAGACTTGAACCTGAAAGCACCAAAACTCAAAGGGGGACTGAATGTCAACAGTCCTGACATCAACATCGGCTCACCCAAAGCAAAAATGAAAATGCCCAAATTAAAAATTCCTAAAGTCAATCTGCCAACCCTGAATGGACCAGACTTTGACAGTCCAGACTTTGACATTGATGCCCCAGACGTGGATTTAGGAAGACCGTCGGGTAAATACAAGAAGCCGCACATGAAGGTGCCTGACGTGGAGCTGTCGGGTCCAAACATGAGGTCGCCAAAGTATCATGGTAAGGTCAAAGCACCCAACGTCGACATGAACGTCAAAGCACCAAAAGTCAAAGGGTCTTGGGACACCCCGAAAGTGGACCTGCCAAACATGGACCTTAAAACCCCAAAAATGGATTGGAATGCCCCAGAAGCAAAATACAGAAAGCCTCACATGAGGATTCCAAAAGGTTATGACATGGACCTGAATGGAGGGGTGCGGGGTCCGGACGTCAGTTTCCCCGATGTGAGGGGTCCAAATTTGAAACCAACAATGCCATATTTAGACATGGACGACATCGACCTCAACGGACCAGATGTGAGTGTGTCAGGAACCAATGCTAAACTCAGAACTCCAGATCTGGACGTGGACGACCCAACTGTCAAAATCAGGAAGTCCTTGCACGGTGGCTCGGGCGTGGCACTTCCCGGGCTTGACTTGGACCAGGACTTGATGCATTCACGCTTGGAGGGGGGGTCCCGATACTCGGTGGATGCCGACTTGGACCGCTACGTGGATTTCACGCGTTCGGACCTCAACATCGATGACTTCACCGGGAAGCACCATGTCCCCAGGGGCAGAGGGTCTGACCTGGACCTCCAGCTGCCCTCGACCTCCGAGGGGTTGAATGCTGACCTGAGGGCCCCCCGATTCAGTGGCACCACCCTGAACGCCGACTCCATCTTGCATCCCAGTCACGCCGTGAAGGCCGCCCACACTTTAAACGACGGTCGATGGTCGTACTCTCAGAAAAGGGTTCCCGACACCTCGGACGGGTACCTGGTGACCGTTTTTCCCACGCAGGAAGAAAGCGAGAACAGGCTAAAGCAAAAGCTTGGCACGCTCGGCGGCCTTAACTTTGGCCCCGGAGACGTCAACTTGGAAGTTCCCGATCAGGATGAGCTGAAAGGCTCCACCTTCCTGTTCTCCAACCTTGTTTAGTCATATTTGCTGCAAAATCCATACTTTTTCTTTTTCTTTTTTTCTTCTTTTTTTTTTTTTTTTTTTTTTACTTTGGTTGGCATTGTGCAATACTGTATACTGTGTATATATGAAATATTCATAATCATGTAGGTGTGCTTACCGGTCTGTCGCTTGTGTCTGTATAAAGTACTTGTAAATGTATGTACTGTACATAGGAATAAATGATATGTGGCTCAAAGTCACACGGAAATGCACAATTTCTGTATTCTTTCCCATCATTGATTCAAAGATAAAGTGATGAAATGAAAACAGAAAACAAAAAAAAAATGTAAATATGTATGATTGTTGCTGCCTAATTAAAATCATGTCTGAAAAATGTCTCATGTATGAAAGAAGCAAAAGTATTTTTCTTGTTTCAGCCTATCTCTGAAAGTTTGGATATACAGTACATCCTTTTTTTTGGATGGACACACACGCTATATTAAACGTGTATAATATATTCCATGCACCCATTGTCTGTACACCAGAATCTTGATGAGGTTATTTTTAGTTTTTTTTTCACAATATTAAAGCACTTTATTCATACAGTACAAAATTGTTCTAACCTTTTTTTCTTGCCCTAAAACACACACACACACACACGCACACAAATCACGGTAAAGTGTTCCTTAGTACGTATGGAAGCGTATTGAAAAATAAAAAATCCCGTTTTTCGGGCTATTTTTTTTTCAGTTTTTAAAAATTAGCCCGAAAAACAGAAAAAATAGCCAGAAAAACAGGAAGAAAAAATTAGTCCGAAAAACAGAAAAAAATAGCCAGAAAAACAGGAAGAAAAAATTAGTCCGAAAAACAAAAAAAATAGTATGAAAAACAGAGGGAAACATTTTTTTTTTTTTTTTGTGGTGACAGCAATACGCTTCCGTACCTTAGTTTCGAAAAGGTTTGGGAAACTTTGCTGTACAGTGTTGTCTTGTCAGGCCTTTAAATGCTTGAGGTGAGACTGCAGTTTGTCATGTGTCCAGTAGGGGGTGTTAAACTACAGCACGCGTGCCTCGCGTTCGCCCCCTCAGCTGTCACGTAAATGTAAATACATTAGAGCTGTCAAAATGAAAGTATTAACTCATTAAAATTATCACACAAATTAATGTATTAACTCAGATTATGGGCACACAATTTATATATAAATATATCGTTTCATAAGGAAGGCTAAACCCGATCTAACTGACCATTCTATTTTTCTTTGGATATCAGCTGAACAAATGAGCGCAGAGTTTGCTTTAGAACGGACACGAGTGACAATATAGTAAACATTTTTTTTCCCTCAAGAGGCTCTCGCGAGATAACCTTAAACATTCGTTTTCCGCAACAAGCTCTCGCGAGATAACATTCTCACGTCATATTCACGCGACACCGAAGAGCGACGAACCATCACTGTAGGGCATTTTTTGCCATCAGAAAAAATAAAATAAAATAAAATAAATAACGACATAGAAAATCCTTGAAGAGGGCACCACTGGTGCGACCGGGTTCGGCAGGAGCCGGCAAACAGCGACATTTGTTCCGCTCGCTTTGTTATGAACTCAAACGACTCCCATAATGTTTTTGCGTTTTTCTCTGCTGCTGTGCGAAAGAGGAGCTGCGAAACGGGTGAGTTAGCGTCGATAGACTGAGGTCAAACATTTGAAACTTATTGATCATATTTGTATGGAGCATGTCCGCAGATGCGCTGTTTATTTGTAATTTTTTGTATTTTATTTTATACATGTTGGGTATCCCTTAACATTTTTTTAACACAAGGGCCTCTTACAGTAGGTGCGTGTGTGTTACAGAACATTAATCAGATATTTTCATCACTGACAATTAAGAATTTAACATTTTAAAACCGGTTAAAATACACAATTTTCTAGCCCACATCTTGATGGACGGGTTTCCGATTACGCCATCTTGTGTGTCATAGAGGTCAGAGAACACAGGTGATAGGTGAAGCGAGACGGGTTTTTTTTCTATCGTTAATTTATCCGATTGGTCTCAGGGTGGTGGTGACATCATTGGAAACCTATCCGTAGAAAGTCACTGGCTGTCGGCATTCAAGCATGATCTATTTCTTTATTTTTTTTTTTACTACGAATTGATTCCGAATTCCAAAGTTTCACAATTTTCATCCTTAACCTTTATGTGGTTTTCCAATGGCTGGTATCATTAGAAAGTTTTCCGAAACACATCAATTGACAACATATAATCTTGTCAAATGTTTATAATAAATTGCGGTCATTGTGTGAAAGTAGGTAACTCTTTGGATAAGAAAAATAATTTCAAAACTACAATGAATATTAAGTGGAGATTTTCAACACAAAATAGAGATTGTGACTGATTTCGTGTGGAATTGTTGTCGCCGTTTCAAGTGCGCGTCGTCACTGGTCGGTGAAAACGTTCTTCCGCCCAACTTGCTGCTTCCCGCCAACCTGCGAGATCCGCCCAAAACCAGTGAGTCCAAACGCTCGCCCGATCTGAACATACATCTGGCGAATGGACGCTGCACGTTCCGGAATGTTTTTTCCTCCCTCAGGACGCCCGCCGCCCCCCCTGGACTCCCCGTTGCCCCTCCTGAGGTCTTGCGACGCTGACCTTCCTGCTCACCGGAGTGCCGTGCGGGTGTGGGTGGACGCGCTACAGGGACGGAGCGCCGACCCGTTGGGCGTGGCCGAGCTGCATCCCGACGTGTTCGCCGTCCCTCCCAGGTAACGGCCGGCCCGTTCGCCGCGAGGCCGAACGCAAAAGTGCAACAATTTGGACCTGAACGCGTTTCTTCCTGTAAAGACTGGACATCCTGCACAGCGTGGAGGTGTGGCAGAGGAACTACAAACGCATCGTAAGCTGACACCTTGACACTCTCCCTGTTCCTGCAAATTTGGACCTGCCAGATACACTTCCTTGCTCCTGCATGGGCCGAGCTCGCTCACTTCCTGTTCCTGCACAGTCTCGCCTAACTTCCCGTTCCTGTGCGAAAAATGTAGTCTTCTTTTCTGTTTCTGCATTTTTTTCACCCCAGTTCCTGTTGCTATAGGGTTCCAGCTGATTTCTTGAGTCCTGTTTTGTTTTTCTGTATTTTTTCACCTAACGTCTTGTTCCTGCATGGGCGCAACTCACTTCCTGTTCTTGTGCGTTTTCACGTCACACCCTGTCCCTGACTGACTCCTCCTGCTTTCACCTCACTTCCTGTTCCTGAAAGTTTCATTTCCTGTCTTCACCTCACTTGCTGTATGTCATTTCCATCCCTGTTCCTGCGCTGAGCATACATGCGTGTGTGTGTCATAAGAGTCACGCCCATACCAAGGTGAGGTCTGAGGTGCGAGGCGGCGGCCGCAAACCGTGGAACCAGAAGGGAGGGGGCCGCGCTCGCCATGGCAGCATACGCTCGCCGTTGTGGAGGGGAGGTGCGTTTGGGGTCAGTCATTTTCCGGGGTCCGGAGCCCGCATTTTCACTTGTGTTGTGATTCAGATGTGGTTTGTTGTGCCCAGGGGGCGTGTCCCACGGCCCCCGGGGGCCCACCAGCTACTACTATATGCTTCCCATGAAGGTGCGCGTCCTGGGGCTCAAGGTGGCCCTGAGCTCCAAGGTGGCCCAGGTAGGACTCTCTGATCAAAATTGATGGGTTGTACAGTATTTTGAAGTACTAAAACATTCCACCGGCTTCTTCCCTCTTGTCATTCAATTCTGAGCAGCTATGTGACACTCCGCGTTGTTTTTTTTTTTTTTTTTTTTGTCGTAAGTGGTTGTACTACAGTGGCTTCAACTACCAAAGACAAATTCCTTGTCTGTTTTTACATAATTGGCAAATATTGAGGATTCTTACTATAATTGTCTGTAGTTTTGATGATTAAATGCCAATTATATTCTTACAGTGGGTCAGCCGATAAAGCGCTGGCCTCACAGTTCTGAGGTCCCGGGTCACTCTCTCATACCCCCCATAAATCGGGAAAACGCTTATACATTATCTAATGCGCACTATTGACTTGCTGCTATAGATTTTATTGGGTTTTTCAAAGAAATATTCTGTTTATGTGCTAACGTGTGTATTTATTTTTAATCCCCACGACAGGGCACTCAATGGGTAAAATGTAAAAAAAAAAAAAAAAAAAAACTTTGCTTAATGTCACAAAATGATGACCAATCATTGCCTGAATTTGTTTAGACATCTCATTTTTTAATGACCCATTATACACAAGAAAGTACAATATATGTTGAAGAGGTTTATACTGTATAATAGTGTATTCTTAGTGTTAAAATTCTGTCCTGTTTTGGTTTGAACTCTGTACATTGTATTTAAAATACAACTCTCAACAATGTTTTGAGAAAGGTGGCCCGTTTTTTTTTTTTTTTTTACGTCATGACTTAATAGCAAAAAAAAAATGCTAGAAGCAATGTAATTTTCACATTAAGAAGCATCATGAATTTGTCAGTAACTTCACTCATTCTGTTGCTCATACAATTACAATTATGGCCTGAATTTAAGTTTTTTTAAATACTTTTTCAAAGATTGTCAAATACTAAAAGACAAATAGTAAAACAGTCAAATCTGGTGCCTGTAATTTTTTTGGTTGTTGTTGTGGGCTTTGAGTTACCAAAAAAAAAACTTATTCTATTCATTACATATTTTTTAAATTAATGGGTTATTGGTCAGCCTTAGTATGAATTAAAAACCCATCTGGCAGGCGGCGCAGTGTGCAGCTGGTTACTACATCTGCCTCACAGTTCTGAGGAATTGTGTTTAAATCTCACGTCTGTCTGTCTGTCTGTCAGGGTTTTCTTCATGTAGTAGACTCGCTCAACATCAGGAGTCCGGACTCTCGGGACCTGCTGGACGCCATTAAACTCAAAAACTGGGAGGAGACGCTGCTCATTGTCGACGTGTAAGTCTTGTTTTGACATTCTTGCAATGATGTCATCGTTTTTCTCGTCATTTTTGTTCCTGTCGTTCTTTTGGGATTCTTCTGATGTTCTTGTTATTCCTTGGACATCCTTGCAATATTCCTCAAATGTTCCCGTGTGGGTTTCTTCAGTGATGACAACTTTCCCGACAACATCTTGAAGGCCACGGCCAATCTCAGGACTGTCAACCTAATTCCAGCTCTCGGTGAGTTCTCTTGCATCTGCTCTTGTTCCTGCATGGAGGCGCTTCTGCGTCTTACAATCTTGCTTGTATTCTTGTTCCTGGTTGTCGTCATCTCTTTTCCTGTTATCGCCTCTCGTCATTGTTGTCTTATTCATTCACTCCTTTCCCCTCCAACGGGGATTAAACAATTGGCTGTGCAGGTTATTGGTGGCAATTTGGAGTATTTTGAACAAAATCAGTATTGGGTAAAATCCAATGGCCAATTTAAAACCGGATAAAATTCAGGAATGAACTTGTGAGATGCAGGTAAGCCAGAGAATTCCCGCTATCTTTTTTTGACTTAAAGATATTCTGTAATTACTGGCCTACAAGCTGCGACTTTTTTCACACGCTTTCAACCCTGTGGTTTATGCGGTGATGCGGCTTATTTGTGCATTTTTTCTAACGGCTGGAAGGGGACACTCAAGCGGAAAAGGGAAGAATGAGACCGGTGGAATACATGTGCCAAGGAAGTGACTTTTACCGGCCCTGTTAGCGCTCAGTTATATTTACCAGTAAGTTTTATTTTAACCGGCCCTCTTCGCATTAGCGCTAGGTTTAGTGCGACGTTAGCGCTAGCGCCGTGCTAGCTTTAAACTCTTTCTGAAATCTGAAAAGCTGCTTCATATTTGCATTTAAACAGTGTTGCAGTTTCATTGTTCAAAATGCTGTCACTGATATTTCCCCGTTACACCAAATGCATATCTCTAAATAACAGTCATCAGCCTCGTTGACAAGATAATCGCTATTGGGCCGGGGGGGGGGCATTTATCTCTATCCAACATTTCTTCATTGTAGACTTAACTGTTATCACATCACCTCCTTTTGATGTTTCTCTGTTGGCAACCCACTTCCTGTTTGTTAGTAATTCCAATCAGTTTCTGCTGTTCCTATTCTTCAACATTGTGACTTCCTTGTACCCTTTTCCTATGTGTCAATAATCCACTTGCGGTTCCCATCTTTTTGCCTTGGTTCTAGTTCGTCACCTTACTTCCGTATGTTCTTGACTCCTTTCCCAAACGTCATTCCATTTCATATACTTGTATTTATCACTTCAAACGAACATGAACACTAAGCGGTTTGTTGTTCCTGTGCTTGCACAGGTCTGAATGTGCACAGCCTTCTGAAGCACGAAGGGGTGGTCCTCACGCTGGAGACGCTGCGCTTCCTGGAGGACAAATTGCTTTGGCACGACCAACGCTATACAGCGCTCTACCCTTTTAAATTGCCATATTCTGATTTACCCTAAATGCATGTGTGTGTGTTTGAATACAATAATAGTAACAATGACAAGGCTTTTTGTGGAAAAAAAAAAAAAAACACATGGAGAAGGTTGAAAATTTACTTTTTTTTTTTTCCTGAATGTTGTTGTTCCTGTTTTATCAATTATGCTGTCACTTGAAGAAAAAAAAAAAGGCATAAAAATCCCCAAATCAGTCTGAACCTGGGACCTAGGACTCCAAATCTAGTGTTCAGCATTCTGGTTCCTGTGTGCAGTCATCCTGTTCCTGCTTGCACCAAAAAAAAAAAAAAAAGGGGGGGGGGGGGGGCTAAAATGGGTATGTGAACTTGAATGTGTTCTCAGCTTTAGTTCAATATAACGTTCCTGCTTGTAAAAAAAAAAAAAAAATGTGAAAAGGGCCTAAAATCCATGAATTCAGTCTTCGTCTTGTTCCTGCATGTTGTTGCCTTACTCTGTCACTTGACTTTGACTTGTTGCCCCCATTCTTATTCCTGCTTGTCACCTCCCTGTCTAATCCTGCTAGTCATATTCTCGAGTCTTGCGTTAGGCCTCGTTCCAGCTTCATGTCATCTCACAAAGTTCTGGACTTTATGCCTGCTCCAGCTTCTCACCAAAATCTAAAGAATGTTGCAAGCCCCTGAAATCATTATGTGAACTCTTGTTCCAAGTTTAATCACCTCACTTTCTTCTAAAATATCGCGTTTCTATCTTTGTGGTTGTTACTGCCAATTGTAACTTCAGAAAGCAAAACAAGCTGGAGGCCCATGAACAAGGCCAATAATAGATTAAGTTATTGAGATTTCTGTCCTTTCACAGCTATTCTTAGTTCATCAACCCAGAAAAACAAGCAACATTACAAAACGAACTTTTGAGGTGACTAAATGTCCTGCATCTGTCTATGTTACTGTTCCAGCGCATTGCCTTGATTTGTCACCTCACTTCCTGTTTTTTTCCACCACCACCACCCCCTCTCAAAAAAAAAAAAAAAAAAAAAAAAAAAAAAAAGAGCAAAAAGACTTCAAAAGGTCCCATTCTCAGTATGTGCGCTTCTGCAGTGGCACTCCATGTCTGGCTTTCCTCTTCTTTCCGTTGCTGCACGT